>NC_044562.1:105186820-105492178 GCF_007565055.1 Rhinopithecus roxellana
CAGTGCCAATATTTCAAAATATTATTGGCACCAAAAATTGAACCATGCTTTGCAGTATATTGTTGGAAGTATTTAAGTAAAGGATGTATTCTTAATTATTCAAGTTACAGTGTGCCACTTAACTTTATTTCAAGCGAAGTATATTTTGGGAGAATTCTTTATGAAAATCAAGATAACTTGAATCTAGCACTTTTTCCTTATCTTTTCAAAATTAAATATTTTCAACAGTAATGCTAATGATTAGGTAAAGTATCAGTAATAGATCGTTAAAATATTAATATTCAATACTTTACACATAGAAATATCACTGAATTCCATTTTTTAGTTCCACATACTTAAAAATATTTATTTAATGACCACCATTATAGAACAATGCATTAACTTTTCTGTATGTGACTTGGGATAGAAGTCTTAGATACTAAGTGCATTCATACTTATATTTTAATCCATATTTTTCTTCTGGAAAATTATTAGTAAATTTTGAGATTATAGAACTGTTGACCCAGTCACACATGTACAGAGCTTGGCCTCCGAGTTAATTAAATATGAGTTAATAATATATTTTAAGGAAATTATTGTCCTTATTACAGTTATTAGGTAGTTACTCAAATTATAGCTTGAAAGGAATGCAGAGCATGAAAAACTCAGGATTAAATTATGCATTTGAACCTTAGGCCAGTTTTTACTGTAGAGACAGTTTGCTGCTAAAAGAGAATTTGTATGTCATTGAAATTAAATGCTTTTCTGGGGATGGAAGATTCCACTTTTTAATGAAATTACTGAGTGTGGTGTAGTGAAATGATTAAAATCTGTATTCCGGGAATGTGGCAGGGAAAAAAAATCAATAAGTGCTAGCACAGCTTTGCTGCTCAATGTGAATCCTGAGAATGAAATAAACTACTACAAAAATAATAATTAAAAACATATCAGCACATTAATTTATTTAGCATCAGTCTCCTGAGACATCATCTTCACTAATTTTTAGCATACATTTTACTATGTAATGAGCAGCCCTCTTTTCAGATATCCCTATTAGACAGGCAGTATTTCTGCCCTTCCCCCAGAGCTCCTGCATTGCAATCATTGTACTTGCACTTATTATGTTACAAATGACCGAGGTAAGGCTGACATTCTCAGTGCATGCAAAAAGACCTAGTCTGCCAAGCTTTTTTTTTTCCTAATGAAGCAGCTTTGTGAAATCTCCCCATGTGTTAATACTAATGAAGATCCTCCAGCACAATTAAAATCACAGCCAGTGGCTGAAGAGGAAACATAAAACAATAGCATCTTTTAAGATACATTTATCCACAAATGTATAAAATATACATAGATGATCAAATTATTCTCCGATAGCTTAATATTTACTTACTCTTCATCCTGAAAATTAAATTAGGCAATTTTTAGTTATATGAACTTTGAGAGTTTCTTGTGTTCTGGAGGGAAAAAACGGTACCTCAGCGAACTTCTAAAAAAAATACGTGTCTTCTTGGCTAATGAAGTGTTATCAAGATTAAGGCTTTCAAAAAAATTGTTTTTTTTAGGAATCTATAGGATGGGGTGCGGGAGGGAATGGGCACCCATTACTCCCAATAACTAAAGATTATTGTATCTTTAGTTTAACTTGATTGGTTGCAGGATTTGGGAATTGGGGTTGGAGGAGTGGAAGGGTAAAAACAGAGTTGGAAGAGATTCTGGGGGTAGACACATAGCATATGACTGCGTGTGTAGTTTAAAGGAGCAAAGGGCTACCAGTCTTACTCATAACTTGATTTTTAAAAAGTGTTTAGTGCCTACAATTTGCTATGCTTTTTTCTAACCTCTCAGAAACTGGGAAAAAACCTATCGAGATTACCTTTTACAGTGTGTGCATGTAACTTTAAAACAATTGACTATTTTAACGTCTTTTATTTAAATTTTATTTTAACTTAGTGCGTAAACATTACAGCCAGTTTAACTTGTTCGTGGAAAGGCAGTAGAATTTTACCCCGGGACCATCTTGCATCCTGCTTTTTGAGTTTTAACATCCGCGAAATCTCGGCATATTAATTTATTTGGTTTGTAGAATTCTGAGTTTAAGAACAAAAAAAAGTTTAGGTGGAGATGGTAGTTGACCTATGCTCCCTACTCTGTAGCTTTTGTTTTTAAAAAACTAAGTTTTAAATCCCATTTTCTATCCTGTCTTCTTTAAAAGCAAAACAAAACATTTTAAGTTTCTTAACTTTTTCCTGGGACAAGGAACGGTGCAAACTCAAAGCTACGGTATTCTTGGAAAGAAGCAGCAACCCCCTCCCTTGGCTCCTTTAGGAGCTGATAGGTCATTTATTATTGGAACTGAAATGGTATAAACAATTCTCTCTCTTTTTTTCCCTTGTTAACAGCAACTTTCATTGTTAGAGAGAGGAGAGAGAGAGAAGCCTTGTTGGTTGACGTCACTTGGTTCATGAAGCCTTCGCCTAGAAGTGAAGCTGCTGAACAAACCTTGAGAAGAATCATCTCCTGCTTCAATCTGCTGCTGGATAGGAACTAATCAGAGAGAGAGAGGCGGAAGACGGAGAAGGAGGGAGTCGAGGGCTTTCCCGATCACAAATCTCACCTCCACTACAACTCTCTTTATACTTTTCTTGCAGAAATAATAATAGAAATAAGGAGGTGGTGGGGTTTCCAAAAATCTTAACCTTCAACCATCTGGGGAAAAGGCAAAAATCCCATCTACCGCAACTCTCAGTTCGAAAGTAGAGGTGAGTTTAAAATCCTCGGGCGTGAGGGGTGCGGGTGAGGATGTAAATTCCCAGTGTTACAAAGCTGGTGGAAACAGCAGCGGAGAAACTGCGCTCGGGCAAGCGGGGGACTCCGGAGTTGCTGCGTGGAGGCGCTCGCCCCGCCGCCCTCTCGCCCTCCGCCGCTGTTTACCCTCGCCGGTCGGTGCGGCTCTTTGTTGTGGTGGCCGGAAGGCTGGGGTGGTTCTCTGGGTCCCGAGTGGAGTTTGGGGGAGGAGGCCGCGGAGATGTGCCGTCCTGGGTGGGAGGTGGGGGGTGCGGCCTCCGGAGAACGTAAACTTTATTCCTAGAAGCCGGTGCAGGACTTCGCTGGAGTAGGGCCGCGGGCTGTGCTCCCGGCCGGGCAGGCGCTGCCGCCGCGAGTCCGCCGCCTTTGTGCCGGCCGCCTTGGCTCGCGTCTCCTTCCTCTTCCCCTTCGGCTTCCAGCGCTCAGGTCGCGGCCACCAGTTTTGCTTCTTAAAAAACAACCTCTGTCAGCGTTGCGATGGCCGTTCCTACCCCGGAATATCCGCTGCTCCCCCACTCCCTGCCGGGGTAGTTTCTGGATCACCCCCTACCCCCGTCCGCCTCCTGCTGCCCTTTTTTTTTGCCTCCGCCCCCTCTTCCCTCTCGGACTGATTAGCTGCGTCTGCCACCCCCACTCCCCGGCTCGGGCCTCTAGCTCTCCCGTGTGTAGCTGGAGGCTCTGAGTTTACTGAAGATGAGCGGGGGTGGGGGTGGGGCAGGTGGGATTGGGAAAAGATCTGGATACCTGGGAAGGTCTATGTCAGGACGCAGAAGGTTTGAGGAGCATTGCTTCTCATACAGTAAGGTCTGTGCCTTGGTCTCATCTTTTAGCAGTTCTTCCCCGGGAACGACCGCCAGCTCCCAACTCCTCTGCTTCCCTCTTTTAATCTTCTCGTTACCCCTCCCCCCGCCCCCGTTCTCTTTCGCGGCTCCCTCCCCTTTAAGTAGTTTCACGAACCCCAGAATTGGGATTTGGGAAGGGGAAGGAAGTGTTTGAAGAGTCAGAGCTGGATCTGTTGTTTGGGAGATTTTCTCTTCTTTTCTTTCTCCCTCTGTATTTATCTTTTGTCTGTTGCTTCCTTATAAAGAGGGAAGCAGCTGCAGTCCTTGGCCGAGTTGTTGAAATTTATCCCTTTGTGTATATTACAATATCCTCCATTTTTTCCCCTGCCCTCTAAACAACAAGCGTTTCGCCATCTTGGGCAATTTTATTCCCAAGTCTCTTTTTTATTTTTGAGGAAAGGAAAGAAGCATTAGGAAGTGTGTCTGGATAAGGCTCAAAGTTTAGGGAATGTTCCGGGGGCCCAGTGACGTCATGTAAACTTTATGGAGAAATTTTCCCAAGAGTAAATTTTTTGCTTAATTTTTCTCCTGTTGTATAGGATTGTGTAACTTACAGGTTACTGATAAGTTGTGTGGCTTATTTTTGTGTTTTGCTCTCAAAATAAGTATACGAAGTCTGCGTATTGTATGTTTTGGTAACAGGTGGAAGATTTTGTGCAAAAAATGGTAAACTTTTGTGCGTCATTTGTTATTTACCTAGTTTTTGTGTATTTTTTTCAATTTAAAGGTTTCAGCTGTTACCTGTAGTCAGTATATCCCTTTCTTATTTGCTCTACTCTCCCCTATGGATTTTTTGAAAATTAGCTTGGTTAATATTTATGTATGGTTATTTTAGATTATCTGGCTCCCCGTTTATAATAAAATGTTCTGAGGTTTTCTTTTTCTATTATTTACATTTTGAAGAGAAATGACTATGGAAAATACCTTAAGATAATGGATACTTTAAAATTTAGTAGCAGATATTAAGTCAAATAATTGTTGAGTAAGAGGCAGAATTGATTTTAAAAGATATAATCGCTAGCTATAAACTCTTTGTCAGCCATTATGAACAGATAAACAATAAAAACTAGCACTGTTTTAATTTGCTTGTCTAACATAGTTTTTCGCCTCACAAAAGTTGGTTTGGTCACATGACCAAACTTAATGATACACTGACTAGTATATAAATAAGAGGCACTGTAAATTGAATGGGAAAGTGGAATTCTGTCTCCTGTAGTCATTTTCAGTTAGCATATTTACATCTCTTCTAACAAGGACATGAAACTGTCTGTATTTAATTTGCATTCTCTTTGTCTTCTGGGTTGAGGGAAAAACAGTGACTACAATTAACTTAAAAAAAGCTAATAGAAACAATTCTGAATACAACGAAAAGATTTGTCTAACACACAAAAATTTATGTTCTATATGGTATGTTTTTATTTCTGTAGCAGTCTTCTTTGGTGTTATTTATCCAGGAATTTGCTTCATGTAATATGCTAGATAGAAAGTTGAATGTCTGCCATTTATGTGAATTGTAGGTAGGTGAAAAATGTTTAAATAGTTAAAAGCACATAGAACAGATGGTTCTAAATTATACATGCAACAAAGGACTAGAAGATTTGGCAGATTATAAATGGCAAGCAACAGAGGATAAGCAGTTTAAGAAAATGGTAGTTAAGTACATTTGATGTCTCACACCTATTGTAAACACTGTACATATTATTGTCACTGTGCTGCATAATCAATAATTTGGACAACATTAAGACACTTGTATGGTTCAGATAGAAAAAAGTAATTTTTACAAGTATTTGAAACAAGTGGTTGAATTTAAAATTATTTTAAACCTGTGATGATGATGATGAGTTTTTTTTTTTAGGAAATCAGATTGTATGCTTTAAAAATACAAAGTTATTTATGAGAACTTAATATTGTGTTCTTATAATGGTTGCAGAGAAATAGGAATGGGTACATATTTTAAAATCCAGATAATAGTAGCTTCACTGTTCTCACATATTAAACTAGTGCCGAACTGTAGTACCATTTACTCTTGCAAACACTAATGAAAAAACACTTCTAAACTCTTCAGTATTGGAAGTGCATTTATTGGAATACTGCTGGCATCATTTATGAAATACTTATTAAATGAAGGAACGATATATTTTAGTTTTAATTTTTGAGTTTTGTACATAACAGTATGATACTGATTTTACTTGAATATAGTTTATTTTGAATTTTTAGAATAGATGGATTCTTACGCAGTTTTTTCTTTCTAGAAGAGTCTCTGAGTAATTATATTTAGCATTTTCAAAAAATTTGGAATAGCTTAAAGTATTCAACTTCGTAGAAATTTGTTTTTATTTTTTATAAACCATTCATTTAAAATGCACATAAGACTGTAATGGAAACCTTAGAATTTTAATTCTGTTGCCCTTTCTCCCATTTCTTTGTTTGCATGTTTATTATAGAACTGCAGTGTAAAGGAGCAGATGTTTTGCCAAACATCCTGATGTGTTGCTTTTTCTTATGGGAGTGCATAACTGTTCCTTCTGATGCATCAACTTGACAGCTGGTTGATTTCATGGAGCTGCTAAGAAGCCATTAGTGGTGTCATTGAATTGAAACAGAACAGTCACTCCCAGCTTGAACTGCAATTGTTAATGTCTTTGTTGCTACTTTTGTGTTACTATACAAGATGTAAGATATCACAGTTGCATGAAAGTTCAGGATTTCTGTCTTATCTCCTTGAATTAGTGAATGTATATTTTGGAACTTGATTACTTTTAGATTTAAAGGTTTCTCAGAGAAGGGATTTTAAGTTGTAGTTTCTGAGTAGAACTACCAAAAGAAGAAATACGATTTAGCACAAAGTAATATGGTGATTTTGACCCTTAAGAGGAATTATGCCATCAAGTTTTAGTGATTATTAATATATTTGATTTCCTGGGGGATTAATTAAGTTACCTAATTAGGTATTTTAAGAGTTTTTTTGGTTACATACAATTCAGTATTTTGTACCATGAAGTTTTAAAAATACTGCTGCCCTATTTAATAAATGTTAATCCATTTGGCCGTTTCTTTAAACTTTTGTTGTAGGAGGTAATCAGAAAAGAAATAATTATTGGGGAAAGAGGCAGTTTTATATTTAATTTTTCTTTGTAATGAGGCTAGAATGTTATTTAAAAATTCATACAAACTATGATCTAAAATAATTTACTAGTAGACATTAAATGATTTTTAAAAATTGAAATTATGTTTCATTGTTATAACTTTTATTGATAGTTTCAGCTATCATACTAAAATGTGTGATACTAAATATGTGATACTAAAATGGTGTGATACTAAATATGTGATACTAAAATGGTGTCATCCCATTGGTGCCTACACATATTCTACTTTTTCTAATTATTTGCATGGTGTTTTTTGGTGGTAGAGGAAATGGGAGGGAGAAATGAGGAAGAATGAAAAGTGATAATCCCAACACAGAAAAACACATTTCAAAAAAAATTCATGTAAATAAGATTTAAGGATGTAATACAGTTTATTTATTACTATGTTAAGATAATTTTTCTAGTCCCAGTATTTATTGACTTTTAATTTGTAGGTCTTTAGGTGTATTAGGCATTTAAATAATTCTTCAAAGAGATTAACATTTGTAACACTTAAAATAGTTTGCCATTACAAAAATAAAATATGAAATTGATTAGAATATATAATTTGCTCAAAATTTCCTCTACAATATAAATTTTTAACACTTTTAATATGCCACTGATTCCAGAATTATGATTTCCTGAAATCATGAGTTTATAGAGACACTTTCCTTTTAAATAGGTTGTACATTACTGTGACTAAAGCTAAGATTTATATTCAGGCATTATGCTTTCTCAACCCTTTTTATATAGTAGCCATACAACTCCTTAAAAAGAAAATAATTCTATTACCTTTGACTATGACTCAATATTTAAGAAACGTATTTACTCATAACATATTTTTGTTGAGGTAGATATTCATGTAAATCAAATTATGGTACATTGAATTGTGTATGAAATGTGAAAAATTTTTTAAAGGACTCCTGATGCTTAGTTTATTTTTAGAGATAATATGGTCTTAATTGTACTACACATAAACATCCTGTAGTTTAAGGAGAAATTTTCAGGCATCAGATTTCTTAAAGGAAGGTAATTCTCAATAGAAAGGTCATTTTAAAAGTTAAAACTTCGATTTACAGGTTTTTCTGTTGACCGTAGTAAGTATGAAATTATGGGTAATAAATATATTTAATTCATTTTCAACTGCATATTGAGTTATAAAATATTGGCCACATCTTTATTGAAAACAGGAAAAGTAAATGAATATATATGACTTTTAAATCTGTTTTGAGTGCTATTTGATTTGTGGCAGTCATGATAGAGTTTGAAATGTACAATATTTAAAAGTATAGATATTTACAGGTTAAATATTGAGTTTTTAACATTAATAGGGTTTTATAAGAGTATGAGGTGAAAATGTAGTTTTTATTACACATAAATTTTTACTATATAAGGTAAAGTATTTCAGTTTGTTTTAAAAGGTAAAGTTAATGTTTTAAAAATAGTTTTTATCATTTATAAAATTCAACTTGTACTTTGGCTTTTGAATGCATTTCATTCAAATAAAAATTATTGCATATTGGGGATAATAATAATGATGGCAACATAGATATGAACCTTTACTAATTTTGTGTTGTGCACATGTGTGCATGGTATATAAGAAAAAGGAGCGTTTGGTTTGAAGATAAATCTATTCTTGCATTGGTACTTCAGCTATGTGTAGACATAATTGTGTGTTTTTTCCTGTTTTCTCGTCTTAACACTTTTCCACAAACATGCACTCATTAATCAAAGACGGTGCACTCCTGCTGAGGGCAGAGAGGTTCATCAAATTGGCAGTCAGTTTGGTGTAAAGAACGGTGTACTGAAGCTCTTAACTCACTAGGACATAAATAAATCTAAGGTCTTTGTATGCAAACCCTAGAGGTTAATACTGTATAATACAATGTCCTGTCTTTGTTTTTATGATTGATGTTTTTAAATGTTTCAAGCTTGGTGAAAGTCTTCTAGTAGGTCAGGTCTGACAATCTGATTGGCTGTAGTAAGAAAGCATTAGGTTGTCAGAAGGACTTTGAGTATGCTGCAGAGATTTTGATTTTTTTTTCCTACGAGATCATTGTCATATTGCCTGAGCTGTTATAGGAATGTACCAATGATTGACATTCCCTGCTGTGATAATGGACCTAGTGCATGAAATGCCAATAGTTTGGTCCTATTTGTTCAGAAGCTTACTGCTATTTGTATCCTTAACAGAGCTAACATGTAGAACAAGCAAAACTACTGGGATTTCTCTGTAGAAATAGTGCTGGGATTTGGCTTTAACATGAATTGGTTGCATATTCATAATTTAAGAACAGCTGGTTACAGCAAGCACGTAGTCATTTGCAAGCTATTATAAACCATTCCACTCACATGGAGCCTGTGCTTGGTGATTTTTTTTTTTTTTTTATTGATCTACCTGCATTTAAAATCTGGTCACTGCTGCTACAGAAGCTCTTCATTTTAGCTGTGTTTGCAACACAGAACAGATTCAATTTTAAATATTTAATTTAAACTTAATGCTGAATAAAATGAAGAAGTGTTAGAGGAAACAAGTGTAAAAGGTCATGTCTTACCTGTCATATAGTTAATCTTGGCCAGAACCGACCAAACAAACCTAGATTATACAACTATTGTAATTTTTGGAATATGTGTTTTATGATTTTGTCCATAGATCAATAACAGGATTATCCTTGATTTGAAAATATTGCTAATAATATTTTACTAGTTATACATAGTTTTGGGAAACAACATTAACAGTAGATTGTGATTAATTAGTCACAATGTCATCTAATATGTAGAAAAGTAGTAGTATAATACTTTTAGCTTATGAGTGGTGGTGTAAAGCAAGATAGAAGGGAAAATCGACAGGACTTTATAATTGGATTAGAATAATGCTAATCCTAAAACTGTAGAGTTACTCTAGTTTTTTAGAAGGAATCTAATAAGGAGTCTCTTTTGCTTTTTGAGTCACTTTTGGAATATTAAGCACAGGTAGGCTCTTATAGTATTTAGATGGTATTAGTAAGTTAGGACAGCTATAATAGTTTCCTGCATGTTGTCAGTAATAACTGTAAGGAAAGAGGAGAACACCTTTACATCTCAAGCTTTCAGTGAGAAGGGTGGGAGGAGAAAATGTTAAATGCTATTTCAGCTCTCCTTTTAGGAATCACAGGGAGCTGTGTTTTGATTTGTGTATGTTAAAATAAGTGAATACCTGAGTGATTTACAATGATGCGTTTCCACACATGGTGTTAAGCTCACATGTGCATGTATGTGTTTGTCCCCACACTAGATGATAAAGTAGCTCTCAGCACTTCAAGGTTGAGTTCCAGTCCTAAGAGTGCATTTTACTCTTTCTTGGCTTCACAAATGGCTGGATAGGTTCGTAGTATAACAGAATATATGGCCAAATTTAATCTAGCTGATACTAGGCTGTACTTTTTTTTAAAACAATAAATCCAAAGTTTATTAAAGGATGATGCATTACGTTTTAGTTTTGAGTTGCATAGGATCATAACTGTAATTAACTTCCCATTATTTAAGATTACATCAGGCATTTTGTAAATTATTTTATGTCCTCTTCTCTCCCTTTTGACTATTGTCTTTTCATTTATTTCTCTGTTCTTTAGCATCTCATCACAGAATAAAGGAAAGAAAATTCAAACAAATCTGGTTTTCCCTGCCTTCCCCACTTCTTGATGAAGAGGAGTTCTTAGTTTTTGACTAACATGGAGGTTTAGGATTTTATTTGTCTACCTTTTCTGGTTCTCATTACATGAATAATTATATTTAGAAAAGAAGTAGTGTGAGTTAATAGACTGAATTTTTATTTTTACTTTTTATTTTTTTGGAGACAGGGTCTCACTCTGTTGTCCAGGCTGGAGTGCAGTGGCACGATTCCAGTTTACCTCAACCTCCTGAGCTCAAGTGATCTCCACTGCCTTAGTCCCCCAAGTAGCTGGGACTGCAGGCTTATGCCACCTTGCCTGGCTAATTTTTGTATTTTTGTAGAGATGGGGTTTTAGCACGTTTCCCAGGCTACTCTTGAACTCGTGGACTCAAACGATCTGCCCACCTTGGCCTCTCAAAGTGCTGGGATTATGGGCATGAGCCACCACGCCTGGCCTGACTGAATTTTTCTATACTTGTTCGTAACCCAGCAAAACAAAAAATTTAGTCATTGTTTGAAAAAGTGAAATGACTCAGTGACACCCACCACAGGAGAATTGCACATATTTGATATACTTGTATTCTAGTATTAATAATAGGAAAAGGAGGAGGCATCTACCTTCATTCTTCAAGCTTTTATTGAATGCTATCTCCAAGCACGCTCTGGAAGAGCTATGGATAACAATTTATGAAAGTTCGTAATAGGAGAGAGATGGCTTCTCATTGGATTAATTAGAAAAGGCCCTTTGGTTTTGGTAGCATTGAACTACATCAAGAACAATTAAATTTTGAATATTCACAGATCAGGAAGAAAAGATCCAAGAAAAGAAGGACTGCATAAGCCCATTATAGAACAAATGTAGAGCTCTATATTAGAGCCAGTCCATTTGACATCTGGGATGGTTCTGCCTTTTCAAGGTCACCCCAACCCATCCATGCCTCTTCCACTAGAAGGAAAGAAAATGTCATGGGATCCTTCCCTTCTTCCATTGCTTTCAAAATTGACTGCTTGGCTTTTTCTGGAGAAGATGGGTTAATCAGTTTCAAATCCTCCATTTCAATGATAGGCTTCGTTGTGGAGGCCGGGTTAAAACTGACAAAACCGCCCTTTCTGATCAGAGGTATTTAAATGTTCTGTTTTGAGATTAACCAGAATCCCTCCCTTCTCCTTGGTTCTTTTCCTATGCTTTTGTGAATAGTTTTTCTGGAAAGCTAATGCATGATCATCCCTGCTAAGAACATTGAGTAGGCCGGGCGTGGTGGCTCACGCCTGTAATCCCAGCACTTTCGGAGGCCGAGGCGGGCAGATCGCAAGGTCAGGAGATCAAGACCGTCATGGCTAACATAGTGAAACCTTGACTCTACTAAAAATATAAAACAGAATTAGCGGGGCGCAGTGGTGGGCGTCTAGTCCCAGCTACTCAGGAGGCTGAGGCAGGAGAATGGCGTGAACCCAGTACACGGAGCTTGCAGTGAGCAGAGATTGCGCCACTGCTCTCCAGCCTGGGCGACAGATCAAGACTCCACTTCAAAAAAAAAAAAAAAACATTGAGTGGAGAACAGAGGGTGATATATGTGTATCCCTTTTCTCCATGATGATGGCTATGGCTCAGAAAAACACTTTTACTTCTTTTAGTTCCTTTGGATGAATGCAGAAGACAAGCAGACTGCTGGACTGCTAGTAACGGGCGTATCCATAAGGACAAAAAGGAGGGCTGGGCGCAGTGGCTTATGCCTGTAATCCCAGCACTTTGGGAGACCGAGACAGGCAGATCACTTGAGGCCAGGAGTTTGAGACCAGCCTGGCCAACATGGTGAAACCCTGTCTCTACTAAAAATACAAAAATTATTTTTTTGAGGCAGAGGTTGCAGTGAGCCGAGATAGTGCCACTGCACTCCAGCTTGGGTGACAGAGTGAGACTCCATCTCAAAAAAAAAAAAAAAGAGCATGATTTATAGCCCCTATTTTCAATAACATCAATACTGGTTTTCACTAAAAATAGAAATCCCACTAAAAGAGTATGAATAAGGAAAGATTAGAAAAATTTTCAAATCACAAATGTATGAAAGATCTTTTACATAATGTCTTAGCCAAAGACAATAAATTTTAGTGGTTAGTCATTTCCTAACTTATTACTTCATAATAATAATGATGAAATTTATTATTATTGCATATTAATGAAATGCGTTTTATTTGCAGTATTGTGATGAACATTTACTTGCAAGAGATTTGTCATAAGAAAACCTTAAGACTTTTACGTAACCATTTTTTATCTTGTACAAGGATAAGTTTTGAGGTAAATTAAAGATGGAAAACAGTGGAATAAAAGTTATCTAGTGTCTAAGTTTAGTTCGAAGCCGTACTTACTATCTTTTCTGGTTTCTATGATGACATGGTGGTTCATACATGCTTCTGACCTTTGGGTAATGTCTTGCTGTTAACATAAACCATTTTGATGACATAATAAGCACCAAAACCTGTCTTCAACATTTGAAAAAATCAGGAGCAGCCTATAAGTCACAAAATGACCTTTTCTTCCTCTCTGGGTTATTAGTGCAGCATGCTGAAAAAAAAACAGGGTCTGCAAGACAACAGTAACTGACAGAGGTGTGGGTCAAATCTCTTTATTTTAAAAGAAGAGTTACTTTGGAGCCAAAGTTAAGTGTTCTTAGGTTTTGGGCAGAAACAACAAAAAAGGAGACAATTTTAAATAAGATTTCTAAATGCAGTCAGAGTAGAGCATTGTTAGGTAATCAAGTCCTCTTGGAACATATCAAGATTGTGTCCACAGTGGTGTAAGTATTTTAGCATTAAATTTCTGTGCCTTGTCATTAATATTTTCTGTGACTTGTTGGGAAAATAACTTATTTGTAGTCATGCCTTGGGGATTTGAAGTAAAAAGTTGAAGGGTTAGGGAAGGGCAGTGTAAATAGTACACACTTGATCCAGGAAGAGAACATGTAATAACTTTGGACAGTTAGATAAAAGCTGTCTTTGCCCTTCCCTCTGCAGAAAGCCTGTTCGTAGGCACACTTGCCAAAACTCACAAAAGAGAAGAATTGTTTTAAAGAACGTGAAAATGTTTTTGTACTATGTGTGAAATGGGAAGGTAGGAATAAGGCATGCCTGGGAAGAAAAGCTAAATTGAATGTGACCAGAATTTTACTGTTTTTAAATTTTCATTATTATTAATTTTTTAGAAACAGGGTCTTGCTCTGTTGCCCAGACTGGACTGAACTGGGCACAAGAGAGCCTCCCATCTTAGCCTCCTGAGTAGCTGGGACTACAGGCATGCACCACTCGGCCTAGCTGTTTTTTTTTTTTTTTTTTTAATGAAGTGTTCTATGATGTAGTACCTTGAATTTGACCTTTTGCATTTTAATATGAAACACCTTTTGTGAAATAGATTATTTTTGCAAATATTTTATTTGTTCCAGGTAGCATTTAATATATTGCAGGTACCAACTAAAGTAATTACATGTACATGGGTAAAAATACATGTTTGTTTCTATATTTATAATCTCAGCACTTTAAAAGTGAGCTAAAAATAATCCTACAGCTACCCATGGAAATAAATAAAAATCACTTATCAAGCCAGGTGCAGTGCCTCACACCTGTAATCCCGGCACTTTGGGAAGCCAAAATGGGAGGATCACTTGAGGCTAGGAGTTCATGAGCATCCTGGTCAACATAGCAAGATCTTGTCTCTACACCAGATTAAAAAACAAAAACAAAAAAACCCAGCTGGGTGTGGTGGCATGCACCCGTAGTCCTAGCAACTTGGGAGGCTGAGGTGGAAGGATCGCTGGAACCCAGGAGCTAAAGGCTGCAGTGAGGTATTATTGCATTCTCCAGCCTGAGTAACAGAGTGAGATCCTGTCTCTGTCTCTGTCTGTCTGTCTGTCTCTCTCTCTCCGTCCCCGCCCCCCGTCTCTATCTCTCTGTCACACACACACACGCAATATATTGTCAGTTCTTAAGATTTTTTTTTTTTTTTTTTGAGAACAAGTCTCGCTCTGTCACCCAGGCTGGAGTGTAGTGGCATGATCTCGGCTCACTGCAAGCTCCGCCTCCCGAATTCACGCCATTCTCCTTCCTCAGCCTCCTCAGTAGCTGTGACTACAGGTGCCCGCCACCTTGTATTTTTAGTAGAGATGGGGTTTCCCCACGTTGGCCAGGATGGTCTCCATCTCCTGACCTCGTGATCCGCCCGCCTCGGCCTCCCATAGTGCTGGGATTACAGGCATGAGCCACCGTGCCCGGCAGTTTTTTAGATTTAAAAGTAATTTTCCTACTTTTAAGCTGAAAAATGCCCTCCTCACCAAACTTTTTATAGTTATTTCTCATATTTTTAATGTTTTGACATTTAATGATTTTGCATTCCTTTCTGCTAGTAAAACTGTCCTTTTATGCTCATGTTAAGGCCCAACTTCCCATCAACACTTACCTATACCATATTTTCATGTTATATTGCATTCTCTAAAACTTCTGTTCTAAGGAATGTTGAGTTAGATAACTAAAGGTCAGTTTTTTAAAACATTGTCATGTTTTGGTTGTAATTTTGTTTTAACCTCTTGTGATAGGAATCTTTCAAAAAAATACCAATTTTATTAAATATATTGAGAATATTCAAACTGCTTCCTTTGATAAGGCAGGCTTATACTGGTAAGTAATTCTATTACATTTTAGATGCCTAAATTAAAACTATTTGAGTATCAAAATATTTTACTCTATAAATATGTACAATTATTATGTGTCAATTAAAAATAGCTGGGCATGGTGACTCACACCTGTAATTCCAGCTACTCTGGAGGCTGAAGTGGGAACATCGCTGGAGGCCAGGAGTGTGAGACCAGCCAGAGCAACATAGTAAGACTCCCATCTCTAAAAATAAAATTAAATTAAAAATACACATATAAGAAAGGGAAAAAAACTACTGGAGAATATAACTTGGAATTACAAAAAATAAATTCCCATATCATATTCGTGTCATTTGCTTCTTTATGATAAAAGGGTATATGCAGCTGTACAACTTGCCAGTTACTTATTCCTTCTTACAGTTAATCATATTAATTGTCCTTTGACTTTTCTTCTTTAAAAGTGTATTTCTTCACTATGAAATATTAATAAGTTTAAAAAAACAAAAGCATTAAGATAAAAATTTCAAGTGTTCACAATTCTATTATTCACAGGCTACTGTATGCATTATTAGTTTGTTTTATGTTGAAATGAAATATTTACTGAAATGAAAGTGTTCATTAATGAAACAGCAGGTTGGTGTCGTGAACCTATGCCTGCAAATGATGAAAATGACAGGAGTGGGCATAGAGTGAAATGCTTCTGTGGTATTACCTAAGAAAGAACTAAAATAATCCACTGGATTAAGTGACAAGGACATTAGTGACCTTGGCATTAATAGTTTCAGTGGAGTGGTTTGGATTAAAGCTATAGAAATAGAAACATGTTTAAATAGTTTTGGGGGTTTTGTTTTTTTGTTTTTTTTTTTGTAAGGAGGAGGAAAAGAAATTGGGTAGTTTCTGGGAAGGAAATATAGGAAGATGTTTTTTGTTTTTTGGTTTTTGGTTTTTTTTTTTTTTTTTTTTTTTTTTTTTTGAGACAGAGTCTCGCTCTGTCGCCCAGGCTGGAGTGCAGTGGCCGGATCTCAGCTCACTGCAAGCTCCACCTCCCGGGTTCACGCCATTCTCCTGCCTCAGCCTCCCGAGTAGCTGGGACTACAGGCGCCCGCCACCTCGCCCGGCTAGTTTTTTTTTTTTTTTTGTATTTTTTTTTTAGTAGAGACGGGGTTTCACTGTGTTAGCCAGGATGGTCTCGATCTCCTGACCTTGTGATCCGCCCGTCTCGGCCTCCCAAAGTGCTAGGATTACAGGGTTGAGCCACCGCGCCCGGCCTGTTTTTTGTTTTTTTTAAACGGGGGACTGAAGATACAGGGGCAGAGGATATAATTCAGAGATTCTGTGAGAAATGGGAAGAAATGGGTTCCAGACCCATGTTAGACTGATTATCATGAACTGGAATGAGGGATACTCTTTTATTGTAACTAGAGGGAAAGAAAAAATGTGGGAATGCATAGTGGTGAAATTGGAGCTTGAGGAAAGAAATTTCAGAGAGTTCTAGTTCCAAATGTTAGCACTTCTTTTAACAGAAATGCCTCCTTATGGCATTTTAAATAAAACAAGTTTTAATTTCCATTTTTAAAATGTAAATTTATGTATTTTTATAAAATGGCTGTTACGTAGTTTTTGCATTCTACATTGTTTATTAGCTCTTTATTAGTTATTTGGATTATATCATGAGCATGTTTTTGTCATTAAGTATTTTAAAAGACTGCATAATAATTTATCCAATCTTAGGACATGTAAGTTTTTTTGTTTTTGTTTTTGTTTTTTTTTGAGATGGAGTCTCGCTCTGTTGCCTAGGCTGGAGTGTAGTGGCACAATATTGGCTCACTGCAACCTCCGCCTCCCGGGTTCGAGCAATTCCCCTGCCTCAGCCTCGTGAGTAGCTGGGACTACAGGCACATGCCACCACGCCCGGCTAATTTTTGTATTTTTATTAGACATTGTGTTTCACTGTAGTGTCCTGGCTGGTCTTGAACTCCCAGCCTCAAGCAGTCAACCCTCCTTAGCCTTCCAAAGTATTGGGATTATAGATGTGAGCCACCATGCCTAGCCTCATTATATGTTATTATATGATGGGATGAAATAACATCAAACATCCCTCAGCTTTTTTTATTCTAAGTTATTTCTGTAGGATTCATTCTTAGCGATTGAATTGCTAGGTCAAAGAATATGAATATTTTATATATAGTGGTATTCTGGAAAATATTAACTGGTTTGTATATGTGGCAAAGAGAACCTTGATTTGTAGTGTCTACTCTTTTCCTGTGTAAATACTGCCACCATGGCCTGTTTCAATCCTACAACTTAATACAACTGAACAAAGTTGAGAAATGTAGTTGTACAATCATTATATAGTGTTTTCATCATAATCATACTATAGATGTAAAATAACTTCCTACAGCATAAATAATAAAATGTAAAATAATTAGGAAGTGATATTTTGAGTATTTATTACCCTATTATAATTTATTGACTGTAAGTTTATATAATTTAATTAATAATGATTTTTTTAACAAGTAGATTGCAAGAATTCCCGAGAATTAACAGTTGACTCTTGTGAGCCACTGTGAGCAAGCTCTAGCATAGCAATGCTAGGTTATCTTTTTTAGTTCTCCTCTTCCTGTTTCTTACTCCCATTTGTGATATGTATGGTGGAATTTTTTACTGCTAGATTGTTGTTTCCAATATAGTGATAAATATGGGTATAGAAGACCAGTGTATCATTTTTTTCACTTATGGCTCCTAGGTTTGTCTTGCTTTAAACTGAAATCTTTATGCATGATGGAGTCTGTTTAAGTGAAAGAAGTGAAGTTTAGATTCCCAACTTATTTTTTTCCAAAAGACTCCAGTTTTCCCCAAAACATCCTACTGACTGTTGATTGAACTACTCAACTCTTATGGTTTTTAATAATTTTTCAGTTGATTTTCTAGGGTTTTCTAGATATATAATCATATACAAATAAAGGTAATTTTGCTGCCTTCAGTATTTGTAACTTTATTGTATAAAGAATGAAATTAAGCTGACTACTATTTGCAATGTGTTGGTAACATTGGGCACTCTTATCTTTTCCTGACTTTGGAAATGATTCTAGTACTTAATCTTTTTTTATGATATTACCTTTTGGTTTGTTATATGTATTTTTAAAGATCATGTTAAGCAAGCATGCATCTATTTCTATCTTGTTTTTTTTTTTTTTTTTTTTTTTTGAGACAGAGTTTTGCTCCTGTTGCCCAGGCTGGAGTACAATGGCACGATCTCAGCTCACTGCAACCTCTGCCTCCCAGGTTCAGGCGATTCTCCTGCCTCAGCCTCCCAAGTAGCTGGAATTACAGGCATCTGCCACCACAGCTGGCTAATTTTTGTATTGTTTGTAGAGGCGGGGTTTTACCATGTTCAACTCCTGACCTCGTGATCCACCCGCCTCGGCCTCCCAAAGTGCTCTGACTACAGGCGTGAGCCACTGTGCCCAGCCTTTTTTTTTTTTTTTTTTTTCTTCTTTTGAGACAGGGTCTCACTCTGTCACCCATTCTGGAGTGCAGTGACACAGTCTCGGCTCACTGAAGCCTTGACCTCCTGGGTGCAAGTGATTCTGCAGACTTTTTAAATCAGGAAAGGAAGTTGAATTTTATTAAATGCTTGGGAAACATGGTAATGCTTGTTTACCTCAGTGTTGTTGAAGGGTTTTTTTTTTGTTCCTTGTTTTATGATTTGTGCTACAGGTACAGATGTTGATCATTTTAAATATTTGGAATAAAGGGCAAGAAGAGCTAGGCAAAAGGAAGTATAGTTTCCATATATTTTTTCCTAGAACTTTTTCTCTGAGTCTGTTGAGATCTTTGCTGTTGTTCTGTATGTGAGGGTGGAACTCTGATTTTAGCAGTTTCCCTGCTTTAAGGAGAACTTGGCACACCTGAAGATGTGAGTGGGAGGAGGGAGAGAATGACTCTCTGTAATCCTGTGGATTCTGAGTTTTGTATGATGAGTCAGAGCTTTTGTCTGCTTAGTCAGATTTGATCCTCACCTTCAAAGCTGTCTCCTCAATCCTAATGAAAGGTTGAGAAAAATAAAAACGATGAGGCCAAAGAAGTAGCTCTATTATTTTCTGCTCTGCGAACATGTGTCCCAAGATCTGTGATTCTCCACTTCTCTTTATAGGCCCCCCATGATTCTAAACGTCAGCTATGAAAGTTATGCATTAGGACATTTCTGAACATTCTCTTACTTACTAAATTGTGAACTTTGCCCTCTTAGGGCATATGCTTATAGAATCAGTGTTATTAAAATAGTACTGATATTTTCCCTGGTTCCCACACTAATTTTGGTCCTTTTTGCCCTGTTTGGTGGATTTCGGGACAGGATCATGTGAATGTATGTTATTCAGATTTTAAAGGCTCTTTTCACATATCCACAAAAATCCCCCTCAAAAGAATTAGTATCATTTTGTATACTCTTGCAATTGGAAGTTGAGAATATTTTTTCATATTTTTAACAGTGGGAATATTAATTTATATATTCTTGATTGTTATGGATAATCATATATGCCTCAATTTGTTAGGGAATTATATTTGTTTCTGAATTGTTTGGCAGGAATGGTTCTGGTAAGATTTTTGGAGCAATGTGATCATATAATTATCTTAAAGATTTTTCTTGATCCCCCCCAAAAGGCTGGTCTCATTATGAGGTATGGCTTATTTACATAGGTGTGCAAAAATATTAATTAACCATATAGGCTTCCTTGAGTTAACTTGTGCATATCTTGAGCCTATGCACTATATACAACTACTAAAGCTACAAAATTAACTTTGTAACTTTTTCTAAGGAATCTGAGCTAGGACATTTAAAAATTACTGATGTTTCCTCTACTCAGGCTAGAAAGCAAGCCTGGGACATTCTACCAGATTTTACCTACTATAGTACCTCCAACTATCCCTCAGATTTCTTTTTTTTAATTTTAATTTTTTTTTGAGGTGGAGTCTCACTCTGTTGCCCAGGCTGGAGTACAGTGGCGCGATCTCGGTTCACTGCAAACTCCACCTCTTGGGTTCACGCCATTCTCCTGCCTCTGCCTCCTGAGTAGCTGGGACTATAGGCTCCTGCTACCACGCCCGGCTAATTTTTTGTATTTTTAGTAGAGATGGAGTTTCACTGTGTTAGCCAGGATGGCCTTGATCTGCTGACCTTGTGATCCGCCCGCCTTGGCCTCCCAGAGTGCTGGGATTACAGGCATGAGCCACTGTGTGTGGCCCCAGATTTCTTTTTTTCATTTTTTTTTTTTTTTGAGACAGAGTTTCCCTCTTGTTGCCCAGGCTGGAGTGCAATGGCGCAATCTCGGCTCACGGCAACGTACACCTCCTAGGTTCAAGCGATTCTCCTGCCTCAGCCTCCCAAGTAGCTGGGATTACAGGCATGAACCGCCACGCCCGGCTAAATTTGTATTTTTAGTAGAGACAGGGTTTCTCCATGTTGGTCAGGCTGGTCTCAAACTCCCGGCCTCAGGTAATCCACCTGTCTCAGCCTCGCAACATGATGGGATTACAGGCTTGAGCCACCATGCTCAGCAGTCCCTCAGATTTCTTAAGTTTGTGGCCTGCCAGGAAGTGATCTTCCTTATCGCTTAAAAGGCTGAGCTCCTGTAAGACAGGGACCAGGCTAGTTTTCCAGGGAGGGCTCGTAAAGTCAACATTAGTTCCTTAAAAGTAACTTGTTATACCTGTTTAAGTGAGCATAGTTCAAATATGACACTCTAGGTAAAATGTCAGTTTCTCAATAGGTTGAGTAGCTGGGATTACAGGCGTGTGCCACCAAGACCAGCTAATTTTTTGTATTTTTAGTAGAGACGGGGTTTCACCATGTTGGCCAGGCTGGTCCTTAAGTGATCCTCCCTCCCTGGCCTCCCAAAGTGCTAGAATTATAGGCATGAGCCCACCACATTTGATTAACAGCTATATTTTATTTTTTATTTATTTTTGAGACAGAGTCTCACTTTTGCCACCACACCCAGTTAACAGCTATAGTTTATTTATTTATTTATTTATGTGACAGAGTCTAACTGTTGTCTCCCTGACTGGAATGCAGTGGCTCAGTCTCGGCTCACTGCAACCTCTGCCTCCTGGGTTCAAGCGATTCTCTTCCCTCAGCCTCCCGAGTAGCTGAGATTACAGATGCCTGGCTAATTTTTGTATTTTTAATAGAGACAGGGCTTCACCATGTTGGCCAGGCTGGTCTGTTTTACCAGGCTGGTCTCAAACTCCTGACCTTGTAATCCACCCACCTTGGCTTCCCAAAGTGTTGGGATTACAAGTGTGAGCCACCACACCCGCCCGTAGTTATTTCTTGAGTTTTCGATCAGTATTTTCCCCAAAGTAAAATTATAATGGACAGTAAAGACATTGATACATTCCCAGGGATTTCTCATAAAACATAAGTTTTCTGAAATATTTGTACTAATAACATGTTATCTATATAATATTAACCTAGGAAAAGCTAAATATCTCTTTTGATTTCACACTTTTCCCATGGAGTTCTTGTGAGAGTAACATGTCAAGTAAACCCAATTCTTTCCAGCAACTCTTTTTATTATGAGGTGAAAGAGTAAGTCGGCCAGGCACAGTGGCTCACGCCTGTTGTCCCAGCACTTTGGGAGGCTGAGTCAGGCAGATCACAAGGTCAGGAGTTCAAGACCAGCCTGGCCAATATGGTGAAACCTTGTCTCTACAAAAACGAGCTGGGCGTAGTGGTAGGCACCTGTAATGCCAGCTACTCGGGAGGCTGAGGCAGGAGAATCGCTTGAACCCGGGAGGTGGAGATTGCAGTGAGCGGAGATCGTGCCACTGCACTCCAGCCTAAGCGACACAGCAAGACTCCGTCTCAGGAAAAAAAAAAAAAAAAGGTCTATGTGGTCTTATTGAGGCACACTGGGAAATCTCAAAGATAGTTTGGTGTATTTAGTGTATTGTGAAAGTTTTATTTTATTTTTCTATATTTAGGATCTGATTGGGGGAACACAAATAGAGAGTTGTTAGGATATTTGGGGTTTGATTAAGATAGAGTCGTAGCTGCCTGAGAAAGAAGCTTTGGTTACTTATTTAATCAGAGTAACAATAAAACATAGACAGGAAAGCCTGGCTGGATGAGGTGGCTCACTCCTGTAATCCCATTACTTTGGGAGGCCAAAGCGGGAGGATCACCTGAGGGTGTGGTGGCACATGCCTGAAATCCCAGCTACTTGGGATGCTGAGGCAGGAGAATCGCTTGAACCTGCAAGGCGAAGGTTGCAGTGAGCTGACATCGTGTCGCTGCACTCCACTGGGCAACGGAGCAAGACTCCATCTCAAAAAAAATTTGAAAAGGTAAGACCTTACCTGTTTAATACCTGAGGAGGAACCTATTCATTTTTTTTTTCTTTAGATGATCAAGGACATAATGAACTCAGCATAAGCACAGAAAATTATTCTGTTAGGATACAGGATTTCTGCTATTTAGGTACTTTACACAGAAGGTATAGAATAGCCTTTCACATTGAAGATGAAGGAATTAACTAGTATTCTAAGGAAGCAAGTCCATCAATGTTGAGTGAAATTTTCTAAAATTTAAAATGTTTCGAACATTTTAAATACTCAAACAAATTAGCAAGAAAAAAAAAACAGTCCCATCAAAAAGTGGGCTAAGGACATGAGTAGACAGTTCTCAAAAGAAGATACACAAATGGCCAACAAACAAGAAAAAAATGCTCAACAGCACTATTGATCAGGGAAATGCAAATCAAAACCACAATGCAATACCACTTTACTCATGCAAGAATGGCCATAATCAAAAAGCCAAAAAGTAATAGATGTTGGCTTGGATGTGGTGAATGGTGAACACTTCTACACTGTTGTAGGAATGTAAACTAGTACAACCACTATGGAAAACAGTGTGGAGATTCCTTAAAGAACTAAAAGTAGAACAATCATTTGATCCAGCAATCCCACTACTGGGTATCTACCCAGAAGAAAAGAAGTCATCATATGAAAAAGATATTAATTAATGGGGTTTGCAGCAACTTGGATAAAATGGGAGACTATTATTCTAAGTGAAGTAACTTAGGAATGGAAAACCAAACACTGTATGTTCTCGTAAGTGGGAGCTAAGCTATGATATGAGGATGCAAAGGCATAAGAATAACACAGCGGACTTTGGGGATTCAGGGGGAAAGGGTGGGAAGGGGGGCTGAGGGATAAAAGACTACAAATTGTGTGCAGTGTATACTGCTCAGGTGATGGGTGCACCAAAATTTCACAGATCGCCACTCATGTAACCAAACCCCACCTATTCCCCAATACCCTATAGAAATAAAAAATTTAAAAATATAAAAACAATGGAGAAAGAACAAAAATAAAATGTTTGGTAGCTTCTTTTCTATGTTAGCTGTTATAAATCAAGACAAATAAAATTTACTTTCTAGGTTAGGTCCTTCATTGTCTTTTATATTCTTGAACAAACAGACATTTAGAGCAGTGCTTCTCTCTAACGGGATCTGTGGTGTCACACATATTTTTATAAAACTAAAATTTGCTAATATGCAATATATTAATCATTGTTGTCTTCAAATGAAACAGTAAATAAGCACTTAAAAATATGTCTCAGTCTTAATTTCCAATATGGCAAACATCAAGAGTTACAACCTATGTAAAATAAAAACTCTTTTGGAGTCTTCAACAAGTCCTAAGAGTATAAAGAGGCCAGGAGACTAAAATGCATAAAAATCCCTTCTTTAGAACAATACTACTCCTTTTTCTTGAAAATAAATGCACACTCCGAGCTGTGATTCTGTGTCACTATTGCTCCTGGTATAGTCTGTTAAAAGAAAGACTTCAGCCAAATTAAGTGTTTAATTGAGCAAAGAACAATTCACGAATCAAGCAGCCTCCCGAGCCAGAGTAGACTCAGAGACTCCAGCATAGTGAAGTGGTGGAAGAAGATTTATGGACAGAAAAAGGAAAGTGACATACAGAAAACAGAAGTGAGGTACAGAAATAGCTGCATTGGTAACAGCTTGGTGTTTGCCTTAGTTGAACACAATTGGAACAATTGGCCACATTTGATTTGCCAAAACTGGGTGACTGGCACAAAAGTGGGCTTTGAACTGTTTATACCTCCACTTGTTAGATATAGTTCAGAATGTATAGAGAAACCTTTAGGCTGAACTTAAAATATGTAAGGAGGCAGCTTTAGGCTAAACTTATGTAACAAATCTCAGCGAATCATATTAGTTGTAACTTTTAGTCAAAGTGACTAATTTCTGTTTTACAGAGAAAAGTTGGAGATGAATAATTGAGAACTGTGTCATATACCAGCATTTTAGCAGGCGAGTAGAGTTCATGAGCACACACAACACCACTTTTTACAGCACACATATCTCTTTTTCACCTCTTAAAGTGGCAAAAATTGACACTTCCACTAACATGACCTAAAACAGCTTGTCATTAGTATATAAAAACAAGAAACAAAAGTGTATGTTTAGCCTGTAATCCCAGCACTTTGGGCGGTTGAGGTGGGCAGATCACCTGAGGTCAGGAGTTTGAGACCAGCCTGACCAACATGGAGAAACCCGATCTCTACTAAAAATACAAAATTAACCAGGTATGGTGGCGCATGCCTGTGATCCCAGCTACTCAGAAGGATGAGGCAGGAGAATCGCGTGAACCCAGGAGTTGGAGGTTGCGGGGAGCCAAGATCATGCCATTGCACTCCAGCCTGGACAACGAGCAAAACTCCATTTAAAAAACAAACAAAAAAAAGTGTATGTTTAAAATGATGCGTAGTAATCAATGTTTCAGTATTTTATCTTAATTAGAAGTTATTATGCACTGAATAGTCCAAGGTTTTAGGTTACCTAAAGATCTGAAAATTATCTTCAAGCCGCCAGGCTACAAAATATACTTATTGTTGAAATAAAAATTTGTCGGGCCATGCCCGGTGGCTTGGGCCTGTAATCCCAGCACTTTGGGAGGCTAAGGCAAGCCAATAGCTCTAGGTTAGGAGTTTGAGACCAGCCTGGGCAACATGGTGAAACCCTGTCTCTACAAAAACTACGAAAAATGCACCGGGTATGGTGGCATGCACCTGTAGTCCTAGCTGCTTGGGAGACTGAGCTAGGAGGATCCCTTGAGCCTGGGAGGCGGAGGCTGCAGCACGTCATATTCACACCACTGCACTCCATCCTGGGCAACAAAGCAAGATTACATGTCAAAAAATAAAACCTGTCAAAATAGTGATTCAATTTACATGAACATGGGAATTTATCTGTTTCATGTTGTAAACATATAGGATTAATCCTAGCTTGTCTGATTGGTTAAAGCCATAAATTTTTAAAATTTGAATTTATTAAATTAGTCCCATTTGCCAAAGATTTACCTTTCTTTTGTAAACTTAGGTTATTAAGATCTTAAAAACTAAAATACTTAGTTTTTCTAATTATTTTTTGTTTTTTAATGCACATGCAGAATATTAGAAGTTCAGTGTTTTTATTGTCTGAGAATTTAGTTCAAAGAGAATTGAAAGGCCTGCAAATGGATAGTGGTGGAGGTTGCACACTGTTGTGAATGCACTTCATGGCAGCTAATTGTACACTTAAAAATGGTTAAAGAATGTGCCCGATCTCTAATCTCTAAAGCAAAGCAGGGACAGGCCTGGTTAGTACTTGGATAGGAGAATGTAGGCTTTTTAAAAAACTGGCAAAAATGGCAAATGTTATATTACAGTAGTCCCTGCCTTGTCCCCGAGGAGATACGTTCCAAGACACTCAGTGGTTGCTGCCCAACCCCCAGTGGATGACTATGTTTTGTCAATCTAATAACTAGACAACTATTAGATGACTTAACAGGCAGGTAGCGTTTATAGAGTGGATATGCTGGACAAAGGGATGATTTGTGTCCCAGGCAGGATGGAGGGGGAAGGCATGAAATTTCATTATGCTACTCAAAGTGGCACACAATTTAAAACTTGTGAATTGTTAATTCCTAAAATTTTCCTTTTATTATTTTTGGACGTTGGCCAACTGCTCGTAACTGAAACCTCACAGTAAAAACATGGATAAGTGGGGATACTGGTATGTGTATTTTACCATGAAAAACAACCCCCAAAACAATTCTGAAAGGGACAGATAACTTGGTATGATGCCCTAGATAGGACATAATCTTTTTTTTTCCCTTTGTTAAAGTCTTCCATAATTTTTCCTTGCAGGAACATTATTGTAAGAGGGGTAAGATTTCAACTGATAGAATACATAGAAGTACATTCCAGATTCTACAAAGGTAAAATACAGAGATTTGGCCAAAGTTTGCATGATCAAAGGTGGGAATATAGATTTTGGCCATACTCTTTTTTCTCTGATGGCACAGATTAGCATATCATGTTTTATTAAGTGAACATGTATTTTCTTTTTATTACTTTAGTTGTCATATGGAGTTGGGGGCTTAAATTTTTGTTTCCCTTGGCAGTAGAGTAAGTCTATTTGGCATGAGTTTTGGCCAAACTGCGTCACACATCTTAAGGCTTTGCTTAGTCGTTTATTTACTAAGTATCTTCTCCAGGCAAGGAACTCAGTGTTGGGGTGAGAGGGAATAAAGAGATGAATAAGATACTTTATTAATTTATCTAATTCTGTTTAGCAAATATTTCAAAACTTAACAGGTTAAAACATATTTGTTATTGGAGTTTCTGTAGTTCAGGAATCTGGTAGTGGCTTAGTTAGGTGGTTTTGGCTTAAGGTCTCTCAGGAGGTGGCTGTCACACTGTCAGTTGGGGCAGCAGTCATTGCAAGACCCAACTGGGGCTAGAAGGTCTGCTTCCAAGTTCATATAGTCCTTTGCAGGCCTTTTTTCCTTATCCCTGTTCTGTTGGTGGGAGGCCTTAGTTCTTGATCACATGGTCATTTCCATGGTGCTGTGTCTGACATGACAACTTGCTTCCACCAAAGTGAGTGGATGAGATTGAGAGAGACAGTCTCTTTTAAGAATGGGAATGTTGTGAGAGAGGAAAGAAGATAATTTTGAATATAAAGCAACTTGGAAAAGAACAAGCAGTTTTAAAAATCTGTTAAAGTCATGATATTGGGCCAGGTGCAGTGGCTCACGCCTGTAATCCCAGCACTGGGAAACTGAGGCAGGAGAATGGCTTAAGCCTAGGAGTTTAAGACCAGCCTAGGCAATATAGCAAGACCCTGTCTCTAAAAGTAAATAAATAAATGAATAAATAAAATTCATGATATTGAATATTTACAGACTTAACATGATCCCAGAATTAGTAAATCTACTGAGGAAATGTCCATTCCAGACACATTGTATGTAATTTATTGATACACAGTATATATATGTGGAAGATTCATATTAACAGATGGGTTTATTTCTTTTTTTTTCTTTTTCTTTGTTTTTTTGTTTGTTTGAGACAGTGTCTCACTCTGTTGCCCAGGCTGGAGTTTGGTGGTGCAAACATGGCTCACTGCAGCCTCAACCTTCCAGGCTCAGCAGATCCTCACGCCTCAACCTCCTGAGTAGCTGGGAATACAGGCACCCACCATCATGCCTGGCTAATTTTAATAATTTTTGTAGAGATAGCGTCTTGCCTTGTTGCCCAGCCTGGTCTTGAACTTAAATGTAGCTGCTTTGCTTAGCTTAAAGGACCATGTTAGAATCAATTATTTTAAAGAAAGTAAGAGTTTAAAGTGAATTCCTAATTAGGATCACAAAATATGATAGAATATTTTTTAAAGAGCATTACTTCAAGTACTGTGATTTCTGCTAGAAAATGAATCTGGACATTTGGTGATTTCTGGTTTTGTTTTTTGGGTTTTGGGCCACCCATAGTAAGAGTGGAATCAAATTTCTAGAAAAGTTATCAGTAAAATTTAAATCTGTTTTCATGAAAACAATCAAGGAAAAATATTGGAATGGCAAGGTCCTCCCTTTAAGTATTTTTAAGGTTGTATGAACTGCAATTTCCTTCTTTTTAAAAATATTTTAGATTATTTTCTTAAAATTAAATTACTGTATATGCCATTCAATACTTTGACTCTCCCCACTTAGCTGTTATCTGAAAGTGGTTCCTTCTGTTTTCCTTATCCTACCTTTGTTGCCATAGAAACAGAAGTAGACTGGGGAACTGGCAAGAAACCCAGCAACTGAAATTAATGAGATAACTCTTCACCTGTACTTGCCATGTCCCATTACAACTCCTGTTCTGATGGAAGTAAGTGTGTAATGAAAGCCTGTTGATCAGAAAAAAAAAAGTCTGGAACTTAATTTTCATTTGCTTCAGAGTTGTTCACTTGCCTAGAAAGCTTTTAGGAAAGAGCTCTTTTAATAGTTGGAAAAGAACTTTTCATTTCTATGTAATGGTTATACTTTTAAATGTTTATAATGTGATTTTTATTCATAAGTAGTAGCATCTACTTTTTAGGCAATGAGATTTGATATTATTTCATGTCAGTCCACTGTGGACAAAATGTTTTCACAGATACTACTTAAGTGAACCTAAAAACAGAGATATAGATCTTATAATCTGATAAGAATGCATTAAAATACTATTAAATGTAAGCAGATTTAATGTTACATGTTTATCAACTCAAGAAATGTTTAAAAATAAAAATTTTAAATGTAAAAATGATTTTTAAAGGCTAGTTAGAAGCCTTTTAAAAGTGCTGTTTTACACTTTTTATTTTCCTCTTGAAATGTAAGTAAATCTGATAAAGTCCAGACTGTGAATAGAAGAAGTATTAGAGATTGCTAAAAATTTGCTTCTTTCCATTTCACCATGCCCCGCTGCCATTTTTGCAATTAGGGAATAGCATACCTTTTTGAAATTATTTTGCTTTGAGACACTGAGTTAAAGCATCTTTTCACTGATTATTACCTTTAAAATTTTCAATTCTTATATCTAATCTATTCCCGTATATGTTTGTTTGTTTGTTTGTTTGTTTATTTTTAATCGGACTTTCGCTCTTTCTCCCAGACTGGAGTGAAGTCACACGATCTTGTCTCACTGCATCCTCCGCCCCTGGGTTCAAGCAATTCTCCTGCCTCAGCCTCTCTAGTAGCTGGGATTATAGGCGCCCACCACCATGTCTGGCTAAGTTTTTGTATTTTTAGTAGAGATGGGATTTCACCATGTTGGCCAGGCTGGTGTTGAACTCCTGGCCTCAGGTAATCCACCCACCTTGGCCTCCCAAAGTGCTAGGATTACAGGTGTGAGCCACCGCACTTGGCCTATTTTTGAGGAGTTTTTACTTGTTTTTCGTTTTTGTTTTTTTCGAGTGGATGATTAACAATAGCCAGTTCTTGCTGGGTGGTTTGTTGTTGTTCGTTTGTTTGTTTGTTTGTTTGTTTGTTTGTTTGTTTGTTTTGAGATGGAGTCTTGCTCTTGTTGCCCAGGCTGGAGTACAGTGGCATGATCTTGGCTCACTGCAACCTCTGCCTCCCAGGTTCAAGTGATTCTCCTGCCTCAGCCTCCCAAGTAGCTGGGATTACAGGTGCCTGCCACCATGCCTGGCTAATTTTTGCATTTTTAGTAGAGATGGGATTTTACCACATTGGTCAGGCTGGTCTCGAACTCCTGACCTCAAATGATCTGCCTGCCTCGGCCTGCCAAAGTGCTGGGATCACAGGCGTGAACCATCGGGCCTGGCCTTGCTGGGTATCCTTAAATCTGGTTGACTTAAAGATTTGGGAAATTCTTCTTAGACTACATTATGTTAGACTCCTGTCTTCTATAATGATGGTCTTAGAACTATTTTGTGTTTCCCTATCAATAAAAATGTTTTGGAGCATGGATCACCAGTATATTTGTTTATGGATTACATAAATTTACTAATATTCTAGTATGTTATGTCAGATATACACTAATAAATATAAATGAAATAGGATGAGATAAAGATTATATAAACTGTCTTAAGATATTTTGCTAATTGCAAATGCTTTATATTCTTATTAGCCAGTTTCTCAAAGTGAATTAGAAACTTAGGGTGATTGTTAACAATAATAAATAGGGTGAGTCAAATAGTTTCTTCTTAAATTTATAGTTATTTTTTGGCTGAGATCATTGTTTTTTCCTCACAGTGTGGCTGATAATTAGCAGCAAAAGCATCAGCTTTCACACTTTGTGTTATTTCTTGTGATTCCGTTAACTAGTATTATGTTTAATCCATGTGTTTTTTGGAAATCTTTTTAAAGACCCCTCATTTTTTATGAAAGTTTGCTTAGAATAGTATAATTTATAAATCTACTTCATTATAGACCCATAAATTATGATTCTGAGCAGTGTGAGTAAGGATACCACTATGAGTTCCTCTACAATGTGGAATTCACACTCTTCCTGCCAGGTAGCTTGGCATAAAAAGCGTAATATTCAGTCCTGTGAGTGGCAGCAGTCTTCATCCATGTGTTAAATATTAGTAGTTAGCAAACTTTTCTTGTTCTCTTAATAAAAGTTAGATTCTTTATGATTTCTTCCCACATTTTAAAAGACCATCTTGAAAATCCTGCTTTTGAATAAATTAGTTTGTTTAATTCTGGTATCTGCATGTAGACTTTAGATGCCATATTTTCTTTCTGGTCCTTACTGCTTCAACCTGCCTTTAGTCTTTTTGCTTATGTATATCTCCCTAAGGTAGAGTGGCTGACTATATAAAATGTGTTCCCAGTATTTGAGGAAATAATTTCATATTACAATTTTTATTTTACTTACATTTTGTTTTTGTTTTAGAGACGCATGGCAAGTATTTTCTATGGAATATATGATTTATTTGTAAATAAAGTCAAAAAGAGCCACAAAGCTAAGCACTGGTTCTCATCTTAGGGGCTGCTTATTCACCTAGGGAGCATTTTTTAATGTGTTGTATGTTTTGGTTTGTCATAATGACTAAACCAAGCTATTGACATTGAGTCTACAGGGCCAGCAGTGCTAAACATCTGCAAAGTTTGGGATGGACCCTCCCCACTGAAGAATTGACTTCGTTGGGGAAGTAATGGACTATGGTCATATTTAAGAGGGGTGTGTGTGTGTGTGTGTGTGTGTGTGTGTGTGTGTGTGTGTGTCTGTGTGTCTGTGTCTGTGTCTGTCAAGATCTTACTCTGTTGCCCAGGCTGGAGTGCAGTGGCCAGTCATAGCTCACTGCAGCCTCCAACTTCTGGGCTCAAGTGGTTCTCTCACCTTGGCCTCCCAAAGTGTTGAGATTACAGACATGAACCACTACACCCAGCCTATATCGGAGTTATTGTTGGCTGAGATGATTCACCATTAATTCATAAATATATCTTATATTGTAGATTAAAATTAAGGCTCATTTAAATATGGTTATATAATGGTAAAGTGTTATCACATTTTGTTTCATTTGGCAAGCAGGTTTTTTTTTTTTTTCTTTTGAGGCAGGGTCTTGATCTGTCTGTCACCCAAGCTGAAGTGCAGTGGTACAATCATAGCTCACTGCAGCCTCAAACTCCAGACTCAAGCTATCCTTCTGCCTTAGCCTCCCGAGTAGATGGGACTACAGACACATGCCACCATGTTCAGCTAATTTGTGTAATTTTTAGTAGAGAGGGGGTCTCAACTATGTTGCCCAGGCTGATCTTAACACTCCAAGGCTCAAGCAGTACGCTCACATTGGCCTCCAAAAGTGTTAGGATTACAGGCATTACCCACTGCTCCTGGCCTTTTTTTGTTGTTTTTTGGTTTTGCTCTTGATATATTGTATACAATTGCAGCACTGAGCAACTACTTTGGTAATTCATTTTGCTTCTTTCTGTTCGCAGACTAGTAGGGGAAAACAGTCATGTAAATAATTACTATATAGTATGATAAGTACATCCGGAGAATTAGATTTAATGTTAAAGGTAGTTCTGAGAGGGGTAAGGTTTTAGGGAGAAATGCACCAGATTGTTAAACTTTGAGGGCAAGGACTGCATCTTAAGAGTTACATATTTACAACATAGCACTGGGCCTTAAACTTGGTAATTTAGTCAATAAATATTAGCTGGTTAAAAAGTTTAGATTTTAGTGAATTTTTGATGAGTGAATTGAAGTATGTCCAGATGTGCAAAGTGGGAAAGGACAGGCAGGCTTAAAGTTCAGGTATTGTAGGAAGTGCTGGCACATAACATTGGAAGGTGAGGTTTAGATAGGCAATTAAGAAAGTTGCAGGTGATAGGATATTATAAAGTTTTTCCCCCCATTTTTATGTTAAGTTATTAAAAAGGGGAAGAGACATGATTAGGTTTAGTGAGATTTAGGTTTTAGGAAGGTATGTCTATTGGCATTGTGGAAGATGTCCTTGAGGGAGGAGAGAAATGTTATTTCTTAGATAGTGAACTCTTCAGACTTGTAAGATCTTGTAGGATCAAGCTGTTAGTGGAAAATCTAAATTTTAGCTTTTATACATCAATTTATTTTTTAGTTTTAGAGTTTATATTATGCAAACCTAAGTATATTCTATCTGGAATAATTTTAATTTTTCAATACATTTTTATTCTTTAGTTTTTAAAAAATGTTTTATGTTATTTTTAAGTAGAGACAGGATCTCATTTTGTTGCTCAGGTTGTTCTTGAACTCCTAGTCTCAAGCAGTTCTCCTGCCTCAGTCCTCCCAAAGTGCTAGGATTTAAGTCTTTTAATGTTCAAGATAAATAATTCATTTATATCAGTAGTGTTTGGATACAGAACAAAAGTAATAATTATTGGTCTTCCTTAAATTTTTTTTTCTTTAGTAAGAAACTTAGAAGCCTGAAGTTGATAAACTGGTTCAACTGAAAATGGATTGATAACACTTTTAAGGTAGCTTGGTAGCAAGGTTAGTAGTAATTTACAAGAAAAATTCTGAATTCTATGTAGGTGATTTATTTATTTTTGTTCAGCAGATTTGTGTATACAGCCGAGCACTTTCCCTACAAAAAATCAAAACAAAAGTGTTTGGGTCGCAAAATAAAACAGACATTTTCAAGGGTTAAGTAATAACTTTTAGTCTTGAGATCCTCACAAATTCTTTTTTGCTGTGTCAGATGTAAAAAATTATAATCGTAATATCATTACCACAATGTATAGATTATCAATAAACAGTAAATAGCAATGGGTTCTTAGGTTTAATGTGAAATTTTAAAGTTAAAGCTGATGTTGTAAAATAATTACTGTAAAAACAATAATCTACTTCTAAGCACATATAAAATGACTGACTTGTACATTCAGATTCTGAGTATGAAATCTGCCTTACTCATAGTTAGTTTCTGAGTTAGTGGTGTAAAGGTGACTTTTGCCAAAAATTTGACATAAGTAGACCTGTAAAGAAAAAATCATTTATTTAAGCCAATAATGTTGAAAAGATTAGCTTTAAATAAGCATTTAGGCAGCAAACAGGTCACATTTCAGCAAAGAGAGAAAACTGAAAAACTTGAAGGCAGTCTGGCCGGCGCCATTTAGCGTAGGGACAAAGTCCTAGTCATTGAATGAGGGCATCACTATATTACAGTTATAAAACTAATACGTAGGAAATATCAAACTGATTTTATTAAATCTGGGTATCAGAAATAGACAATTAAGGAGAAAGTAGAAGTCTGTTAACCATTTTATTTAGAATATTTCTAGTATGGATACTTAACATATTTAAAAATGGCTTTTAACCATTATTTGCAAAATTTACAGCAACAGACTTCTTATCCAATGCAATTGGATTTGATAGCTATTCATTTAATCAAAAAGGTCAAAACAGAAAATCCTAAAAAATATATATGCATATAAATGTAAACATATAATGCAATTTTCACATTCATTTACCATATTTTTTTATGTGTCTGTTGAGGGCCAGACAATATTTTATCTGTGAGATGGATCCCCTAATTGTAAATCATTGTGTTTTTTGCAACTATATCCCTAAAATAGAAGTTTCATATCACATTCTTTAAAGTGGAGCAAGCCACTTTACTCTTACAGCCAATTGTCTTGTCTTCTTGACTTCTCTACCTGCACACTGATGAGGCATCTTAAATTTAACATGTTCAGTGTCAAAAGTTTGACTTCACCACTCAAGTCTATCCCTATAACAGTCTTCCCCATCTTAGTGACAACTCATTCTTACTGCACATACCAAGAAAACGCTATTGTATTAGTCTGCTCTTGCACTGCTATAAAGAAATAACTGAGACTGGGTAATTTATAAGGAAAGAGGTTTAATTGGCTCATGGTTCCGCAGGCTGTACAGGAAGCATGATGGCATCTGCTTCTGGGGAGGTTTCAGTAAGCTCCCAATCATGACAGCAGGCAAAGGGGGAGCAGGCACATCACATGGTGAAAGCAGGAGCAAGCGAGAGAGTGGCCAGGTGCTATACACTTTTAAACGACTAGATCTCCCAAGAACTCACTATTGCAAGAACAGTACCAAGGGGATGGTTCTAGGCTATTCATGAGAAATCCACCCCTATGATCCAATCACCTCCCACCAGGCTCCACCTTTAATATTGGAGATTACATTTCAACATGAGATTTGGTGAGGACACAGATCTAAACCATGTCCTGTCAACCTTGACTCCATTCTTGTCTACATTCTTGACTCTTCTTTTCTGTATCTTAACTCCTCTCATATCCCACTTAAAAGGCGTCAACAAATTGTGTTGACTCTACTTTCAAAATCTATTCGAATTCTCACCATGTTTTTCATCACCTTCACTGTTCTGTGGCCCAGGTTACTATCATCTCTTGGGTAATTGTAGTGGCCTTCTAAATGGCTACTGCTCCTACTCCCAAGAGTCTGTTCTCAACATAGCAACCAAAGTGATCCTCTTAAAAACTAAATCAGGTTCACGCCTATAATCCTAGCACTTTGGGAGGCCAAGGCAGGCGGATCACCTGAGCTCAGGAGCTCTAGACCAGCCTGGCCAACATGGCGAAACCCCATCTCTACTGAAAATACAAATATTAGCTGGGTGTGGTGGTGGGCACCTGTAATCCCAGCTACTCGGGAGGCTTAGGCAGGAGAATCATTTGAACCTGGGAGGCAGAGGTTGCGGTGAGCTGAGATTGTGCCATTGTACTCCAGCCTGGGCAACAAGAGCGAGACTCCATCTCAAAAAAAAAAAAAAGAATATATTTCATATTTTTTACAGGTAAAATAACAAATTATGCATTGGAATTTTTTTACTTATATGTATGAGTATTTTGTGTTGCTATGTATTCTACATAATTATACACATTTTTGTCGAGTTAGCTTTCAAAATCCTTATAAAACTGTAGGCAATTCATAAACAAAATAGGCAAATTGAAAAATTCTCTAGGGTTGATATTTAGTCATTTAGTTAACTATTGATTATTATAAGCATTTAAGTGTTCCTAATGTGTATTTTTATAGGTAACGCCTCAGTGAATATCTTAGGAAGTCTTTAATTCAGTAACCTGGAGATACATTCTGTTAGAAGAAATGCATTAAATTTCATGTTTATAAAAGAGCCAATATATTTTTGTTGTGAAAAGATTTATTTTAAATAATATGAACAGCCAGGCCCAGTAGCTCACACCTGTAATCCAAGGCACTTTGGGAGGCTGAGGTGGGCTGATCACTGGAGTCCAGGAGTTCAAGACTAGCCTGGGCAACATAGTGGGACCCCATCTCTTAAAAAAAGTACAAAAATTATTTAGATATTGTAGTGCTGGCCTGTTGTCCCAGCTACTCCAGAGGCTGGGCTTGAACCTGGGAGGTTGAAGCTGCAGTGAGCTGTGATCGCACACTGCACTCCAGCCTGGGTTACAGAATCTCAAAAAAAAGTATGTGAACTTACCCAGTGCATTTATGTTTTCTGTTGGCTACTTATTTGTGTTACAAAACGATTTACCGGAGAAACTCAAATCTGTCCATTCATAAAGTAGATGTATTCCCTTTGGCCCTGCTGATTGCAGTTTCCAGAATTACTTTAAAATGGTTTGCTGTGCATTCTTTCAGACTTTTTTATATGCATATGAATATATATACTTATTTTTTAAAATCCAGTTAAGTATGCATTATTTTGTAGTTTGATTATATATTCTACCTATGTCACAGAAGTCTGCCATGTGAATATGTATAAATATGTTTTCTTTGAAAAGATTATACAGTGACGTGTAAGCATTTTTTAAATTGTACTTTAAGTTCTAGGGTACATGTGCACAATGTGCAGGTTTGTTACATATGTATACATGTGCCATGTTGGTGTGCTGCACCCATTAACTCATCATTTACATTAGGTATATCTCCTAATGCTATCCCTCCCCCCTCCCCCCTCCCCCCGCCCCACAACAGGCCCCAGTGTGTGGTGTTCCGGACCCTGTGTCCAAGTGTTCTCATTGTTCAGTTCCCACCTGTGAGTGAGAACATGCGATGTTTGGTTTTCTGTCCTTGCGATAGTTTGCTCAGAATGATGGTTTCCAGCTTCTTCCATGTCCCTACAAAGGACATGAACTCATCCTTTTTTATGGCTGCATAGTATTCCATGGTGTGTATGTGCCACATTTTCTTAATCCAGCCTATCATTGATGGACATTTGGGTTGGTTCCAAGTCTTTGCTATTGTGAATAGTGTCACAGTAAACATACGTGTGCATGTGTCTTTATAACAGCATGATTTGTAATCCTTTGGGTGTATACCCAGTAATGGGATGGCTGAGTCAAATGGTATTTCCAGTTCTAGATCCTTAAGGAATCACCACATTGTCTTCCACAATGGTTGAACTAGTTTACAGTCCCATCAACAGTGTAAAAGTGTTCCTATTTCTCCACATCCTCTCCAGCACCTGCTGTTTCCTGACTTTTTAATGGTCGCCATTCTAACTGGTGTGAGATGGTATCTCATTGTGGTTTTGATTTGCATTTCTCTGATGGCCAGTGATGATGAGCATTTTTTCATGTGTCTGTTGGCTGCATAAATGTCTTCTCTTGAGAAGTGCCTGTTCATATCCTTTGCCCACTTTTTGATGGGGTTGTATGATTTTTTCTTGTAAATTTGTTTAAGTTCTTTGTCAATTCTGGATATTAGCCCTTTGTCAGATGGGTAGATTGTAAAAGTTTTCTCCCATTCTGTAGGTTGTCTGTTTACTCTGATGGTAGTTTCCTTTGCTGTGCAGAAGCTCTTTAATTAGATCCCGTTTGTCAATTTTGGCTTTTGTTGCCATTACTTTTGGTGTTTTAGTCATAAAGTCCTTGCCCATGCTTATGTCCTGAATGGTATTGCCTAGGTTTTCTTCTAGGGTTTTTATGGTTTTAGGTCTAACATTTAAGTCTTTAATCCATCTTGAATTAATTTTTGTATAAGGTGGAAGGAAGGGATCCAGTTTCAGCTTTCTACATATGGCTAGCCAATTTTCCCAGCACCATTTATTAAATAGGGAATCATTTCCCCCATTGCTTGTTTTTGTCAGGATTGTCAGAGATCAGATGGTTGTAGATGTGTGGTATTATTTCTGAGGGCTCTGTTCTGTTCCGTTGGTCTATATCTCTGTTTTGGTACCAGTACCATGCTGTTATGGTTACTGTAGCCTTGTAGAATAGTTTGAAGTTAGGTAGCATGATGCCTCCTTGTTCTTTTGGCTTAGGATTGTCTTGGCAATGCGAGCTCTTTTTTGGATCCATATGAAGTTTAAAGTAGTTTTTTCCAATTTGTGAAGAAGTCATTGGTAGCTTGTTGGGGATGGTATTGAACCTATACATTACCTTGGGCAGTATGGCCATTTTCATGATGTTGATTCTTTCTATCCATGAGCATGGAATGTTCTTCCATTTGTTTGTGTCCTCTTTTATTTCATTGAGCAGTGGTCTGTAGTTCTCCTTAAAGAGGTCCTTCACATCTCTTATAAGTTGGATTCCTAGGTATTTTATTCTCTTTGAAGCGATTGTGAATGGGAGTTCACTCATGATTTGGCTCTCTGTTTCTCGATTGTTGGTGTATAGGAATGCATGTAATTTTTGCACACTGATTTTGTATTCTGAGACTTTGCTGAAGTTGCTTATCAGCTTAAGGAGATTTGGGGCTGACAGGATGGGGTTTTCTAAATATACGGTCATGTCATCTGCAAACAGGGACAATTTGACTTCCTCTTTTCCTAATCAAATACCCTTTATTTCTTTCTCTTGCCTGATTGACCTGGCCAGAACTTCCAGCACTATGTTGAATAGTGAGAGAGGGCATCCCTGTCTTGTGCCAGTTTTCAAAGGGAATGCTTCCAGTTTTTGCCCATTCAGTACGATATTGGCTGTGGGTTTGTCATAAATAGCTCTTACTGTTTTGAGATACGTCCCATCAATACCTAATTTATTGAGAGATTTTAGCATGAAGGGCTGTTAAATTTTGTCAAAGCCCTTTTCTGCATCTATTGAGATAATCATGTGGTTTTTGTCTTTGGTTCTGTTTATATGATGGATTACGTTTCCTGTTTTGTGTATGTTGAACCAGCCTTGTATCCCAGGGATGAAGCCAACTTGATCGTAGTGGATAAGCTTTTTTGATGTGCTGCTGGATTTGGTTTGCCAGTATTTTATTGAGGAATTTTGCATCAATGTTCATCAGGGATATTGGACTAAAATTCTCTTTCTTTGTTGTGTCTCTGCCAGGTTTTGGTATCAGGATGATGCTGGCATTAAAATGAGTTAGGGAGGATACCCTCTTTTTCTATTGATGGGAATAGTTTCAGAAGGAATGGTACCAGCTCCTTGGTACCTCTGGTAGAATTCGGTTGTGAATCCGTCTGGTCTTGAACTTTTTTTCGTTGGTAGGCTATTAATTATTGCCTCAATTTCAGAGCTTGTTATTAGTCTATTCAGGGATTCAGCTTCTTCCTGGTTTAGTCTTGGGAGCGTGTATGTGTCCAGGAATTTATCCATTTCTTCTAGGTTTTCTTGTTTATTTGCATAGAGCTGTTTATAGTATTCTCTGATGGTAGTTTGTATTTCTGTGGGGTCGCTGGTGATATCCCCTTTATCGTTTTTTATGGCGTCTATTTGATTCTTCTGTCTTTTCGTCTTTATTAGTCTTGCTAGTCATTTGTCAATTTTGTTGATCTTTTCAAAAAACCAGCTCCTGGATTCACTGCTTTTTTGAAGGGGTTTTTGTGTCTCTATCTCCTTCAGTTCTGCTCTGATCTTAGTTATTTCTTGTCTTCTGCTAGCTTTTGAATGTGTTTGCTGTTGCTTGTGTAATTCTTTTAATTGTGATGTTAGGGTGTCAATTTTAGATCTTTCCTGCTTTCTCGTGGGCATTTAGTGCTGTAAATTTCCCTCTACACACTGCTTTAAATATGTCCCATAGGTTGTGGTATGTTGTGTCTTTGTTCTCATTGGTTTCGAAGAACATCTTTATTTCTGCCTTCATTTCATTATGTACCCAGTAGTCATTCAGGAGCAGGTTGTTCAGTTTCCATGTAGTTGAGTGATTTTGAGTGAGTTTTTAAATCCTGAGTTCTAGTTTGATTGCACTGTGGTCCTAGAGACAGTTTGTTATAATTTCTGTTCTTTTACATTTGCTGAGGAGTGCTTTATTTCCAACTATGTGGTCAATTTTGGAATAAGTGCGATGTGGTGCTGAGAAGAGTGTATATTCTGTTGACTTGGGGTGGAGAGTCCTGTAGATGTCTATTAGGTCTGCTTGCTGCAGAACTTAGTTCAGTTCCTGGATATCCTTGTTAACTTTTTGTCACGTTGATCTGTCTAATGTAAGCATTTTTAAATCATTCCTTTGTTGAGGGACATGTAGTTTGTCTCTCATTTTGGGAAACATTGAGTTACACAAAAATATTTTCTTTTCTGCATTATGGATCTCCAAAAAGGGCAAATGGTGTGCACAATTTTCTGAACTTATTTTATCATAGAACTTTTCTTTTTTTCATGGACTGTGAATTTTTCAGAGTGTATTATATCATTGATACTCCATTAAAAGTATTTTAAGCTCTTGTCAATCTTCTTGTGTTACTTATAAGAAAATTAAGACTGAGTTAGTAGAAAATTGAAACCACAGTCTGCTTCTTGACTCTGTTGTTCAGTGTTGTTCCTTTTGCTTTGATTTTTATCTTCATTTAGTACTCTTTCCTGAATTCAAATAAGAAAGCTAAGCACTAGAGTTTTTATAAGGGAAAAAAACAGTTTTCATGTGTTGATACTCGGGAAAGTTAAAATTTATATTTCTTTAGGTTTTTCTTTTTGTCAGCAGGTGATATCTTGGTAGGTAATTAATGACAAGTAAAAACAAGTGAGGTTTCAGACAGTTTGATGTAGCTTTCTTTAAATTACTTAAGTCCTCTAACATAAATGAACCAGTTCTTTTCTCATGTTGAATAATTCTTTTTTTTTTTTTTTGAGGTGGAGTCTCGCTCTGTGGCCCAGGCTGGAGTGCAGTGGCCGGATCTCAGCTCACTGCAAGCTCCGCCTCCCGGGTTTATGCCATTCTCCTGCCTCAGCCTCCCGAGTAGCTGGGACTACAGGCACCCGCCACTCGCCCGGCTAGTTTTTGTATTTTTAGTAGAGACGGGGTTTCACCGTGTTAGCCAGGATGGTCTCGATCTCCTGACCTCGTGATCCGCCCGTCTCGGACTCCCAAAGTGCTGGGATTACAGGCTTGAGCCACCGCACCCGGCCCTGAATAATTCTTTTAATTACTTTAAGAATAGCTTGAAAAGCAGTATTATAAGTTTCAGTGTGTTTAGTACATTTCTTAGCTGTTTCTTTAACCTTTCTCCTTAAGGTGCCTACTTTTATTTCTTGTGGTGTATAAAAGGACTTTGGTCAATCTAAACTGAAGCAGATATGTTTTAAGATGAGATATTGTTGAGTCTTGTCACATAATTGTTATTAGTTTTCATCTTTCCTTAGGCTGTCAGGTTTCTCTAATCTTAGGGCACATTTAAAGTACTTTTCCTCCCTAACTTAACATTTGCTTGGATCAAGCAAATCATTTTGTGTAGTGAAAACAATCGTTGGACCAAGAACTGGTATCCTCTTTTAGTTCTTTGTTTTTCAAATTTATTTAAAGAAATCAAAATAGTATTTTTCTGATTATAAAGGTAATGCATACTTATAGAGAGTGTAACTTAATGCAGAAAGAATTTTTTAAAGACAGTTAAATCCCTTAAAATTCTACCACTTGGAGCTAACCTCGTTAACATGGTAAATGCTCTTCCCTATAAATATACACACACGTTTATAAAAATAAGGTCATAGTCTATTGGTTTGTAATTTACCTTTTTAATCAATAATATGTTCTGGAATATGTTATTTCTTAAGTATATTTCTTTTAGAGATAGGATCTCACTCTGTCACCTAGGATGGAGTGCAGTGGTGCCATCATGGCTCACTGCAGCCTTGACCCCCTGGGCTCAAATGATCCTCCTGTGTCATCCTTACGAGTAGCTAGGACTAGAAGCATTCACCACTGCACCCAACTAATTTTTAAAATTTTTGGAAAAATGGGGGTCTCACTGTGTTGCTCAGGCTGGTCTTGAACTCCTGGGCTCAAGTAGTCTTCCAACCTCGTTCTCCCAAAGGGCCGAGAATACAGGTATGAGCCACCATGCCTAGCCACGCTTTCCTTTTTTTTTTTTTCTTTCTTTCTTTCTTTCTTTTTTTTTTTGAGACACAGTCTCGCTTTGTAGCCCAGACTGGAGTGCAATGGCCTGATCTCCACTCACTGCAACCTCTGACTCCGGGGTTCAAGCGATTCTCCTGCCTCAGCCTCCTGAGTAACTGGGACTACAGGCGTAGGACACCATGCCCGAATAATTTTTTTATTCTTAGTAGAGACAGGGTTTCACCATGTTAGCCAGGATGGTCTCTGTCTCCTGACCTCGTGATCTGCTCGCCTCGGCCTCCCAAAGTGCTGGGGTTACAGGCGTGAGCCACTGCGCCCGGCCACACTTTCCTTTTTAAACTAGTGTAGAGAATATAAATTATTAATAACTGCAAATCATTTTATGAATATACTGTAATTTAATTATTGTCCATTAATAGACATTTAAATGATTTCTAAGTTTTCCATTAAAGTTCTATGATGAGCATTTTATGGATGTGACTTTTTACCCTTGTGATTATCTGCACAGGATAAATTCCTAAAAGCGAAATTGCTGTATCAATTTTTTTTTTTTTTTCTTGAGATGTGGTTTCGCTCTTGTTGCCCAGGCTGGAGTGCAAGGCGCGATCTCGGTTCACTGCAACCTCCATCTCCTGGGCTCAAGTGATTCTCCTGCGTCAGCCTCCTGAGTAGCTGGGATTACAGGCATGTGCCACCACGCCTGGCTAATTTTGTATTTTTAGTAGAGACGGGGTTCCTCCATATTGGTCAGGCTGGTCTCAAACTCCCGACCTCAGGTGATCTGCCCGCCTCAGCCTCCCAAAGTGCTCACAGGTGTGAGCCACTGCACCCAGCCAAAATTTTTATACTTGTTACGGAACTGCCTTTCAGAGTGGTGGTATCAATTTACACTCCCTCTAAAACTACTAATTCTGAGTTCTTTGTTTTTTTTTTTTTTTTTAAACCTTTGATAAAATCTGATTGGTGCATAATGATAACTCAAGATTGTTCAAATTTGCATTTCTTTATTCATAAGAGTTAGTTTATTTTCATGCATTGGTCACCTTTATTTCTTTCTTATTTATTAGTTGGTTTTTGTTTTTTGTAAAGACGGAGTCTCACTTTGTTGACCAGACTGATCTGTTTTATTTTTTCTATAAATTATCTGTCAACATCTTTTGACCACATTGATGTTATGCTGTTAGAGCTTTCTATATATTTATTTGTGTAATCCTCACAAGAATTCTCTTAGGTGGGTATATTTGTTCTACTTACAGTTGAGGAAACTGAGATGTAACTAAGTAACTTGCCCAAGATTACATAGCTAGTGTATGGTAAATGTAGGAATCAAATTCAGATTTCCTTTACAGATTCTCAGTCAGACCAGCTGGGTTTAGTTGACCTTTTAAATAAAATTGTGGAGCTAATTTATATTCTTAGTAATGTTGTGAAGCTGTTTGTTTCTCAGGAATTATTTAAGTTTCTAGATCTTAAAGGAAAGATATTTTACTACTGTAAGTGAATTTTGGTCCTAGCATTTTAGTATGCTGTTTGTAGAATTGAGCTTTCTGTTACATATGTATACTTATGCCATGTTGGTGTGCCGCACCCATCAACTCGTCAGCACCCATCAATTCATCATTTATATCATGTATAACTCCCCAATGCACTCCCTCCCTCCTCCCCCCTCCCCCCTCCCCATGATAGGCCCCAGTGCGTGATGTTCCCCTTCCCGAGTCCAAGTGATCTCATTGTTCAGTTCCCACCTATGAGTGAGAACATGCGGTGTTTGGTTTTCTGTTCTTGTGATAGTTTGCTAGGAATGATGGTTTCCAGCTGCATCCATGTCCCTACAAAGGACGCAAACTCATCCTTTTTTATGGCTGCATAGTATTCCATGGTGTATATGTGCCACATTTTCTTAATCCAGTCTGTCACAGATGGACATTTGGGTTGATTCCAAGTCTTTGCTATTGTGAATAGTGCCGCAATAAACATACGTGTACATGTGTCTTTGTAGTAGAATAATTTATAATCCTTTGGGTATATACCCAGTAGTGGGATGGCTGGGTCATATGGTACATCTAGTTCTAGATCCTTGAGGAATTGCCATACTGTTTTCCATAATAGTTGAACTAGTTTACAATCCCACCAACAGTGTAAAAGTGTTCCTATTTCTCCACATCCTCTCCAACACCTGTTGTTTCCTGACTTCTTAATGATTGCCATTCTAACTGGTGTGAGATGGTATCTCATTGTGGTTTTGATTTGCATTTCTCTGATGGCAAGTGATGATGAGCATTTTTTCATGTGTCTGTTGGCTGTATGAATATCTTCTTTTGAGAAATGTCTGTTCATATCCTTTGCCCACTTTTTGATGGGGTTGTTTGTTTTTTCTTGTATATTTGTTTGACTTCTTTGTAGATTCTGGATATTAGCCCTTTGTCAGATGATGGCATAAGTATACATATGTAACAAACCTGCACGTTATGCACATGTACCCTAGAACTTAAAGTATAATAAAAAAAAAAAAAAAAAAAGAGATCCCAAGGCCCAGTGTGGTGACATACACCTATGGTCCCAGACTTCCACTTTAATCTGGGCAATATACGTCTCTTAAAAAAAAAACTTTTTTTTTTTTTTTTTAAAGAGATGCCAGAGAGCTCTCTGACAACCTTCCATCACATAAGGACACAGAAACTGTCTATGAACCAGGAAGTTGGCCCCTGCCTCCGAGACACTGAATTTATCAGTGTCTTATCTTGGACTTTCCAGCCTCGAGAACTGTGAGAAATCATTATCTGTTGTTTAAGCTACCTAATCTATGGTATTTTTGTTATAGCAGCCCAAAGGGACTAAAACAACATATAAATGATAGCTGAAACCTTGGCATTTATGAAACTGTCTATAGAGAACCCAGAGTAGAAAGAGAATAAAATCAAGTACACAACCTAATTAATGCAGAAACAGAAAACCAAATATCACATGTTCTCACTTATAAGTGGGAGCTAAACACTGGGTACACATGGCCATAAAGATGGCAACAACAGACACTGGGGATATAAACACAGGAGAGGGTGGGAGGGTGAGAAGAGCTGAAAAACTACCAATTGGGTACTATGCTCACTACCTGGATGACAGGCTCAACTGTCCCCCAAACCTCAGCATCATATAATATACCTTTATAACAAACCTGCACATGTATCCCCTGAATCTGAAATAAAAATTCAAATTGTTTTAAAAAGACACTATTTAAGAGGCATCCACAAGAAGGAATGACTGGGAGAGGAATGGGAAGAACCAGATACAGATACTTCTCACTGATGCCAAGAGAAGAGAGCATGTTAACACATGAAAAGCTATCAGAAAAGCTATCAAGAAAGCATGTTAATGCATGAAAATCTATCAGGGTACAAGATAAAAATAACCCAGACAGCCCTGAGTGCTTCTGCTATAGTGGTAAAAGCAAACGCCACATTACTACTGATCAAAGTGTCAAATGGTCAAGAATAAAAAGAGAGCACTGACAAATACATATACTGGTAAATCCGAAGATTCCTTTTTCCTAGTACCTTAGCACTATCATAAGTATAAAAGTAATTCTTTTTATTCCCTTTTAAAACCAAGTTTTCTATGGAAAATTAAAGATACAGATAAATCACTACTCCTGTGTTCTAGACACTTACCTCACAGTGAGTACAAATGATTGGATCCTAGAAAACGAAGTGTATTATAGAAATCTTATCAACCTTCTTTACTTATTAGGCCCAATCAGAGCAATGCAGTTACAGATTCACTTGTCTGTCTCTTCCCCTCTTCTCCCAACTTTGTGAGCATGTAATAAATAAATGTTAATTCTAAAAAAAAAAAAAAAAAAAAAAAAAAAGAATTGAGCTTTCTGTCCTCCAAACTTCATATAGTCTAAAAGCAGTTGCTACGAATGAAGGAAAACATCGAGATTCTTAGATTTTCTAAGAATGTATTTTTGGAGATTTCATATTCAATCATATTAAGATTTTTATCCTTTGAAAATGATATTCTTGAGGACATACTAGTATCACTACAAGAGTTTTATAATCATGTTAATAAAATACATGTAAATATAGGACTAAAATCATGCTTTTTGTGAATTTTGACCTATTATTCCAATTTCTAGTCTGTCAATATTGTTTTGACTCTTCAAATTTTAGAAGTGAGTGATCTAGGATCTCCATTCCTCACTTTACAGGTTAGGAATCTTAGACACAGAGAGGTTCAATCATTAAGTAGTGGCAAATACTGTGGTCCAACTTTAAAAGCAGTTTTAATTTTATTTGCCTCATTTGGGTATTGGCTTGTTTGGAGGCAAAGGTTTGTTAAGCCTTCTCAACTTAATGAATTCCTCCATTTACCTTTATATCCTTAATGTTATAGCTCTGTATAACCCCGTGTCTAGAATATGGTAAGCACTTGAAACATGCCTGTTGAATTGACTTCACTTCTATTTTTTATCCAGTATATTTTAACCTCTTTCATGCTATCTACTCTCCCTTTTCGCATGAATTTTTTTTCTTTGGGAAACAGAGTCTTGCTCTGTTGCCCAGGCTGGAGTAACCCTGGTATATATGAGGGAAGGTCCAAAAGGATCCTGAGCATAGGAGCATAGGACTCCCTGTGGAGTCACTCTCCATTTCCTGTTCCCCCAGCTCTTATTACCCACTATCCTACTTTCTCTCTCTATGGATTTGCCTACTCTGGACATTGCATGTAAGTGGAATTATATAATATATAGTCTCTTGTGACTGACTTCTGTCATGTAACATAATGCTTTCCAGGTTCATCCTTGTTGCAGCATGTATCGCAACTTAATTTTCTTCCTTCCTTCCTTCCTTCCTGCCTTCCTGCCTTCCTGCCTTCACTCCCTCCCTCCCTCCCTCCCTCCCTTCTTCCTTCCTTCCCTCCCTTCCTCCCTCCCTCCCTCCCCTCCCTCCCTCCCTCCCTCCCTCCCTCCTCCCTCCTTCCCTCCTTCCCTCCTTCCCTCCTTCCCTCCTTCCCTCCTTCCCTCCTTCCTCCTTCCTTCCTTCCTTCCTTCCTTCCTTCCTTCCTTCCTTCCTTCCTGTTTTGAAATGGAGTCTTGCTCTGTTGCCCAGGCTGGAATGTAGTCTCACTGCAACCTCCGCCTCCTGGGTTCAAGTGATTCTCCTGCCTCAGCTTCCTGAGTAACTGGGATTACAGGCATGCGCCACCATGCCTGGCTAATTTTTGTATTTTTAGTAGAGACGGGGTTAGGCTGGTCTCAGACTTTTGACCTTGTGATCCACCTGCCTCAGCCTCCCAAAGTGCTGGGATTACTGTCATGAGCCACCATGCCCAGCCTTCATTTCATTTTCTTACCAAATAATATTTCATTGTGTGAGTATGTCATATTTTTGTTTATCCATTTATTATTTGATGAACACTTGAATCATTAGAAATAATGCTGTTATGAACATTCATGTACAAAACCTACATACATTTGTTTGTGGACATATGTTTGTAGTTCTCTTGTGTATATACTAGGAATGGAATTGCTGGGTCACATAACTCTATTTTTAACTTATTGAGGAACTGCCAAAATGTTTTCTATAGTGGCTGCAATATTTTGCAATCCCACTGGCATTGTATAAGGTTTCAGTTTCCCCACATCCCCACTTATTAGTTTTTTTTTGTTTGTTTGTTTTTTGCCATTCTAGTGAGTGCGAAGTGCTATCTCATTGTGGTTTTGATTTGCATTTCTCTGATGGCTAATGATATTGAGCATCTTTTCTTATGCTTATTGGCCATTTGTGTATCTTCTTTGGATAAAATGTCTATTCAAACCCTTTGCCCATTTTAAAATTGTGCTCTGTGTGTGTGTGTCTGTCTGTCTGTCTGTCCATCTGTTAGGGTCAGGGTCTCACTGTGTCACCCTGGGTAGAATGCAGTAGCACATCATGGCTCACTGCAGCCTCAACCTCCCAGGCTCCAGGGATCCTCCCCCTCAGCCACCCGAGTAGCTAGGACTATAGGCACATGCCAACACACCCAGCTAATTTTTGTATTTTTTTTTTTTTGTAGATAAGGGATTTTGCCATGTTGCCCAGGCTGGTCTTGAACTCTTGGGCTCAAGCGATCTACCTACTTTGGCCTCCCAAAGTACTAGGATTATGGATGTGAGCCACCTGTGCCTAGCTGTGTTGTTTTTAATTATTAAGTAGTTATAAGAGTTTTTAAAAAATATATTTTGGATACAACTGTCTTCAGATATATGATATACAAATATTTTCTCCCATTCTGTAGGTTGTCTTTTCACTTTCCTAATAGTGTCCTTTGAAGGACAGAAGTCCACATTATCTATTTTTCCTTTGATTGCTTGTGCTTTTGATGCCATATCTAAGAAAACATTGCCTAATCCAAGGTCAAGAAGATTTATGCCTTTGTTTTCTTCCAGGAGTTTTACGTTTTTAGCTCTCATGTTTGGGTCATTGATTCATTCTTAGTTCCTTTTTGTGTATGGTGTGGGTAGGGGTCCAATTTCCTTCTTTTACATGTGATTATTCAGTTGTTCCAGCACCTTTTGTTGAGAAGATATTCTTTCCCCATTAAATTGTTTCGGTACCCTTGTAAAGTATCATTTGACTATACATGTAAGTAAGGGTTTGTTTCTTGAATCTCACTTCTATGCTATCGATCTAAAGGTCTAGCATTAAGCCATGCTACTCTACTTTGATTACTGTAGCTTTGTCGTAAATTGAAATCAGAAAGTGTGAACCCTCCAACTTTATTCTTCCTTTTCAAGATTATTTTGGCAATTCTGGATCTCTTATTACCAGATTTCTTGCAACAGGTTCTCCTTTCATGTCTTACCTCTGTACAGTCTTATTAACTTTTCATGCTAATTTATCTGAAGTTGCTTTCTTCAAGGTCACTTATAATCTTTGGCCTAATTCAGTTATATCCCACCCCTCCTTTTTAAATCCTTTTTCAGTTCTCTAGAAAACTTCCTCCTTTCCCACTTTCTGGTCCTCTTTTTGATATTTTGCCCTCATAATATTTCTTTTTATTTTCCAGCAGGTAGTGAGCACTTCTCATGTTCTAAGCACCCTGTTAATCTCTGGAAAAGAAAATTCCAATAAACACAATCCTCATTCTCATGTTGCGTATAATAAATAATATTAAGAGAGAAGCAGGTCCGTTCATGCCAATCTCTGTCTTTCATAAAGGAGAATCTGATTTTTGTTTTTGTTTTGATTTTGATAATGCATGTTGACTGAAGTGTTTTTAAACTTGAAAATAATAGTTTAAAAGAGTGTACTTAAGCACTGTCTATATGGAAAAATTCAATACAAATTAATTGAACGAACAGCAAAAAATCTAGCTTTAAAGTGTTACAAACATGCCTATGCATAATAATAATAAAATATATGAGTAGTTTAATATATCTTTTATTTATTGTTCACTTTCACTCATTTATTGATTTATCCAAAATAAATGTATTGAGTATTGTGTGTGTTTTTCCAAAAACAAATTCTCCAATTATTCAGCACCAACTTGGTCTCCAACAACTGAATTCCATTCTGACAGTGACTGTTCGAAGTTATTGTAGACCCCACAGTTTAAGGTCTCAGTCCCATAAGACTGTCCCCACTTCAGATGCCAGCCACCAATAGGGTCTCTAGGTTACTCACACTTCTGACAGGCTGAAACTAATCAGAGGTTCCCACAACCCCCTTCAGTTTCAGTTATTTGCTAGAATGACTCATTGAACTCAGGAAAGTGCTATGCTTACAGTTTATTATAACAGATACAAATGAGCATCCAGTGGGTGAGGTATATAAGGCAATGTGTAATAGGCTCCTGAGCATAGGAGCCTCTGTTCCCATGGAGTCAGGGTATGCTACCCTCTCAGCACATGGATCTGTTTATCAACTTGGAAACTCTACAAATCCCATAATTTAGTGGTTTTTATGGGGGTTTAATTACATAGGCATGCTTGATGAAAATTTGTGCTGGGTTTGAATGTCCCTTCCAAAAATCATGTTGAAACTTGATGCTGCCATTGTAACAGTATTAAGAAGTGCAGCCTTTAAGATGTGATTGGGCCATAAGGGCTCCACCTTTATGAAAGGATTAATGCACTTACCTGGGAAGTGGGTTTGTTATCTTGGGAGTAGGCTCCTGATCAAGAGATGGATTTGATGGATATCCTCTCTTTATCTCGGCACTCCCTTGCCCTTCCATCCTGTTATGATGGAACATGGAGGCTGTCACAAGATGCCAGTGCCATGCTCTTGGACTTCCCAGTCTCCAGAACTGTGAGCAAAATAAACTGCTATTATTTATAAATTACCCATTCGGTGCCATTCTGTTATAGCAGCAAAATAGGGACTAAGACAATTGGCCATTAGCAATTGAACTCAGTCTCCAGCCCCTTTCCCCTCTCTGGAGGTCAGGAGTAGGACTGAAAGCTCTAACTCCCTAATCATGTGGTTGGTTTTTCTGCAGAGCAGACCCACGATGATGCTGTCCAGCTCTCCCCACCCCATAAGTTATCTGTTTAGCATAAAAGACAGTGAATTCCAGGGTTTTTAGGATTTCTGTACCGGTAACTAGGGGTAAAGAGCAAATATTTATTACTACACCCCAGCATCTACTATATATTATAGGGAAGGAAAAATATCTTTCTTTCTACACATCCTAGATTCATGGCTAAGCTTCCTGCACATGCTGTTTCTCAGATTTCTTTAGCTTAAAATATTCAGTATGTCACAGTGTCATGTTTTTTGGGAGAGCATTTCCTGAACCCCATCAGTATCAGACATAATCCTGGCTTTTCTGAAATTTGAAGACAGAAAACAAATTGATAAAAAGAAAATCCTGACTGAGGCTCACTGGTTCACTTGCAGTCAGGAGTTCAAGACTAGCCTGGTCAACATGGTGAAACCTCGTCTCTGTTAAAAATACAGAAATTAGCCAGGCAAGGTTGCAGGCACCTGAACCTCAGCTACTCGGGAGTCTGAGGCAGGAGAATCTCTTGAACCCAGGAGGAGGAGGTTGCAGTGAGCTGAGATCATCGTTCCACTGCACTCCAGCCTGGGCAACAGAGTGAGTCTCCATCTCAAAAAACAACAACAACAAAAAGAAAATGCTAACAATAGGGTATAAATTATTCAATGATAAAGATATGCATAGCATCTTATGAAACATTAGGATTACCACACTTATCCAACCTGCAGGGAGTGCGATGGAGTGCAGCTAGAGTTGGAAGGGAGAGGTCAGAGGTTAAAAAGTATTTCTGGAGAAGGTTGCTTTTTGCCTGACAAGTGGAAATAAGACAGAGACAGAGAAAGGGTGAAAAATGTCCTGGGATATAAATGGCAGGAAAATGCCAGTCAAGGTGAGGTCACTATCTTCTCAGAGTGATATATAGGAAAGATTTTCAAATTGATTATTACTTATACTTTTTATGTCCTGCCTTCTATATTGTGAAATCCCATTAAAAATACTGTAATGAGGCTGCGCACGGTGGCTCATGCCTGTAATCCTAGCACTTTGGGAGGCCAAGGTGGGCAGATCACGAGGTCAGGAGTTTGAGACCAGCCTGGCCAACAGTGAAACCCCATCTCTACTAAAAATACAAAAATTAGCCAGGCATGGTGGTGGGTCCCTGTAGTCCTAGCTACTCTGAAGGCTGAGGCAAGAGAATCACTTGAACCCAGGAGGCGGAGATTGCAGTGAGCTGAAATTGCGCCACTGCACTCTGACCTGGGTCACAGAGCGAGACTCTGTCTCCAAAAAAAAAAAAAAAAAACTTTAATGAAATTCTGTTTTCTAAAGTGAAATTGATTTCTAAGTAAGAACATTCTAAGTTTTAAGTTTTAAACCATAGATAAGAATCTTTATTCTCTTTACACTGGTATTGTACCTCAGAGTAAGGTGAGGAACAGATAATATATACAACTTAGTTTAGCAGATGTATATTGAAAAAAGACACTGTGCACAGACTTTATTTCATCATGGATTTTTTTTTTGTTTGTATTTTAACCTATTGACCTGGCTTACTTAAATTAAAGTAGACAACAATAAAAATGATCTCACAGGTGAATTAACTGCTGAAAATGACCTAATTTTCATTTATGTACTTTTTTTTTTTTTTTTTATGAGACAGGCTCTTGCTCTGTCACCCAGGCTGGAGTCACTGGGGTGGTCATAGCTCACTGCTGTCTCAAACTCCTGGGCTCAAGCAGTCCTGTCTCCTCAGCCTCCTAAAGTGCAGGAATTACAGGTGTGTGCTACCACATCTGGCTACGTTTTTGAAATACTATGACAATAAAAAAGTTAGAAAAGTGAAATCAATTTTTTATTTTGAATCTAAAAAGTGTATTTTTAAAGTTTAAATATCTGTTATTATATGTTACTTTGTAAAATCCTAAATCTAACAACTTTTAAAATGTGTATATTATGTTTGTATCTTTTTGTATTTTTTCTGCTTACTATTAGAAAACTTGCTGAGGAGTTGGGTAATTATAGAAGTTTAGCATTAAATTTGTTTCTTATTTTTATTAAAAGTTTTTTGCCTGTCTTGCCTAGGTATGATAGGAAAAGGAAGAACAGAAACTGCATGTGTTGCAAAAGTTGATATTCTTTGAATTGCTCCCCAGTCATTGGTTTCGTCTTGAATAGCTCATGTCATAATTTTTTCAAAGACTGTGGGTAGCCATTCTCTGTGAATAATTCTATCTTTTATGCTTGTTTAATTCATTAGCAGTTTGAGAAGAATAATCTATTTTTCATTTAAATCTTTTTTTGGTTGTTTTGAGAACAATGCTGAATGGTGTAAATATGTAATGCTTTTGTATCTAATAGAGATATATATTGAAATTGTAAGTCAAGGCATAATTTGTTATGGAATAGATGACATCTATTAATCGTTATTTAGTAAATGCTGCCAGTGCATCAATAAGTAGGAAAAAAAAGATCATCTCAAGTAATCTAGTGTTATGAAAACCCTAATATGAGGGAAAACTTATAAATAGTATAGTAAAACTCATGTACTAAGATAGTAGTGAATTAAAATTTATACCTAATCAATTTAGATATTCAAGTGATTAAGTTTGACAACTTTTCATGACCTTGTTCTCTTCTCCTAGTATTATTGTTTTAAATTCAGCTCTTAAGAATCACAATTAGGAAACTCAGAAGTTTTATTTTCACTTTAGCTGCTAATTGAATCTGGTTAATTAGTTTGAGCATTTATCAGTATCTTCTATTCCTATAACTTTAAAGAAACATATTGCCTGTTCAGTCCAGAGTAATTCAGGCACTGTCAGTCCAGGCAACCATCTTAGCCACTGTTGAAAGAGAATAAAACTAGATTTACTTTTAAAGTTCAAAATAAAAGAGCTTTTTTTTTTTTTTTAACTCTTCAGTCTGCATGAACTCCTTTCTCATGAATGAGAACTTAAGAACTCATTTAAATAATTTATAGTTAAATACATAGAAATACAAATTTGATCATTTTCAGCACTTGATTCATCCGAGTGATAATTTTTTTGTTGCATACCTTAATCCAGTCATGATGAAAGAATTACATGCTTTTTCTTTTTCAAGCTATAATCTATTGATTTTGATAGTTTTTGTTGAAAGGCTGCATGCTGTTTTAATGTCTATCTTTTTCTGATTATTTAACAATTTCAAGTTTTTGTTGAATGTTAACAATATGATTTTCTGGCCGGGCGCGGTGGCTCAAGCCTGTAATCCCAGCACTTTGGGAGGCCGAGACGGGCGGATCACAAGGTCAGGAGATCGAGACCATCCTGGCTAACACAGTGAAACCCCGTCTCTACTAAAAATACAAAAACTAGCCGGGCGAGGTGGCGGGCTCCTGTAGTCCCAGCTACTCGGGAGGCTGAGGCAGGAGAATGGCGTAAACCCGAGAGGCGGAGCTTGCAGTGAGCTGAGATCTGGCCACTGCACTCTAGTCCGGGCGACAGAGCGAGACTCCGCCTCAAAAAAAAAAAAAAAAAAAAAAAAAAAAAATATATATATATATATATATGATTTTCTATGGACATCAGCTGTTCGTTAGCTAGGCAATACATCTGATGGGTGAGGAGGAAGAGAATTCACCAGAGACAGATGAAGGAATGGAGAGTGACTGCTTAATTGGTATCGTGTTTCTTTTGGGAATGATAAAATGTTCTGGAATTAGATAGTGGTTATGGTTGCACAACATTGTGAATGTACTAAAACCTCTGAATTGTACACTTTCCAGAGATTAAATTGGTGAATTTAATCTCAAAAAAATTTATTGTGATTTTTATTTTTAGTTATTTTTAGTTATTTAAGACCGAGTCTCGCTCTTTCCCCAGGCTGGAGTACAGTGGCACAATCTGGCTCACAGCAACCTCCGCCACCTGGCTTCAAGCAATTCTCCTGCCTCAGCCTCCCAAGTAGCTGGGACTACAGGTGCGTGCCACCATGCCCAGCTAATTTTTGTATTTTTAGTAGAGGTGGGGTTTCACCATGTTGGTCAGTATAGTCTCAGTCTCTTGACATCGTGATCTGCTGGCCTCGGCCTCCCAAAGTGCTGGGATTACAGGCGTGAGCTACCATGCCCAGCCTGATTTTTAAATTGTAATATTGTAGGGAGGAATACCTGAAACATGCGGAATACTGTTACTCTGGATATTTCAAACTCGTCCTGGAATTAAAATAATGTGCAACATTCTCAAACACTCTTATTTTAGCTGCCAAAATGCCCAAGCAATATGCCATGACGAATTCTGAAAGATGTTAAAGAAATAGTCCTACAAAACACATTGAATTTATTCCTGGAGTATTTTATTATTATTATTATTATTATTATTATTATTATTATTATACTTTAAGTTCTAGGGTACATGTGAACAACGTGCAGGTTCATTACATGTGTATACTTGTGCCATGTTGGTGTGCTACACCCATCAACTCGTCATTTACATCAGGTATAACTCCCAATGCCATCCCTACCCCTCCCCCCTCCCCATAATAGGCCCTGGTGTGTGATGTTCCCCTTCCAGAGTCCAAGTGATCTCACTGTTCAATTCCCACCTATGAGTGAGAACATGCGGTGTTTGGTTTTCTGTTCTTGCAATAGTTTGCTGAGAATGATGGTTTCCAGCTGCATCCATGTCCCTACAAAGGACACGAACTCATCCTTTTTTATGGCTGCATAGTATTCCGTGGTGTATATGTGCCACATTTTCTTTATTGGAGTATTTTTGACAATTCAGTAGAATGACTTACCTCAGGTCTCAGTAACAAAAAACTGTGCTTCTTTCAAGAAAATGATTTATTTTTACCTTATGAATACTGTTTAAGTGATATAAACAAATAAAAGCTGTATATGACAGCCATTTGCTCTTTGCACTGATGACCAGGAAACTAAAAGCCATGTATTTATAGGTCTCCCCAGTAACAAAGTCTACAGGGTCTTGTTAAATGATTTTTTTTCTTTTTTTCTTTGAGACTGGGTCTCGCTCTGTCTTCCAGGCTGGAGTGCAGTGGCGCTATCTCGGCTCACTGCAACCTCTGCCTCCTGGGTTCAAGCGATTCTCCTGCTTCAGCCTCCCAAGTAGCTGGGACTACAGGCACACACCACCACGCCTGGCTAATTTTTGTATTTTTAGTAGAAACAAGGTCTCATCATGTTGGCCAGGATGGTCTGAAATTCCTGACCTCAGGTGATCCACTTGCCTTGGCTTCCCAAAGTGCTGGGATTATAGGTATTAGCCACCACGCCTGGCCCCGATTGCATTTTTAATTCCACTGTTATTCTTAACCTCATCCTATTTTTCTTTCTCCATTTCCTTAGTTTGCATTTTATTCTGTATATTATGTACCTTAGTATTTTACCTCACATCTTATTTTAGAACAGTAAAAGATACAAAATTACAAAAGGTTTAAAAGGATCTTATAATTAGAGGGGGGAAAGTTAAAAATGCAAATGTGTGAGTAACTTATCTATATTACACAAATATGTAATTAGTAGTCTTTCTAACTTTCAAATTCTTAACTTTTTTAAGGAGACAAGAGAACAAGTGGCAAATAGTTAACTAAGCAAAGGGAAGGGTACGCTGGAGATAAGGAAAATTTGTGTAAATGATTGATATATAAATGGCCTCCTGTTAGGTGGTGAATTATAGAATTCAGGGATAATGAAAATTCAGATATGGAAATGGGTCAATACTGCAGAGGGAGAAGGGGAAGCACAGTGGAGATGTTTTCTTAAATTGCTGGCTTTGCTTTTTGTCTAAGGTTGATTCAGTCTAAATCCAACTGGGGTTAATTAAATCAAAGCCTGTACATGACATTTTTATACTGTGCAACTGCACGTATATAGCTTAGAAGGACATGGCTGTCACATCATAAGATATGTCAACATTGCCGGGTGTGGTGGGTCACACCTGTAATCCCAGCACTTTGGGAGGCTGAGGTGGGCGAATCACCTGAGGTCAGGAGTTCGAGACCAGCCTGACCAACATGGAGAAACCCCATCTCTAATAAAAATACAATCTCAACTACTTGGAAGGCTGAGGCAGGAGAATCGCTTGAACCCGGGAGGCGGAGGTTGCTGTGAACCCAGATTGAGCCATTGCACTCCAGCCTGGGCAACAAGAGCAAAACTCTGTCTCAAAACAAAAACAAAACAAAACAAAACAAAAAAAAAGTGTCAACATTGCTTTATGTAATATTTTTAACATGGCAGCCTATTACAAAATAATATTGTTTCTAAATGATTTTTTAATTATCTATTTGTGGTATTTCCCTTCATGATTTTCAATATAGTTTCCATAGAATCCTTCATTTAGTTTCATGTCTTATATTTATTACCTTTGTATTTCCAGCAGCAAGGACAGATATAAGCTTTCTTTCTTTTTCTTTTCTTTTTTTTTTTTTTTTTTGAGACAGAGTCTCACTCTGTTGCCCAGGCTGGAATGCAGTGGTGCAATCTCAGCTCACTGCAGCCTTGCCCTCCCGGGTTCAAGCGATTCTCCTGCCTCAGCCTCCCAACTAGCTGGGACTACAGGCGCACACCACAACGTCTGGCTAATTTTTGTATTTTTGGTAGAGATGGGGTTTCACCATATTGGTCAAGCTGATCTTGAACTCCTGACCTTGTGATTCGCCTGCCTCTGCCTCCCAAAGGTCTGGGATTACAGGTGTGAACCACCATGTCTGGCCTTAAGCGTTTATTAGATGCTTAGTAATCACTGATTTTGCTTCTGCAATTTTTGCCATCATTTTTTCTCTCTCTCGATCATCTCATCAGCATATGTGTTATACTGTCTCCCATTTTAATACAAAAATAACTTTGAAGACTCCACTCCCCCTCCAGGTATAGTACCATTTCTTTTCACCCTTCAGAGCAAAACTCCGTCAGAGTTGTCCATATATGCTGCTTTCATATCCTCATCTCACTTTCTCTGCTTTTTACTGTATTCATTCTTTTGTTCTTACCACTTCACTGACAACATTCTTGTCATGGACACCAGTGAAATTTATCTTGAGGCCGGCATGGTGGCTCACACCTATAATCCCAGCACTTTGGGAGACCGAGGCAGGTGGATCATCTGAGGTCAGCAGTTCGAGACCAGCATGGCCAACATGGTTAAACTCCATCTCTACTAAAATTACAAAAATTAGCTGGGTGTGGTGGCGCACCCCTCTAATCCCAGCTACTCGAGAGGCTGAAGCAGGAGAATCACTTGAACCCACGAGGCAGAGTTTGCAATGAGCCAAGATCGTGCCACTTCACTCCAGCTTGGGTGACAGAGTGAGATTCTGCCTCAAAAAATAATTTATCTTGCTAAATCCAGTGGTCATTTCTCAGCCCTCATGTTGTTTTCCCGGCAGCATTTGTCACACTTTGTCATGTTGTCTTTCCTGAAACTCTTTACTTGAGTACTTAACTTTGTTAAGATCACACTCTTGGTTCCTTGCTACTATTACCACTACCACCACCAGCAATCCTATTCCTATCCCATTGTTCTTTATCTCAAAATTTGGCAATGTCATTTACTCAGTTGACCTCACCAAAACCTTGGAATCATCCTTAATTATGTTGGGTTTTTTTTTCTTGTTTAGTCATCAGCAACCAAATATAAAAAATAATTACTTTTTTCACCACCAATATGGCTACCACGATAGTCTTCTTTTTTCTACCTGAGTTACTATAGTTGCTCAACTGGTCACTGTGTTTTGATTCTCCTTTCTGTCCCATATCCCCAAGATTATTCCATATGCAGTGGCTAGAGTGTTGTTGGTTTTTTTTTTTTTAATCAAATCACATCATTCCCTTAGTCATAACATCCCATATGGCTTTCAGCACATGTGGAATAATATCTAGAGTATTTATTGTTGCTTTCCAGGTCTTCTATGGCCTCTGCCTTGCTCTCCTACCCCCTATCTTACTCTGCACTAGCCCTGGGCATTCTTGTCATTTTTTGAAAACACCAGGCCTTCTCCCCTCCGGGCTTTGGCACTTCTGTTCTATCTGGAGTCTTCCTTTTTACTTCATTCTCAGGGTAATTATCATCATTTCATCTCTTTACCTTTCAGTGTAGTACTTATCACTATAAGAAGGATAGTTTGCAAAAATGATATTGTAGGTCTCTACTGCGAAAATGTAACTTCTATGAAGCAGAGACTTTGTCTTGTTCACTGCTATACTCCCAGGTCTAACACAGTATCTGCCACATTGAAATCATTTGATAAATATTTACTGAATGAACAAAAGAATGATTTGATTCATGTCTCAATGAGTGAATCAGAAAATGTTAAAATTGGATTGTGATTCATATTCTGATTTTCACACTTGTTAAGTTTTTTTTAATTGTGGTAAAATATACATAACATTAAATTTACCATTTTAGCCATTTTAAAGTGTATTCAGTGGCATTAAGTAATTCATTCATATTGCTGCACAACCATTACTTTTTTCATCTTCTCAAACTGAAACTCTGTACCCATTTAATAACTCCCACTCCTCCTTCCCCTAGTCCTTGGTAGTTATCATTTTACTTTCTGTCTCTATGAATTTGACTATTCTGGGTACCGCATATATGTAGAATCATACTGTATTCGTCCTTGACTGACTTATTTTACTTAGCATATAATGTCTTTAAGGTTCATCCATGTTGTTGCTGTTAAATATTTTTAAGTGACATTTTTTCACCAAGTACATATAAATTAATTGTATGTATGCCTTACACCCCTCTTTCATCCGTGACCCTCAAAAAATGTTATAAATGTAATTAACTAAACTTCACAATATCCCTTGTGAAGTCGATAATTACAGTATTGCAAACTGAAGAAGTACTGATAGATTGCCTAAAGTACATAATGAATATATGCCAAAATTCTGAGTAAGGACCAGGGTTATGTAGTCCCTGTTGAAAACATTAGACCAAATTTTTTGTTTGTGATGAAATTATTCTAAGTTCTAGGAAAAACCAAGAGCAGTAATCATTATTTAATTTCTCTAAATATTCATAGCAGTGTTCTTTGAATAAAAGAGTAAAATACAAATTTTCTGAAACTTAATATTTATTAGTGATAACTTTAGTTATTTGATCTGACTAAATATTTCTTTGACCTCTGTATTATTAGAGTGCATGATTATTTTTCCAGTCTTCACAGCCATAGTCTGAAATTGATTTTTGAAGGTGTGGGTTGGGATAGCATCATGTCTGTTCTTTAGCTATGGTGCTTGGAAACTTTATAAAACTGTTACCTTATGTTTGTCTTGATTGCTGACTTATTCGAGTGATATTTTTGTAAAACAGCAATCTTGTGAGGGTCAAATTATCTGTCAATTTGGCATTTGTGGGCAGGACCAAAATGGACTCTAATTTTGATATAAAAAACTAAAAATTTCTTTAATCAGACAATGTGCTTTAACTTAATATTAATTCCTAAAGGTTTAACGTAAAGCTCTCTGTGGGTTGCTACAATTTGAATTGAATTCCCTAAAAACTTAGAGAAATAAAAGTATATATAACTAAAACAACACATAGTTTTTCTCAAATGAAACTTCATTGTATTACTTCACCCAAGTGATTGGTTCACTTTTGGATATTGTGTATACATTAACCTCAAGAATGTTTCAATAGCAGTTGGCAGTGCTACTACCTCCTTCCTCTACTGGAAGCCCATTTGTGGCTCTAAAATGGAAACTTAAGAGGGAGTGAGTAAAGATGTTGAGAAGTGCTAACCAATCTTGAAAGAATAGAGTGGTAAAGTGTGGAAAAACAGGCAGCTTATGTGTGTGTGTGTTTTTAAATTTACCAAGTCTAATAGCCAGTTGTGCTTCATTTCTGTGGTTTTTTATCACCAGCAAAACAATGAAGTTGTCATCTCAGCTCTCACTAAACTTCATATAATAAGGCTTTTGTAAGCTGTCTGAAAATTTTGTGATTCAACCTGTGGAAATTATACCTTTTTTTAGAGAAGTTTCAGTCACACAGAACAATAAAGACAAGTGATGCAAATGAAGAATATAATGCTTTTTGATGGAATGCCAGTTTTTTGCATAAAGGATAGTGTAATTATTGATACCTCTTAGTAATTTATGGAAATGCAAATTTAGTTTCAGTCATAATAGTACATGAGAAAACAAAGTAAAGCAATTCTGCCCAGCTGACCAATGTAAAGCAAATTACAGCTTTTAAATACCAAGCAATAATGATGCAATCTGAAGAGGTTAAAAACTCAGTTCTTCAAAACCCAAGATTCGTTTCCCATAGAAGCTCTATTATACATTAAAGATTCTATGGTAAAATAAACCCATTTCCCCAAACATAAATTTGAAAGACATTTGAAGATGTAAGAATTTCTCTCCCCCAACTTGGAGCAGTTTTATTGAAATGTACATATCCTACCAAACAGAATTGAGGTTTTCTTTTTCCAGTTATAAAAAATGGAGAAAATAATTTTTCAGATATTTAGGAGCACCATTTACGGTTCAGTCCAGATACGGTTTCTGAAATACATAGTAGTACCATCTGGTATGGTAGCCATAAGCCACATGTGGCTATTTAAATTTGAGTAATTAAAACTAAATAATATTTAAAAGTTAGTTCCTTAGTAACACCAGCAATATTACAAGTGCTCAGTAGCCACGTTTCGCTATAGGCTACTGTCTTGGTTGCTATGAAGGAATACTAAAAGCTGTGTAGTTTATAAAGAAAAGAGGTTGGGCCGGGCACGGTGGCTCAAGCCTGTAATCCCAGCACTTTGGGAGGCCGAGACGGGCGGATCACGAGGTCAGGAGATCGAGACCATCCTGGCTAACACGGTGAAACCCCGTCTCTACTAAAAATACAAAAACTAGCCAGGCGAGGTGGCGGGCACCTGTAGTCCCAGCTACTCGGGAGGCTGAGGCAGGAGAAGGGCGTAAACCCGGGAGGCGGAGCTTGCAGTGAGCTGAGATCTGGCCACTGCACTCCAGTCTGGGCGACAGAGCGAGACTCCACCTCAAAAAAAAAAAAAAAAAAAAAAAGAAAAGAGGTTTATTAAGCTAACAGTTCTGCAGGCTGTACAAGAGGCATGGTGCTGTCATCAGCCTCAGCTTCTAGTGAAGGCTGCATCAAAATATGGTGGAGAACGTCAAAGGGGAAGCTGGCATGGGTGAGAGGGACCAAATCCAAAGGTGTCTTGGCTTTATAACAACTCATTCTCACAGGAACTAACCCATTCCCTAGAGAACCAATAAAGTCTTCAAGCAAGAACTCACTCATTACTGCCAGAGCAGCACGAAACCATTCATGAGGGATCCACCCCCATGACCCAAACACCCTACCTTATGCCCCACTTTCCTGCAATATCACACTGGGGATAAAATTTCAACCTGAGATTTGGTGGGTACAAACAAACCATAATAGCAGGTATATATTGGACAGCATAGGCACTGAACATTCCCTTCATCGCAGAAAGTTCTGTTGCACAACCCTGGATAGATCACATTGTCACCAGTTTCCCAGTATATAATTTTCTATTATTTTCAAGTATCCTCCCCTCCTGCCAAAAAAGTATTGCTTATATCCTAAGCCTGTGATTTTTTTTCCCTACTGAATAATAATCTTCAAATTTAAAAAGTCAGTATTTGAAATGATTAGCAAGTTAGGGTTTTAGCCAGGCGTGGTGGCTCACGTCTGTAATCCCAGCACTTTGGGAGGCCAAGGCGGGTGGATCATGAGGTCAGGAGTTTGAGACCAGCCTGGCCAAGATGGGGAACCCCGTCTCTACTAAAAGTACAAAAATTAGCCAGGGTGTGGTGGCAGACACCTGTAATCCCAGCTACTCGGGAGGGTGAGGCAGGAGAATCGCTTGAACCTGGGAGGCGGAGATTGCAGTGAGCCGAGATCGCGCCACTGCCCTCTAGCCTGAGTGACAGAGAAGATTCCATCTCAAAGAAAAAGAAAAAAAAAAAAAGTTGTTCTATAAAAATTTTGTTAAACCTTAAAAATAAATGCCAAAATATGTACAGTTGACACTTTAAAGAGAGAATGATAAAGACCGTCCTTAACTTCTCCATGTCCATGGTCTATAATCTAAGATAACAACACTGATACAGTCTACAAATAGCACATGATTTGTGAGATTATTTTTCCTATATAAATTTTGAAAATAATTTTTTTATTGTATAACCATACCTTGAAAAGAGCATAGAGCACACGAAAAAATCAACCTATATATAAATGAATGATTAAATATTTTGTGTTGATTACAAACAAATTTCAGGATTAATCAGCATTACTTCTGTGTTAAGACTGAGTGAAGTGAGAAAAAGCAGATAGATATTCTATTCATTTATTTCGTTGATTCCTTTTACTGAGGTAGGTATGGATGAATGTCCATCCTTTGTAGGTATGTAGTATTGTAGGTATCCATAGTTTGTAGGTATGTAGTATTGTCAAGGAAAGGTTAAAACTTGAGTATGTTAAAATTGAGTACATAAAGAAAGACTTTGTTTTGGGGCAAAGCATGAAGAAAAATAAAGATAGTACATGCTGATTGCTAGAAAAATACTAATAGGATTGCATATCATGACTTAAAATTATTTTCCCACATTGGTAGGTGGGTAATATTTGTAGATGTTTTCTGGGGGTTAATATTATTGAGATTTTTCTCTATGCATATTTACTAAAACAGTGACTTGTAGAGAAATAGCACATAACCAATACATTAGTTGAATTATGTTTTCATAAAATGTAACATTACTTTTTATATGTGTAATTTGAATACATTTCTTAGTTTTGAAATGATTTGAAAGAATTACCTTTTTTGCTCGTAAAAGCCACTTAGGATTTTTATGAGCAGCTTTAAGATTAGTCTGGCTTCATCCTCTAGTGTCGTTTTAATTTCACGTGTTTTTTTCCTCATGCAATTGCAAGTACCTAGTGAGTCATGTATAAAAATTGCTATCATGAGGAAGGAATGCCTTTACTAGTTTTTTATCCTATGAGCTTTAGTACTTGAAGTAAACTGTATATATTTTAACTGTAGATCTATCCTTAATTAACTTAACATTTTTCCAAAAAATCAAAAGTAAAATGGAATTTATCTTTTATTCAGATATGCATAGTTTGAGTGTGACTGTTTACAATAGTTGTAATACCTGTTTTGAATCACAGGGTTTTATAGAAGTAGTTTTTTCCTTCACAAGACTTCTTGTATTGACTCTGTTACCATCAAAAGACTTATTTTTGCGTTGATTAAAGTTGAGAGCTTAATGTTAGGCAAGTAGGTCCTTGAAAGCAGTTTTTTGGATACAGAGAGAATAATGTATTTTATCTATGTGGCCACCTTCTTTTTTTTTTTTTTTTTTTTTTTCTTTTAGACAGGGTTACTCCTTCACCCAAGATAGTGTGCAATAGTACCATCAGAGCTCGCTGCAGCCTTGACCTCCCTGCCAGGCTCAGGTCATCCTCCTATCTCAGACTCATGAGTAGCTGGGTGGGACTACAGGCATGTGCCACCATGCCTTGCCAATTTTTCTATGTTTTGTAGAGAGAGGGTTTCACCATGTTGCCCAGGCTGGTTTTGAACTCATGGGCTCAAGTGATCTGCTTGCCTCAGCCTCCCAAAGTGCTGGGATTACAGGCGTGAACCACCCGCGCCTGTAACTGCCTTCTGATCTGATTTGGTATGATAGGGGTAGAGAAGGTTAGTTTAGAAAGAATGTTTCCTGTCTTATCTTCTTTTACCCCTCTAACATTTTTACCCCCCTAAAACTGTTCAATATGTTTTCCTCTTTGGAAATCTTTCTTCATGTGCCTTTATTCATTGTATTTTCTATGTCTGTACTTCTTGAACTTAAACAAAACAAAAAACCCTGCAATTCCACTTCTCTTATTTCCCATGGGCCCTACTTACAGGTCTCTGCCAAATTATGCTGGCTGTTCTGTTTTTTCTCCATATTCCCTTGGTGAACTCACCCACAGTCTTGGCTTGAACTGTACTTTTATGTAACTGATTTTCAAATCTTGGACTCTTCTAAATTTCTACCTGCTGGTGGGAAGTATCTTCATTTGAATGGCCTGTCCTACTGTTCTAAACAACACTGGCCTGTCCTACTGTTCTAAACAAAAGTCACCCCACCCTACCACTGCAGATTTCTTTCATTATGTTAGTGGGAACCTTTAAAGTAATCTTTCACTCTTTTGCTATCCTTGTTCCTAATACTTAGTTTAGCATGAAGCCCTCTGGTTTCACCATTTAAGATTTGGGTTTCCCATTCCCTCTGCGTTTTCTCATCTTCACTATCCAGACCCTCATTATTGTACACCTTTAATTCACTACCCCCGCTTTCCCATCACCCCCTGCCTTGCTTTTTTTTTAAGCTTCCCAAATGCTTCTTGCAGTGACTTAAAAACGCATACCAAGTTGTTATGGCATATTTTCTTTAAATAGGTAGTAATTCTTGCAAGAGTTTTTACTTAAACTTTCTTTTGGCTCCTTTGTAGCTCTTGACATAATGCTGGATGCAGTAGGAACTTGATAAGTACTTGTTCACTCATTCATTCAGCAGCTAATTAGCTATTGGGTTCCAGGTACTGTATCTTCCTTCAGGAAGTTAAAGCTGACAACAGCCTCTGGTGGTAAAGAAAGGCCTCTCTGAGGAGGCGGCGTTTGTTATGAGACCTGATTGAAGTGAGAAAACCAGTCCTATGAAGAGGGCAGAGGGAAGAGCAAGTGTCAAGACCCTGAAGTGGAACAAATTTGATATGTTTGGGGATTATCAAAAGGGTGCTTGTGACTGGAACATGGTAGAAACAGGAAATGCAGTCAGGGCACAAGGTAACAGAGGGCCTATGAGGTCATGATAGTAAGCATTGTGGGTTTTATTCTAAGAGCTGCTAAAGCCATTGTACGGTTTTGAATAAGGGAATGATGTGATTTGATTTACTTGCTTTAAGAACAGATGTAGATACTTGAGACCGGGAGTTTGAGACCAGCCTGGGCAACATGGTGAGACCCTGTCTCTCCAGAAAAAAAAAGAAGAAAGAAAAAAAAAAATTAGCAAGGTGTAGTGACACACACCTGTAGTCCCAGCTACCCAGGAAGCTGAGGCAGGAAAAAAAAAAAAAAAAACTAGAAATAGGGAGGCTATAATCGTAATATAGGAGAGCCAGTAATCATGAACTAGTAAGGTAACTAGCAGTAATAGTTTTTGAATTAAGGACAAAGTGAGGAAGAGTAGTTGGTAGGGTGGACTAGGTGAAAGGTCAGAGGTAAAAGAGAAACCAGGAAAAGCTGTTCTTTGTGTTTAGTAAAGTCATGTATCATTTCTAAATTCTGTTTTCCTGGAGTCTATAATAAGGAATATCTCTTTCCTGCCACTTTAAAGGAATCATTATGAGGATCTGATGAAATAACACCTGAAAGCCCATTAGGAACCGTAAAATGCCATAACCATGTGTTACTTTTGAACACTAAACGTTTAAGGGCTTATCTCAAATTAGACTTGTTAATAAAGAAATTTCCAGGCCGGGTGCGGTGGCTCTTGCCTGTAATCCCAGCACTTTGGGAGGTCAAAGTAGGTGGATCACTTGAGGCCAGGAGTTCAAGACCAGGCTGGCCAACATAGTGAAACCCTGTCTCTACTAAATATACAAAAAGTTAGCTGGGTGTGGTGGCGCACACTTGTAGTCCCAGCTACACAGGAGGCTGAGGCACAAGAATCGCTTGAACCCATGAGGCAGAGGTTGCAGGGAGCCAAGATCGCACCACTACATTCTAGCCTGGGTGAGAGTGAGACCCTGTCTTGAAAAATGACAACAAAATTCCAAAAATTTAGATTTCACAGGGATAAACTTGAAGCCGTTTATAGCTTAGGAAATATTTTTTTCCTCTTCTGAATTATTTCCAGTGATATTTTCAATCTTTTGATAATTTTGTCACTATTCATAAACATTAGCATGTGGTAATGTCTCCAGTATTAAGTAGATGACATTTTGGTTCTCATCTGTACTGATAATCATAGACAGAAAAATATTTATAAATAATACCTAATTGTCTTCAGTTTGTGACATATTTAAGATATTGTTTTGCTCTTCTTAGTACATAATTTGAAGACAAATAAAACTTGTAACCCAAATGTCCTATAGTTTATTTTTTAATATGTTATGTCCACCCTAGGGTGTTGGTAATTATAAACAAAAACATGACCTGCCATACTATAATAAATAATGATCTATAAATAAACTCCAGTCCTTTTATGCTTATTTTTGTCATGCTAATTATATGGACGCTGATACTGTAGGTTAATTTCAGTGTGACTTATGGCATCAAGAAAGACACAAATTTTGAACAAACTTTTTAGTTTCTGAAATTTCTTAACTATGTTTCAGCTGATTGCTAATTCTGTTTTCCTATTGCAGGTTTTCCAACAGTGATGTCACAAGATTGACCACATTGATCACAGTAAGACCAAAATGATAGTTAAGCTTTTAAGGAAGTTTGGTTTTCTCTGAGAATGAGAATTGACTTAGAAAACATTTATAATTTGAAATTATTATTTCTTTTGCTAGGCAGTTGAATGTTAACATTTTAAATGAATCGTATCTTATATTTCTAGCTAGTTATTTAAATACTTTTAAAATATTGCTTTAAAGGATTTAAAAAACATTTAAAAGGAAAATTACTTTTAATTTACAACTGAAATTATAGGCCTAAATATACTAAATTATTTCAGTGTGAGTTAAACTCTGAATGTCATCTATTTTGAGTTTTTATTTTTACTAAAAAATGGCAGAGAGGTTAAGGCAAGTCCACATTAGGAAATACATATAAAAGTAAATTACTTGAGATTGTAATGAATTATTAAGGAAAGATTATGAAAATGTAGCCTTGGTAGGCTGGGCGTGGTGGCTCACGCCTGTAATCCCAGCACTTTGGGAGGCCGAGGTGGGTGGATCACCTGAGGTGAGGTCAGGAGTTTGAGACTAGCCTGGCCAACGTGGCAAAACCCCGTCTCTACTAAAATACAAAAATAGCTGGGCATGGTGGCACACACCTGTAATCCCAGCTACTCAGGAGGCTGAGGCAGGAGAATCACTTGAACCCGGGAGGTGGAGGTTGCAGTGAGCTGAGATTGTGCCACTGCACTCCAACCTGGGCAATAGAGAGACTTGGTCTAAAAACAAATATATATATATATATATATATACACACACACACACACACACACACACCCACATATATATAGCCTTGGTAGAGTTTTTAGGTATCTTGCTTAAATTTTTTATTGATATTTATAGGATTTGTAGAGTCTTCCAGATATGGAGAGTTTTTTGATAAAGATGGTTCTCTTAAGGAACTAATACTTTTAAATTTTAAGTGTTAATTTCTGTTGTGTATAAGGACATATGTTACCTAAAGAAAAACTTTACCAGGGCCTTTATCCACATGAGAAAATTCTAAGTGATAAAATCTGAATTACAATCATGAACTTTATATCATTTTTAAAAAATTCTCTTAAATAACAGATAAATTTGTACTAAATTATTTACTCCATGATCCTGCTGCTTCTTTAACTCTGTTTTAATTTAACTCATTAAATCCAGAAGCTTTAATTATTAGAAGTATAAATTCACATATAGATAATGTTTGTATTTATGTTCAATTTTTTTTTTTTTAAACTGGTTCATTTGTTAAGTTTAACATTTTGCAGAGGCTAGAGAGAAATTTTATTTTTAAAGGCTTTATCATCATAATTTTGTCTACTAATACTTATAGCATATTTATTCATTTTCCTAAGGCAGCATTTTATATTTCTTTGATTTATAGCTCTTTCCTTGTTTGTTTTTTCTTAATTAGAACTTTATTGCCCTAACTGAATATTTTATAAGAAAATATTGACATATTTCTATAGAAACCTTCTGTTCAGCATCTAGTGCTTTACAACCAAAGAAGTTAACTTTAGCATTAAATGAGCCCTTTTTAAAATTGAAAAATGCTGACTCCCACAGCTTATTTTTATTTTAAATTTTTTCCCCACAGTTTATTTTTAGGGTAATATTAAGAGAGTAATTAATTGCAACTGATCAAAATCTAAGAATTTCAGGAAGAGAAGTGATATTTAATATTATTAGATGTTAAATATCAGTTAAAGAGTAAGAAGTGTTCATTTGAGAGGTTCGTAAGTGACTGATACTAGAAACCTTAACTTTGTTATGTCACTGTTGTGAGGCCTTTTTCAGCCCTTTGAGTTAAGAAAAGAGGGTAGATTTCAACATTGATTCAGGTTGAGAGTACTAGTGAGAGAGTAGTTCAAATATATGTTTACCATGTGGCTGGAATAAATGAGGCCAGGAAAGGGCTGATTTATCCAAAGGAAGAGAGGTCAGGAGACTAGTCATAGATACATAAACTGGTATAATGAGATGACATAGTAAGAACTAAAGGTAAAATGTTATGGTTAGAGAGGGGGATTATATTATGGGCTGTTTCAGAGCTGAAGTGTAGTAGCTATTTATATATTATGTAATATACACTTTATATATGTTTTAATCAAAATTTTCAGAAGTCAGGAGAATTTCTGTTTTTTTCTTTGATGTCACAATGTATATAAATGTCAAAACCTTTTAACTGATCTCCCTTCTTCCTGGCCATTATCAATTCCATTGAAACTTGTACACAACTCCCAGTTTAGTCTGATTAAAGCATTGCTCGGTTCCTTTTATTTCTCTACTTGAAAACGTGTGGTGGCTTCTCATTTTCTGTGTGATCAAATCCAGACCTTCTAATTTGGTATTTAAGATCCTTCCTCAGTTTGTCTTCAGCATGTTTTCTTTTCTTTCTTTGTTTCCTTTTTTTTTTTTTTTTGAGACAGAGTCTCACTCTGTTGCCCAGGCTGGAGTTCAGCAGTGCAATCTTGGCTCACTGCAACCTCTGCCTCCTGGGTTCAGGTGATTCTTCTGCCTCAGCCTCCCAAGTAGCTGGAATTACAGGCACGCGCCACCACACCCAGCTAATTTTTGTATTTTTAGCAGAGACAGGGTTTTACCATGTTGGCCAGGCTGGCCTCGAACTACTGACTCAAATGATACACCTGGCTTGGCCTCTCAAAGTGCTGGGATTACAGGAGTGAGCCACTGTGCCCAGGCTGTCTTCAGCATATTTTCTATTATTCAAGAATAAGAACGGTATACTCTACCTAATGTGGACTACGTTCTCTACCTTGGATACACGTTTTGGCTCCACACTTACATGCATGTTATTCTCTTTACCTAGAATATTGTTTTTCTTTTCACACTTAAAAACAATTTCTTCTGGTGAAATCAAACTTTCTCTCTAATACTGTATCCACATATAATCATCTCCCTGAGGTGTTCCCTAATCATCCTAGTTCTCTGTTCCTAATAATTTGGTAATGCTTAATTTTTATTACTCCAGTGTTACTGATAACATAATTGTATTTAGGATACTGATTTTAATACACATCTTCTTACTATATTCAGCAAATGTTTGTTGGCATTCACAATAAACCAGAAAGTGCTAAATCAATTACTGTGTTTAGTGTTCTTATGTTAAAATTGAAATAAGGGTATTAATACATTAATATAATTTAACCACAGGAAGCAGGGTGGATAGAAAAGAACTTAGATTTTAGAACCAATAGAGTTCAAGTACTAACGTCACTGTGTACTAGCGGTGTGACTTCCAGCAAGTCAGCCTCTTTGTGCCTCAGTATCTTCACCTATAAAGCAATGCATTATTTGAATTAAAAAGGATTATGAAATTTAAATTCAGTTTCTTTTAGCTTTCCTCCCTCTTCCTGATAGAACTTTATGGCTTACTCCTTTACAGATACACAAGGGACATGAAATCAACCATAAAGATCAGTGATATATCCTAAACATTCAAATTTACCTTATTTACAAATTGTAGCCATTTTGTCTGTTTTAATAAATAGATTTCTACATTATGTATATTAGTGATAACTTTATTGACTTTCAGCAAGTTTCAGCAAGGTGGCCAATTAGACCTGTTAATGTTCTTTTATTTGAGGAAAAGGGAGTGACAACTAGACAACTAGACAGACAACTAGAATGGCAACATCTTAAACAACCGGAATGAACTATAGAATAGTTTAAGAGTACTGTGCATTCCCCTTATGTAATGGGTGAGAAAATCAAGGTTTAGAGAGCTTGAGGGAAAGTAGTGCACATAATAGTTAAGGACATGGACTTGGGGTTAGAAAAACCTTTGTTTTTGTTTGTGTTCTGCTACTTCTGTAGCTGTTGTGATCCTGAGTCAATTTCTTAGTCTAAGACCCAATTTTTTCTTTTCTAGAGTAGGGATAATATTATGATGTCTGGAATATTAAATGAAACATTGCTCATAAAGCACTTAGCACAAAAGATGGCACATACTAAATTTTTCTTAGCCTCCTCATACTCATCAATATCTGTAAAGTTACTTGTCTAAAATTACATGATTTGAGAACTTGGACTAACCTGACTTTGCTTTATCCTGTTAGAATTTTTACTGTTCTGTTTTGTGATTAGTTCTTACTTGATTAAAGATGTCTAAACAGCATTTATAGAAAGTACAATAAAATAATTCAGAGGTTATTTTCTTAAATCTCCCTTAATCCTCTGTCTTCTCTGAGCGTATTTGTGCAGTTTCATTTACATGCAGTTTTGTTTATATGTAATTTCATTATTAGAGTGACTATATTTTATCTTCAAATATTCTTACTTAATATTTTACTATATATTTAATAATCTGTCACAAGGCAACCCTTTTTTTTTTTTTTTTTTTTTTTTTTTGAGTCTAAGTCTCACTGTCACCCAGGCTGGAGTGCGGTGGCACGATCTCAGCTCACTGCCAGTTCTGCCTCCTGGGTTCACACCATTCTCCTGCCTCAGCCTCCTGAGTAGCTGGGACTACAGGCGCCCACCACCACGCCCAGCTAATTTTTTGTATTTTTAGTAAAGATTGGGTTTCACCGTTTTAGCCAGGATGGTCTCGATCTCCTGACCTCGTGATCTGCCCACCTCGGCCTCCCGAAGTGCTGGATTACAGGCGTGAGCCACCGCACCCGGCCGGCAACCTTTTAAATAAAGTGACTTTTTCTGTTTTTATTAAAATTTCTTGGTTGGGCACAGTTGCTCTCATTCCTGTAATCCCAGCACTTTGGTAGCCCAACATGGGGGATTGCTTGAGCCCTGGAGTTAAAGACCCACCTGGGCAATATAGTGAGACTTTGTCTCTACAAAATAATAAACAAAATTAGCTAGGCATGGTGGCTCAAGACTGTAGTCCCAGCTACTCGGGAAGCTGAGGTGGGAGGATTGCTTGAGTCCAGGAGTTCAAAGCTGCAGTAAGCCAAGATTGTACCATTGTACTCCAGCCTAGGCTACAGAGGAAGAGCTTGCCTCAAAAAAGAAAAATTATTTTTTCATTTTTCTTCTTGATAATTTTATTATGAATATTACTTAAATTTTGTAGAGATACATCTCTCCCAATAGTAATACTTAATAATTGAGATTTAGAAGGAATTGCTATATAACATTATAGTGTACATACTGTCAGAAATATTGGTGTTAGATAGTAAATTTAAAATGTCAGGTACTTACCACAGAGAAGATATAACCAAGTATGGCAATGATTGATAGTTGTCCCTAATACTGATTTTCCCCCCTCTTCTAATTTTTTTTTTCAGTATATTACTACCTAGAATAAAAACATCATTTCCCCAGTCTCCCTTGCAGCTAGATATAGTAATCTGACTAAACTTTGGCAAGATATATATAGGCAGAAGTAGTGTGTGCAACTTTCAGGATGTGTCCTTAAAGGAATGGGTGCACATCCTCTTTTTTGCCCCTTCCTCCTTGCTGGCTGAATTGTGATCATAGTTGAACTGTGAGTGGAAACCCTATACTGAGAATGAATAAAGCAACAGTAAGAAAGAAAATCCTTACTAACATAATGTTACACTGTCCATACTGGCCTGCCTATCCCTGTACTTCTTTGACATGACAGAGATAAAACTCTGTATTGTATGAGCCATTCACTCTTGGGCTTTCTGTCACTCGTGGCCAAAACTAATCCTGATAGACCAAGATAGCTTGACGAAGAATGTTTATGCCATTGTGGCTGGATGCGGTGGCTCACGCCTGTAATCCCAGCACTTTGGGAGGCTGAGGTGGGTGGATCAGGCAAAGGTGGGCAGATCACTTGTCTGGAGTTTGAGACCAGCTTGGCCAACATGGCAAAACCCCATCTCTACTAAAAATACAAAAATTAGCCAGTCATGGTGGCACATGCCTGTAGTCCCAGCTGCTCGGGAGGCTGAGGCAGGGGAATTGCTTGAACCTGGGAGGCGGAGGTTGCAGTGAGCTGAGATTGCACCCCTGCACTCTGGCCTGGGCTACACAGCAAGACTCCATCTTAAAAAAAAAAAAAAAGAAAGAAAAAATGTTTATGCCATTGTTAAAATGTCTTTTTTTTTTTTTTTTTAACATCTCATTTGTTTTATTTGAACTCTACTGTCTCCATGGTTTAAGTCAAGCTTGTTCATCCTGTGGCCTGTGGGCCACATGCAACCCAGGACAGCTATCAGTGCAGCCTAACACAAATTTGGAAACTTTGTCAAAACATTATGAGATTTTTTTTGTGTAATTTTTGTTTTTTGTTTTTTAGCTCATCAGCTATCGTTAGTGCTACTCTATTTTATGTGTGTTCAACACAATCCCTCTTCATCCAGTGTAGCCCAGGGAAGCCAAAAGATGGGATAGCCCTCGAAGTTTTAGGAGAAGAATGGAAAGGGAAATGATTCGTTCTGTCTAGCAGAGGGGATCAAGAAACTTTTACAGAGGAGTGAGACATGTGGTCTAGATTTTTGAAGTATAATGTAGAAGAGAATCTAGAAAGAGGAAATAGGCATATAGACTTGAAAGAACATATGTTCAGAGACATGTAGATGTTTTAGTTTTTGTTTGTTTGTTTGTGTGTTTTCAGAGAGAGTCTCGCTCTATTGCCCAGGCTGGAGTGCAGTGGTGTGATCTCGGCTCACTGCAACTTCTGCCTCCCAGGTTCAAGCAGTTCTTCTGCCTCAGCCTCCCGAGTAGCTGGGGTTTCAGGCACATGCCACCATGCCCGGCTAATTTTTATATTTTTAGTAGAGCTGGGGTTTCATCATGTTGCTTAGGCTGGTCTCAAACTCTTGACCTCAACTGATCTGCCTGCCTCGGCCTCCCAAAGTGCTGGGATTACAGGCAGTGAGCCACTGTGCCTGGCCTAAGTTTAATACTGTTGAAATACAACATTTGAGGAAGTAAATGAGCCTAATGGTCAGCTGTCATAGGAATTTATAAACTAAAAACTTTAGTAAGTGCTAGATACCTAGTGATGAGTTATTTTATTGTAAATAATTTTAATATTATTTATTGCTTTTCCATTAAATTTTAGTGGGTTTTTTTGTTTGTTTGTTATGTTTTTATTTTTAGAAACAGGGTCTTACTCTGTCACCCAGGCTGGACTACAGTGGCACAATCATAGCTCACTGTAACCTCAAACTTCTGGCCTCAAGCAATCCTTCCACCTAGGTTTCCCAAAGCATGGAAGTTACAGGTGTGAGCCACTGTACTTGACTATCATTAAATATTTTTAATAAATATATTTTGATAAATGTGTTGAGGAATGAAGAACAAAGCTAATATTTATTTATCCACTGATTTTTTAAGATGCTAGGTACTTATTTGAACCTTTAACAATTTTAAAAGACGTATCATTACATTTTACAGATGCCCAAACTGAGACTTGGAAAGGTCAAATATCTTTCCTAGTGTGTTATAAGTGATAGTTAAGTCATTATCTGAAAAGCGCAAAAAATAGTCATTTCCAGAACAAGTTTACTGTGTACTATCTGACCTTTATTTTTCACTTTTCTAATACCAAAAGTAGAGTTATAGTCAATTTTAAAATATCTGTAGTAAAATATAACAGTAATAAAACCGGAAGTGAAAATCTTTTTAAGAATTTCCATATTTTATAGCAAGTAACAAATCTAAAAGTGTTAAAATTTTTAAATGTAGTACAGTAAAGTTATAAAATACTGTCTGAAACATTTTTTACAGAGTCTGAATATTTTGAATAGTATCTTCAAAATCAGTATGTAGCAGCCATTTAAGTTACTTCATATAAATCCATTTCCCATTGCTATTCCTAAATGTATATTTGGATGAAAGAAACCCTCTGTTTACTTGTACTGCATTTTCTCATAAGTTGTACTGTTTTAACATTTAACAATTAATGGAGCTAAAAGCATGCATGATGTTCTCTGTATGAGTGGCTGCATATATAAATAACACCATGCTGCACAGATTCAAGTTTAACTTCTTTTGAACAAGTCAAAATGTGTAATGTTGCACAATCCCTTGATTTAAAGATAGATTCTTATTTATCAGAAAATTCTAAATGAGCTACTGTTTAATAAATCTGTCTTTAAAAAAGAAACTTTACAGATCTAGGAATAATTATAGAAACATGAGAGAATATAAAATGAAAACCAGTTTTCTGCTGTGGTTTCCTGTTTTCTTATTGTAATCAGCAGTGTCTAGCATGTAGACTAGGTAAATATTTCCTGAATTAAGGTGACCTGAAAGTTAATCTGGCTAGTAAATTGTTTTCTTCCACTCACACTTTGTAGAACACTAATGCACACTTCTGCTGTGAGATACAAGAAACGTTCGTAAGGGAGTGGATAAAATGTAACTGTAGTCTGCAGAAACTAGAGATGAGAAAATGGGTTATGTACACTGAGTTATGGGTTTGTGATATTTAACCTCTTTGTTCTTTTTATATAAATATACACAGAAAAAACCAGGGAGGAGAAAGAATTTTGACAAAAATGGAAATTTTTTTTGTTGTATAGTATCAAAAGTTTGCGTGTCATGAATGTTAAAAAGAAGTTTAACTGATACAAATATTCCTGAAGCTGTCCTTATGTGAATGCATTTTTAAATGCATTTTAAAACATTACATCAATGGGTACATTTACATCAAAATGTAAGATAGTATGTGTAAACTTTACAACATGCAGAGTATGCTGTTGATTTTGCAAATAGCACATCTAATACTTGCAATTTTATTCTCTGATTTTCTTTCTCCTCAAAAGAAACCCGTCAGCTTATGTTCATAAAATTCATGATTTTTGTCTCCTCACTCCCCTTACCACTGAGTATTTCCTTACCACTGAATATTTCCTGTGTGTCTTTTTTTTCTAAACTCTAGAAGCTTTATATTTTCAGTGTCATCTTTATGGAAAGGAAATTTCAGAAAACGTAGACACTTGGCACTAAACTCAAATGTCACAGTTCATTTCAAATGTTACCTCCTCCATAAAACCTTTGGATCCTTTTCAGTTGGAATTAGTCTCCGTATCATTTCTGCCTTTCAGATTTGTTATTTCTGTTATAGCAATTTATTTCAACACGGGGTACATGGACCTGAGTGTGCAAATGTATTTTCCACAGGGAGAAAGGGCTAAAATTTTTAATGTTAATGTAAAATAAATTAGTGTGAGCATATTCTTAGATCATGTGGTATGCCATGCCTACCTTATAACCAATTACTACCATGTATTTTCAGGACTATGATTATGTTAGTCTAATGAGAAAAGAACAATAGATTTAATATTATAAGTGGTTCACTTGTATTAGGTGAAAGTCTGATGACATCAGAGTGAACTAAAAGTTTTGCAGTCATTTGAGTAGAAACAAATGATATTAAATCATTTAGGGCATACTAGATGTATAGTTCATCTTCACACTGCTGATTACCCGAGACTGGGCAATTTACAAAAGAAAGAGGTTTATTGGACTTACAGTTCCACGTGGCTGGGGAGACCTCACAATCCTGATGGAAGGAAGTCACCTCTCACATGGATGGTGGCAGGCAGAGAAAGAGAGAGAGCTTGTGCAAGGAAATTCCTGTTTTTAAAACCATCAGATCTCATGAGATTCATTCACTATCACGAGAACATCGCACGAAAGACCCGCCGCCATAATTCAGTCACCTCCCACTGGGTTCCTCCCATGATATGGGAATTGTGGGAGTTACAATTCAAGATGAGATTTGGATGGGGACACAGCCAAACCATATCACTAGACTTATAGGCATGTTAAACCAAAATGTAACTGAAAAATAATGGAGAAATAGCAGTCAGTACCATTTTTATGTTGACTATAATAATACATTTTCTTTTTTTTTTTTTTTTTTTTTTAGACGGAGTCTCACTCTGTCGCCCAGGCTGGAGTGCAGTGGCCGGATCTCAGCTCACTGCAAGCTCCGCCTCCCGGGTTCACGCCATTCTCCTGCCTCAGCCTCCCAAGTAGCTGGGACTACAGGCGCCCGCCACCTCGCCCGGCTACTTTGTTGTATTTTTTAGTAGAGACGGGGTTTCACCGTGTTAGCCAGGATGGTCTCGATCTCCTGACCTCGTGATCCGCCCGTCTCGGCCTCCCAAAGTGCTGGGATTACAGGCTTGAGCCACCGCGCCCGGCCTATAATAATACATTTTCATGAAAACATTGTATTCGTGAACACAATACACAGTTTTTGAACTATGTATTTGAACTGTGTTGTTTGTAGCTTTTGTGTGCCTATTTGGAAATCCTTTTGGTATTATATTTGAAAGAAGATCTGGAAGCAAGAGGAAGAGTTTATCCTTATCCATAGCTTTATTTTTCTGTATTTCAGTAACAATATAATAAGTCAGTGGGTGGAAGGTGTTTCACAAAACCTTTTTTCTGTCTTCATAAGGGGTTTATACATAGGTTAAGTTTCAGAAACATTGTTACAGAGTCCTTATATACCTTATATGATGATTGTGTGTTCAGTTGTTTCACCTATTAGGCTATAAACTCCTTATAATCTAGTAAAGGCATAGATTGTATTTTATTCATCCTTGCAGTTTCATTAGAGTCTGTCACAGTACTTTTTCCTAGTAGTGATCCAGTAAATATCTATGCTGCAAACTTGGCTTTGCTGGTGTGCAAAGTGTAATATAAGGAAAATTAGTGACTTTTTTTGTCTTTTAGTGTGTAACTGGAATGTATAGTACAGAAAACAAAGAGATAGTATATATTTTAACAATTTGATTCATAGGTGTTAACAGATTCCTCTTTTTGAAATTAAATATCTCCTAGGATTTTGATCACTTACAGTGTTGTATGCACTACCTTAATTAGATAATCAATTTTTGTTTTTTTCTTAGCTGAGATCTGTAGAGTGGCGACAGAGAATGAATGATTTCCTGGGAGGGTAGAACTGAGCAAGGAGATGTAACCAGAGTACTTCAGGGAACAAGACATTGCATCATTGCAAAAATGTAGTTTTTTATATTAGAGCAGATTGAGAACATTGGTTCATCAGGGAAGTGGAGAGGCAGGAGAAGGGACTGGGAAGAGATATGGGAAGGTACTAAAGATAACATTTTCCTGCCTTGGGGCTATTGCCTAAAGTTACAGTGCCTAGACAACATTCCTTTTAACTTCAGTGGAAATAAAGCTGGCATAAATTAAAATCCTCTCGAATAATATAGTAAGTACATTTTACTTTTCATATTCTGTTATGATAGGTTTTTGTATAATGTTGCCACAGCAGAGTTCAGCTGTCTTGCTAACTTTTTCAGTGTCTTATTTCCTACTTAAATTGCATTACCTATTCCTGAATTTCAAAGCCATTTAAATGTAGCCTTGTCCCTATCTACATAAATTAATTTCCCTCTGCTTTCCAACACACATTATTTTATAGTCAAAGCACTCCTTTAGCCACAAATATAAATATACTGTTGATTTTGTCACAGTGTCTTTTTCCACATATTTCCTTTTCTTGAAGTGCTACTACCTCTCCTTACCCAAAGCCAATACATTCTTCAAAGAGGTCTTGTAGTCTTTTGTGATAAATGTGACCTTCATTAAGTTCCCTTTCCGCTCGCCATTTGATCTTTATCTGTAGCTCCCCAGACCTCTCTTTTAAATTGCAGAACCTCCATTTGCAGCTCTCTATATAGGATTGGTACCTGGTTATCCCACAGACATGTAATTCAACCTGTTCAAATTTGAACTGATTTTCTTCTAATTTTCCAGAAACCTTTTCTTCTTTATATATTCCCTGTATTAGTCAATGATATCAACATCTACTTAGCCACTCAAGGTAGAAATATGAGTTATCTTCAGCTTCTTCTTCACAAATTCATATCTAAGCTGGTATCAAATCCTATTGATTCTCTATATGCAATGTAATAATAAGAGCTAATGTTAGTGGAGTCCTTACTGTGTGCCAGGTACTAATCTAAACATTTGACTGGTAGTAAATTAATCCTCTTAACTTTAAGAGTTAGACACCATTATTATCACTGTTTTACATAAAAAATTATGTACTTGCTAACAAAAGTATGTACCTCCCATAGGAGGCTGTCCAGCCAAAGGGAAAAAAAAAAAAAAAAAAAAAAAAAACCTAAATATGATCAAGCCTAATTTACAGGAAATAAAAAGGACACAAGGACATGTTAAATTACACCAGGGGGATAGAGTCAGGAAAATCCAGACTGTGGAAAACTCTAAAAGGCAAAGAACCTAGTTTCTTGAGCTAAAAATAATAAGGAAGGAAAAAGAAAAGATTGGCTAGAGCATTTAGAGATTAAAAGAGACTTGAGTCATCATCAGCCAGATCCAATGTACGAATTTTATTTGAGTCCAGATTCAAACAAACAGGCAATTTAAAAATACAAGACGAAATGTGTACATCAACTGAGTGTTTGATATTAAAGAATTGTTGGCCAGGTGCAGTGGCGCATGCTTGTAATCCCAGCACTTTGGGAGGCCAAGGCAGGTGGATCACGAGGTCAAGGGATCAAGACCAGCCTGGCCAACATGGCGAAACCTTGTCTCTACTAAAAATACAAAAATTAGCTGGGCGTGGTGGCATGCACCTGTAGTTCCAGCTACTCAGGAGGCTAAGGCAGGAGAATCACTTAAATGCAGGAGGAAGAGGTTGCAGTGAGCTGAGATCACGCCACTGCACTGCAGCCTGGTGAAGGAGCGAGACCCCATCTAAAAAAAAAAAAAAGAATTGTTAAGATTTTAGGTATGATAATAATTTGGGGCTATTTGTTTATAGAAAAAGCATAAGTCCATACCACAAAAGGATAAGCATCTCTGTCAGAGGCAAAGCTTGAGAAAAAAATAAAGTATATTCATTGATCGCTTATTTTACTCAGTGTCTCTGATAATAAAGGATTTGCTAAAGGAGGTGATAGAACATTTAGCCTGATAGCATTATCATGCATAAAATAAATTTTTATTATTTTACCAATTCATACTTCTTCTGCAAACAAAAAGATTATTATTGTGTCTTACCTCCTCAATAGTCAGTGTTTGTTTCACAGAAATATGGGAAATTCAAGGAAATAAGAATTAAAATTTTTAGAACCTCTATAAAGTGATAATGATAATAATAAGTAATAGTCAACATTTGATTGATTAATTATGTTCCAGGCAACCTGTCATGAGTTTATAGCTTTAATTTATTTCATCCTCCAAACAACTTTGTGAGGGGGAGGTATCATTATTCTTATTTTATAGGTGGGAAAACTTAGCTATGAAGAAGTTAAGGAATTTTCCCAGAGTTACATGGCAATTAGTGAAGTTTAGGATTCAAACCCAGGCATTTGACATGGAACCTGTGTCTTTATTGTTATGCTGCACTGCTTGTCTTTTGCTATGATACTAGGTGCCGGCACACCTGGCTTATTAATCTTATTGAAGGTTCCTTGTACATAAGAACATAATAAGTTGCCTTTCTCTTGCTGCCTTCAAGATTTTCTCTGCGGCTTTCAATAGCTGATTATAATATGTCTTTGTGTGGATCTCTTTGAATTTATCCTGCTTGAAGTTCATTGAGCTTGTTGGATATGGATATGTAGATTCATGTCTTTCTTCAAATTTGGGAAGTTTTTATCCATTATTTTTTCAAACATTGTTTCTACTCCTTTCTCTCTGTCTTCTCCTTTTGGCATATCCATAATGCATATTGGTTCACTTAATGGTGTCTTACAGGTTCCATAGCCTCTGTTCACTTTTGTTCACTCTGTTTTCTTCCTATTCCTTAGACTGAATAATCTCAATTGACCTATCTTCAAGTTTGCTGGTTCTTTTCTTCTGCCTACTCATATCTACTGTTAATCCCTCTGGTGAATTTTTCATTTTAGCTATCATACTTTTTAACTCTGTAATTTCTATTTGGTTCCTTTTTAAAATTTCTGTTTCTTTATTGATATTCTCATTTTGTTCATACATTGTTTTCCTGGTTTCCTTTCATTCTTTTGTCTGTGAGTTTCCTTTTGCTCTTTGAGCATATTTTAGATAGGTAATCTGTTGCTAGTAAACCTGCCTACAAGAAATTCCCTAATGGGAGATCTTCGGGCTGAAATGAAAGGAACCTAGACAGTAAATTAAAGGCATCTGAAGAAAAATAACTCCAGTTAAGGTTACTACTCAGATAAATAGGAAGGGAACATAGCACTTTGAAGGAAAGAACTAAAAGCCTATATGACTGGAGTACAGAGAGCAAGGATTGCGGTTTGAGGTAAGCAACCAGAAAATACAGGACATAGTAGACCATAATGAGAACTTTCATTTGTTTAATAATAAGGACTTTTGGCTCGGTGCAGTGGCTCACACCTGTAATCCCAGCACTTTGGGAGGCTGAGGTGGGTGGATCGCCTGAGGTCAGGAGTTCGAGACTAGCCTGGCCAACGTGGTGAAACCCTGTCTCTACTAAAAATACAAAAAATTAGCCAGGGATGGTGGTGAGTACCTGAAATCTCAGCTACTTGGGAGTCTGAGGCAGGAGAATCACTTGACCCAGGAGGCAGAGGTTGCAGTGAGCTGAGGTCATGCCACTACACTCCAGCCTGGGCAACAGAGTGAGACTCCATCTCAAAATAATAATAATAGTAATAATAATAATAATAATAATAATGACTTTTGTTTGTTTGTTTACCCTAGAGCAATGGGAAATGTTTGAAGTATGTGTCAATTATCAACAACTTGATTTTCACTGAGGTTTATAGAAGTTAAATAACTCTCTCAAGGTCATACAGTGATTAAGCGGTAAAACAAAGGTCATAATCCAGGAATGTTTGGATCTAACATCTGTATCACCCCACTTCTTAGAAATACAAATCTAGGAAATGTGTAGAACATTTAAAGGCTGAAGTTTCTGTGACCTGACATTATTATTTCAGCAGATGAATGCCTACTATGTTGAGAGATGTGATTTTGCCCTTTGCAAATGTAGTCACATTTACATTAATTTTGTTAGCTCTGCTTGTGACCTGTTGCTTCTCAGTAAAGAGGTGAACCACAGTGTTCCACAGTGAACATTAGCATAAAGATATGTTTGATCTATTCTTACGATTTCTTCTACATTTCAGTTCCTGCTGTCTAAGGGAGAACTAATAATAAAGGTACTTATATACTAGATAGTTTCCAAGTATCATTTTGTTTTAGACTTATGGATATTAAGTAACTGCTCCTTGTTGACATAACTAGTACTAGTTGTAACTAAGATTCCAATTCATATTACACTAACTGAAGACCAATACTCGCAAAGAATATAAAACTAACTTGTGTTCAAGAGACCTTGGTATGGATATTTAGAAATAGAAAACATCATCCTCAGCGCATACTTCCTAGTTGATTGAATGACAGAAACAGGATTATGAAAGAAAAGAATTCTAGAATCAGCTAGTGTGTGCCCTGAGGTGATCTTATGCGACACATTCTTCAACCCACTTATATACTGCCAATCTCTCTCATTTAATTATCTTTATTTTTGTGTACCTCAGTTATAGTATTGATATTCAGTAAGGGAAGAGACATAAAGAAAGCTATCAGATGGAAAGTTGTTTGGTCTCAAAGATTCTGCCTGCCAGCACATTCCTAGGTAGGAATTTTTAGCCATTTATTCATTTAGTCATTATATTGTTGTATGCTTCACACACTGTCACTCATTCACTCATTTATTCATTCTACAAATATTTATGGAGTGCCACTTATGTGTTTCCACTGTCTAGATATTGGGATTACTGTGGTCGATAAGATGAAGTTTCTTCTGTTACTAAGTTTACTTTCTAGTGGGGAGAAGTAAACAAATATATAAGTAAAATATTCTCAATTATTGATAAGAGCTCCAAACAGGGATGGAGGAAGGAAAATGTGATAGCATATACAGGGAGTAAGGTAGAATTGAGGGCAACATACATATAACAGTCAAGGAAGGTCTCCCTGATGAGGTGACACTTGTGTTGAGAAATGAATCACCAGAAAGAGCCAGGTGTCACATTGTGAAAATCTGAGGTTATAGTGATCACAGTGCCAATGAGGCTGGAATGTAGTGAGCTGTGGGAATAAAGGTAGGCAGATATAAAAAAAAATAGTTTACTGGCCGGGCGCGGTGGCTCACGTCTGTAATCCCAGCACTTTGGGAGGCCGAGGCAGGCGGATCACGAGGTCAGGAGATCGAGACCATCCTGGCTAACATGGTGAAACCCCATCTCTACTAAAAATACAAAAAATTAGCTGGGCGTGGTGGTGGGCTCCTGTAGTTGCAGCTACTCGGGAGGCTGAGGCAGGAGAATGGCGTGAACCCGGGAGGCGGAGCTTGCAGTGAGCGGAGATCGCACCACTGCACTCCAGCCTGGGTGACAGAGCGAGACTCCATCTCAAAAAAAAAAGTTTAACTTCTTTCTAATGTGAAGAGAAGCCACTGGAAGATTTTTTTTTTTTTTTTTTTTAATTAAAAGAAATACAAACAGGGTCTTACTATGTTGCCCAGGCTAGTCTTGAACTCCTGGGCTCAAGCAGCCCTCCCATCTCAGCCTTTGACTCCAAGTGCTGAGATTACAGGCATGAGCCACTGTGGCTAGCCTGGAAGATTTTTTTGGTTGATTGATATTAATACACCCTCCCCCACCATGTTTAATTTGAGAATGTTTCATATTCAACTTTTCTCCTAGTGGAGGTTTTTATGGAGGACACTAGTACATAAATGGTATTAAAGCATTATTATAAATTCTTTATGCTGTGTATGAATTTATATTTTTGGTTGCATTCTCCTGTGTTGCCCCTAAATTATTTGCTCTTCCTAGCATATTTAAGAAAATTCCATTATCTTGAAGAGAAATTCATGGTTATGATTTATTCCTTGATTTAATAAGCACTGTGTTGTTCTTTTTGAATTACTTACTAAATTTATAAAAGTAGAAAATGCACTGCTCTTCTTTTCTTCATTAGGAGCTTATCGTCTACTGGAGAGACAGACACATAAACTGGTCATTATAGCTGTGGTAGATGGCACAGTAGAGGTGTATGTTTAATGTTTTTTGAATATAGAAAGCATGATATGATCCTTATGGGTAGAAAGGGCCACATCAAAAATATTCAGTCTATGGAGATTCCCCCCCTCTGCATTTTGAAGCAGAGTATAGGTATCACTATTTGAACAGTGATGCTGATGCTGCAAAAAATCTGTAAAAAGAGTTTATGTTTTCCAACTTTATAGGGAAATAAAGTAGTATCTGTCTTAAGACGAGTGAAAAAGTTGAATTCTTTTTGAAGTAGAGAGTGAAAAAGCGTTATGTTGCATTTTGTTACTGTTGTCCTCTTCCCCTTCTGTTTTCCCTCATCCCTTTTCTTTTGTATTTGTAAGTTTACATGAGGTGAGAAGATAAAGTGTTAAAAGTTTTGAAGGAAGGCTTGGTAGCAAATTTTGCCACTATGTTTTTTGAGTATTGGGTGGTATGATTATAAACAAAGAAATTGATTTATCTCTGATCATGTGATAATGTCCTCCGTTGATCCTCAACTGGGTACCTAGATCTTTCCCCAATTCAAAACCCTACGTATAAATATACAATGTTTTTCGCCATAATATTAAGCAGGCACTTTCATAACTAAGACATACCAGAGTGGTATGAGAATGCCTGTACAACTGGAACAGGCAACATGACCATAGAGAAAATGATGTGATTTTTTAAGTGTGTTTGCTGAGAAGCAGGAGGAAGGCTCTTAGAAAGTTAAATCTAGGCAGATTCCTAAAATAAAAATGCAGTTACAAATATATGCAGAGTACCACATGCAAGGATTAAATCAAAAAAGACTGGTGTGCAGATATTTCATATATACAGTGACTATTAAAGAAATGATTAAAAAAACAGCAGACGTAGCAGAATTTCAAGTGCAGATCGGAAGCCTTTATAATAAAATTGACCTTTAAAGTTAATTGCACATACAGGAGTTCTAGACCAGCCTGGGCAACGTGGTGAAAACCCTGTCTCTACTAAAAATAAAAAAATTAGCCGGACATGGTGTTGCGTGCCTGTAGTCCCAGCTACTAGAGAGGCTGAAGTGGGAGGATCCCTTGAACCCAGGAGACAGAGGTTGCGGTGAGCTAAGATCGGGCCACTGCACTGCAGCTTGAGCAATAGAGTGAGACTCCTCCTAAACAAACAAACAAACAAAGAAGTTAATTCCACATAGTATTTACTCATAAAACCAGCCTCTTCCTACAGAAGACAATTTCTAACACAGAAAGGATTTCATGAGACTGAAGAAGAGGACAGTAGGCTTCTTAAAAAGATGGTAGATTAACATACATGCTTACTTCAGCTAACTGTTGAAGCCCCATTGATTATATAGAAAAAAAAACATTTTCAAAAAGGCATAAGCAAAGAAACAGGAGAAGAATGAATAGCAACAAAATTCTGGAAGCTGGAGAGCAATGGATAAATAGTAACTGATTTATCAGATTGAGAGAACCCAATAACTGAATTATCAGATGACAGTGAAGAAAGCCTAGAAAAAACAGTGAAACTCCTAAAGGCTCAGCAATTAGCAGTTCTGTGTATCTCTGGAATGGGCAGGAGGGGAGAAAAAGGTTATAGTTATAGGTACAGGTGAAACTCTACATATAAAAACTATATGAAAATGGGAAATGTTTATTAAGCATTCATTAAACATACAAAGTCTGTTCAACTAGTTAGATTCCTCAGTCTCCTCCACTTAACACAGTCAGGTAACAGTGCCTCCTTTATCCCTTTTTCCAGAAGAAGACTGAAAGACCTTTGGGGATGTACAGTGCAATCACATTCATGTACAGTCATCACCACCATCTGTCTCCAGAATTCTTTTCATCTTTCAAAACTAAAATTCTATAAACATTAAACAATAATACCTCATGCCCACTTTCCCCTGGCCCTTGGTCACCCACCATTTTACTTTCTGTCTCTATGATTTTGACTACTGTGAGTACCTCCTGTATGTGAGATCATACGGTATTTGTCTTTTTGTTACTGGATTGTTTCACTTAGTATCATGTCCTTGAAGTTTCATGCATGTTGTAGCATGTGCTAGAATGTCCTTTCATTTTAAGGCTGAATGATATTCCTGTGTGTGTGTGTCTGTGTGTGTGGATGCCATATTTTATTCATTCTTTCATCTGTGGATGAACTCTTGAGTTGCTTTTGCCTCTTCACTATCGTGATATCAGCATTTTAAAGTAACATTTTTATTTTGTTTATTAAGCATAGATTAAATTTTGCTGTACCACATTTAAAATATTAAAGATTGCTTTCATTTGCTGATGTTTGAAGTTTTTTCAATGTCAACAAATAAACTGGTTTTGTCCTAATTCAGAAAACAGATAATTGTATCCACTTTGGTTATTATATAAAAAGAATTGTCGTTACTTTTTTTCTTAACATTGGTTTTTGAAATAAAGACATCTTGGTGTGCCATGTAAAATCTTTGAGCAGATACATGCAATTGAGGAATTTAGTGAAGATCTTCTTCCTTCATTGGCTTTCATTTTCCTATTAGTTCACCTCATGCTTCTATTCTTTTAACAAATTTTAAAATGCAAAAAAGTCAAAACCATCATGGTAGCTATCTTAGTGTGACACAGGGATTGAACACTCTGATCTGATTGCCACTCACTAACACACATGGTATGCATTTAAATTTCTCAACCTATTCTTTCTGGGTTGCTGAGAAATATTCTTATTTTATTTATTGTTAGAAATACAAATTCAATACACTATTATTTCATTAAAAATATGAATACTTAGAAAATTTTCCATTTAAAGTATTTGATTGTGGCTGGTCTGAGAGCCCTGGTCTTTACACCGAATTGATCACAACCAGTTAGAGATTTCTTTGTTTTTCTTTCTCCACTCCCACTACTTCACTTGACTAGCCTTAAAATAAATTAATAAATAAATAAATATTTGATTGTGAGCTTCTTGTGGACAAAACTACCTTATTCACATATGTCTGTTCAGTGTTGGAACTTAACCCCTCAAACTTGTTTATAATAAATATTCACTGGACTAAATGGGTTTTTAATGTATATTTGTAGTCAGTTGCTCATGTGTTCAGCAAATCTATATATAATTTCACACATACTGTGTATCAATTACTTTCTATTATTCTTTTCTAGTGTGCCATTTAAAGATAAAGCATTAATATATGAGAACTTGGGGACCAATTACCAAATCACTGCAGCAGCAATAAATCACAAATCTTTGCCACACAGATATGGTTAGCACTGGCTAAAGATTCAGACAGACAATTGCAGAAGTGATCTGGTAGCTGCAGACCATTTTCTAACATGGATTTTGCTTTGAGGAGTGGAGAAATAATTGATTTTATTTTAGTAAAATGTTAATAATGAAGAGAGATTATTAATGTCTTTAAAGAGAGCTGGGTTCATTATTATCTGAAGTTGTATTTTCATAGGTAACAATCAAAACATTTCTAATTCATTTTGTTTGTCTTTAAGTACTATACTGTGATCATTTTTACATACTGATAATGAGCTTTTAAAGCAAAATAGAGAAAGTTTATTGAGTCATAATATTCTTCAAATAAAATAAAGGTGTATTTTTCTTTTCTTTTTGAGACAGAGTCTCACTGCTCTGTCACCCAGGCTGGAGTGCAGTGGCGCAATCCTGGCTCATTGCAACCTCCGCCTCTCAGGTTCAAGCATTCTTCTGCCTCAGACTCCCCAATAGCTGGAATTACAGGCACATGCCACCATGCCCAGCTAATTTTTGCATTCTTAGTGGAGACGGGGTTTCACCATATTGGATAGGCTGGTCTCAAACTCCTGACCTCAAGTTATCTGCCCACCTCAGCCTCCCAGGGTGCTGGAATTACAGGCATGAGCCACTGCGCCCAGCCAGGTGTATTTTTCGTAAGCAAGAGGTCATCTTGGAGATCAAAGTCCGTGAGTATGTAGAAATATTTTTCCCAAAGAGCAAAAATTTACCTCACTGGAACATGTGTAGCACTTACCAATTTAATTATTATTATTATTATTATTATTATTTTTTTTTGAGACGGAGTCTCGCTCTATCGCCCAGGCTGGAGTGCAGCGGCCGGATCTCAGCTCACTGCAAGCTCCGCCTCCTGGGTTTATGCCATTCTCCTGCCTCAGCCTCCCGAGTAGCTGGGACTACAGGCGCCCGCCACCTCGCCCGGCTAGTTTTTTTTTTTTTTTGTATTTTTTAGTAGAGACGGGGTTTCACGGTGTTAGCCAGGATGGTCTCGATCTCCTGACCTCGTGATCCACCCGTCTCGGCCTCCCAAAGTGTAGGGATTACAGGCTTGAGCCACCGCGCCCGGCCTTACCAATTTAATTATATCTTTAGTTGCGTATATGTTAATAGTAAGTACTGAAAAATTAAGAGTAATAAGCTCTGGTATATGATTTTAATTATTTATTATCAACATACTGATTTTAATGGAAGAAATAAGACAAGTTTCTAGAAGTTAACTCTTCCCATTTTTATGTTTGTTAAATTTACTTTCCTATAAAAATTGTTTATTAATTAAGAAATTATGTTTGGAGACCAGGTGTGGTGGCTCACACCTGTAATCCCAGCACTTTGGGAGGCCTAGGTGGGTGGATCACCTGAAGTCAGGAGTTCGAGACCAACCTGGCTAGCATGGCGAAACCCCTTCTCTACTAAAAATACAAAAATTAGCTGGGTGCGGTGGTGCATGCCTGTAGTCCCAGCCACTCAGGAGGCTGAGGCAGGAGAATTGCTTGATCCTGAGAGGTGGACGCCACTGCCCTCCAGCCTGGTGAGAGAGCAAGACTCTGTCTCAAAAAAATAAATAAAATAAAATAAAGAAATTATGTTTGGAGTATAAATTATTTCAGAATACAATGTACTGTCACAAGAGGTATAATGATGTTTTTGGTCAAGGACAGACTGTATATATGACAGTGGTCCCATAAGATTCTAATACCGTAATTTTACTGTTTCTTTTCTTTTTTAGATATGTTTATCTCTACAAATATTTTTCATATTCACATTTCAGGCCTATTTCTATTACAAACACCATTGTGTTACAGTTGCCTACAGTATTCAGTACAGTATCATGCTATACAGGTTTGTAGCCTAGACATAACAGGCTATACAGTATAACCTAGGTGTGTAGTAGTCTTTACCATCTAGGTTCATGTAACTACACTCTGTGATGTTCATACAACAAAATCACCTAACAACATGTTTCTCAGAACATATCCCCGTGGGTAAATTGTAATGATATTTAGTAAATAAAATTATTTTACTCTATTTGCTTTATACTTCCCTTCAGAAACACACTTTATAAGTCCTCCCCGTATTTGGAATCATGACATAGGAATAGATACGAGGTTTTTACTTGAAATTGTGAGGAATCATTGTGCAAAAAATAACAGTATGAAATATTTATAACATTTTAATTCGATTATGGCCTCTCGTTAAAGGAAAATTTCTAATAATATTTATTCTGTTAACCACACTTTTCAGATTACAATTTAGTTCTAGCTTTCCTTAGAAATGTTAAGTAATTTTCTTAGTATGTAGCTTAGTCTACATTAAAAGGCAGTTTTTGTTTCACATACGTTTTTATATCACCAATAAAGTTATGATATGCTTAAACATGAAAACTATATATCTTTTGGCTTATTCTTAGTTGCTCATAAAGGATATTTAATGAATGACCAGCTGATAGCTAAAGCAGTATCAGAAATACCAGGTTAATTCTGAAATCTCTGTTTCTGCCTTCAGTTTTGTGGCAGTTGTGTTATCAGTTATACTTGTTTGGTGAAAAATATTTCTTCCTTTTTGTTTATAAAGTACTTTGTATTTTTTAGCCTTTCATATGTGTAAAAAATGTTAAATCTTAAATCAGTCAGGATTAAGAAGGGATGTTGAAAGATTGCCTGCTTCTACAACTTAAAGTTTGTGGGGAAATTAAGATAATGTATTATACATAACGCTGAAAATAATGATAAAAATGATCGTAAGTTTAGTACTTTCATTTTGGAAAACCAAACCTCAGAGTGATTTAATCTATATCGCACAGCTAGTTTATGGTGAGACTCTGGTATTGGTGTCGAATTTCCTAGTCCAGTGTTCTTTTTCTGAAAATTAAGTGACTTTCTTCATTTGTCTTTAATGTATTCTATTCTTTCCGTATTGTTTTAGAAAAAGGATTATGTATCAGGCCTATTACTGTTAACGGTATCACCATTTCCCACAACAAGATATCAACTCTTTCTATCACTTTAGGTTGCTCTTTTCTCTGGCTTCAGATAATCAAAACCTAAAAGTGCCTGTGATCTATCTTCAATATCTTTTGCATCCTTTGTTTTCCTTTCACCCCCACCACCACCCTATCAGGTCATACTTAGATTGCCATATTAATTTACTTTCTAGTTTCTCTTTCTCCAGTATCGTGTCTCCTCTTCTTACTTTTTGTGGATAACAGTGCCACATAAACACATCTGAAGTCATGATTTTTTTTCACACCTTTGTTTATACTATTTCCTTTTTCTGGGAGATACTTTTTCTGTCTCTCCATGTATATTTTAATGTTGCACATTCTTGGAGACTCAACTGAAATCTCATTTCCTTCTCTGTACTGGCCATGTCTACCTAAAAGGACTGTGACTTGTAAAATCTGGGGCCAGGTAGCATGTGTGATCATTTGACATCTTGACACAGAATCCTTTTATCAGAGAGTGCTAGAGCAGAAAAAGACCTTAGATACCACTTATAATAGTCCCTTAACTATAGGTGAGTAAGTGGTTTTCCTGGAGTTAAATGATTAACATAAGTACTTAGAGAGTTCAGGGCAGAGATGCAAGTAAACTTAAGTCCCTAATCTCTAATTCCAAAATTCCGTCCTATGTAACACACTTCCTATCACTGTAAAGTGCATTGTCTTTTTAGATGCTTGTTCAAGGGTACATTTGTTATTTCTGCAGTTTGAGGCCATGAGTCTTGTTTTAAACTTTTTTATGCTGCCCTTAATATTTTGCACATAATAGGCTTTAATTCATTTTTTCTTTATTTGGTAGAGAACATTTACTTTCAGATAAAAGTGTAAGACTTTATTTCCATTTGTACAGATATTATAGCCAAGGATTATACTGCTTTTGTTTAAAAGGATGGAAGAAGTGTTTTTAATAGTTCTTGGTAGTTAGCGTTCTACAGAATATAATTGAAAAATTCTCTGGTTTTATTTTATTGCTATGTAAATGGGTTTCACTTGTTTAAAATGTTAAAAACGGTGATTACAGTACAAAACTAGAAATGTTATCAATATTTCTTTATTGTTTTGATGTTTTCAATTTCTAAGGAAATAAAATATTTTATAAAAAATAATTTTGTGGCGGATTGTTAAATGCAAATGTAATATACTTCTCTTGTCTTAGTTTCTAAGCCATTATTGAAAACTACTTAATACAGTCATTTCAGGTTTTAAAGTTTTGTGAGTATATTTGATTTAAGATACATAAAGCAAAAGGAATTATAGGAAAGTGTATATAAGTGTATAGATAATTGAATATATACACTTTAAAATTCTTTTGCAAGTCAGCATGAATAAAAATGGTCCTTTAGAGAGCAGCTTCAATACCTCTCAGGTGAATAAAGCATGGGCTTCATGCTTGTAGTTGGGGATATATGTATCATCTGCTGTAGATGTATTACAAAGGTGATGTCAAGGTGAAAGCAGGCTTGCAGAATGGTTGGAAATCATTGATATTCTGACTTGGAGGCTGTAAATGGCTCGGTGGCAGATGGAGTCTTTGTCAAGGAAGAAAAATGGCAGCTTTGGAGCACGTAGATGTTTTGCTAGCAGCTCAGCCCATAGGCTGTGACCTTCTAGTATTCAGGAGTCTTTTCCATGGTCTAATAAATTGTTCTCAGCTTTTATTCACCTAAAGTAGATAAATAGTAGTCATCACATTTCAGTACAAATAGAGGTGTTTCATTATAAAGAAACATAAATATATTTTATTGTCTACTTTTTAAAGAAATAAGCTTTTAAGAGAATGTGCATTTCTTGTATCAGAAATACTTCTCAGTTGGTTTGCAAAAGTTAAAACATCTCATAGATGTTTTTCAATCAAAAAAATTGATTGAAAAAAATTTTTTTTAGAATCACGGAATATTAAACCCTAATGGTGTGCTAAAAACCCTGGACCAGTCCACTCATTTTCCAGATGAAGAAAGTAAGGGTCAGAGATTGTGACTTAACTAAGACAACTTAGCTAGTTCATGACTCTTAAATTATGACTTGTTATAACGTATCTTTAGTTATAGGTAAAACTCTCTTTAAATAAAACTTACAATACCCAGAGAATACACCTAATTATTCATAACAGATTCATAATGATAATAATAATTTCAGAGACTTTTATTTATTTTTCAATTGCAGATATTTTTACTGGAAAGAATTCAGAATTTTCATTTTAATTTACTTTTTTTTTTTTTTTTTTTGAGACGGAATCTCACTCTGTTGCCCAGGCTAGAGTGTAGTGTCGCATTCTTGGCTCGCTGCAACCTTCACTTCCTGGGTTCAAGTGATTCTCCTGCCTTAGCCTCCTGAGTAGCTGGGATTACAGGCATGCGCCACCATGCCTGGGTAATTTTTGTATTTTTAGTAGAGACAGGGTTTCGCCATGTTGGCCAGGCTGGTCTCAAACTCTTGACCTCAAGTGATCCACCCGCCTCGGCCTCCCAAAGTGCTAGGAGCCACTAGCACCTGGCTTTAATTTGCTGTTAAATATTGCTATATAGAAAAGTTTTGTTGAATGGAAAGTTTATATCTGGATTATAAGGTTTTATATGCATACCTCTGTTCTTACTCCTCAACAAACATTTTATATGAAGCAGAACCTATTAAAGTATATATCTTGTGCTGACTTATTTGGGTATTTTTAAAAGTCCTTTCTTTTAGAAATATTGCATTTTATATTAAAATATTTAAGGGTTTTATAGATTATTTATAGATATACTGAGATATTATGAAAAAGTTCTGCATTTATCAGTGAGCATTTCTTTCAGTTTTAAGGAGAATATATGTCACTATGAGAATATTATGTGAAATATGTTCAGTTGAACACTTGATCTATATTGAAGAGTAATAAGTCATGGTTAAAATTAAAAGTAGAGGCATTACACACCTAAAACCTATGAAAGCACTTGACAATTACAAAAGTTATAGAAAGAAATCACTGTACATCACAAAAGAAAGTGACTCTGTTTTAGAGGGTGAAGGTTGCTACTTTCAATATTGTAGGTAGTCCTTTGCAAGCCAGCGTCTAAGGAAGTGCTAAAGAGAAGTTTAAGAAGTTATACTAAAATGTCTGTGCATTTTCTAAAGATATAATTATGTAACAATTTTACATTTGTTTTTGATTAGAGAAAAGTTTGAAAAGTTAGAGTTGAAAGCTTCCAAAATCCTCAATTTTTTAAAGGATAAAACTGGTCAGATCTTTCATATCGAATGTGGACATGAAAAATATGAACAACAAAAGCATAAGTGAAAATACTGTTTTTATCAATGATACGTTGATATGTAGGTGTTTTACCTGTTATCTACTTTAATATAAAATAAATACAATCAGAGGATATATGATGATCCCTAAATTATTCAACAACTATTAAGTGCCTAGTTACATGCATGTGCTTGTAAACAAAACAGCGACTTTGCACTCATGGAGCTTTTCATTCTATCGGTGAAAGAGATAAGTAAGTATATGTAGTATATCAGATGGCAGCTAACACTTAGGAGAAAGGTAAACCAAATTAAGAGTCATGAGTATGAATTAGCCAGGAGTATGAATGAGTATTTGTTAGATTGGCCATTGAAGACCTCTCCAATAAGATGACAATTTTGCAGAGATCTTAGGGAAGTGAGGGAATTGAGTCATGTAGATACCTGGGTGAGAATTGTTCCAAAGAAAACAATAAATGCCACGATACTGGGAGAGATTGTGCTTAGCATTTTCCAAGAATAATAGGGAAATCAGGATGGCTAGAGTTGCGTGAGCAATGAGAGAGAGTTACAGAGGAAGCCAGAGAGATTTCACATAAATCAACATTTAAGTATTTGTCTTTTTTTTTTTTTTAAAGAGAAGATTGAAAAAATGCTCTTTAAGCTTAACTAAAGCCCACCTTGTTGTCAAACCAGTGGTACCCAAAGTAGTTTTGGTGGAGCATTGGTTGTATGGAGTATTTCATGAAAAAAGGTTCCATGATCAAGTAAGTTTGGAAGATGTAGAGTTAATGTTAAAGTTAAAAGGTTTTGTTTTATTTAAAAACGTTTTCTGAGCCTTATAAAATGTGCTAATGTGTTTTGTGAACCTCCAACTTATTTGACCCTTCCTTCAAAGAACATTATGGGACTAGTGTTTTTCATGTTTTGGTAAGTGCTGTATTAGACAATCCTACAGGTTAACTAGAGGTTAATAAAAGGATTTTCTACAATTGATTGCTGTTTCATAACTTCTTTACTATTCTTTTTTTTTTTTTTTTTCTTTTTTGAGGCGGAGTTTTGCTCTTGTCACCCAGGCTGGAGTGCAGTGGCGTGATCTCGGCTTACTGCAACCTCTGCCTCCCGGGTTCAAGTGATTCTTCTGCCTCAGCCTCCCAAGTAGCTGGGATTACAGGCACTTACCACCACACCTGGCTAATTTTTGTATTTTTAGTAGAAACAAGGTTTCACCACGTTGGCCAGGCTGGTCTCAGACTCTTGACCTTGAGTGATCCCACTGCCTTGACCTTCCAAAGTGCTGGGACTATAGTCATGAGCCACTGTGCCCAGCCTTCTCTACTGTTCTTAAGCCAACACCTTTCTCAGCCTGTTTTTAACAAAGACTACATTTCTTTTTTTCCCCTGAAATATTTCTTTTTTCACTGTTCTGTTCTTCTCTGTTCATGATGCTTAAATCTTAATGTAGATTTGCATCATGTCTCACCTGGGCTGTCACAGTAACCCCCAACTAGTGTCTCTGCGCCTCATCTTGCTGTGTCCATGTTAATCATCCTCTCAGTGATGACATAATTGACATCACAAATCAAACTAGGTTATTTACCTACTTAAACTCCTTTATTATCTTCCAACCACTACAGAATAAAATTTAATCTCATTTACAAGGTATATGAAATCTTCCACAGCCTGTCTCCTGCTTACATCTAAAAGTAATGCCTCAATGTCCCATACTTAGTCTCCAAATGTTAAATGATTTATACTTCCTTAAACCAAGAGGTGGGTATATAGTCCTTTTGCCTTTACAGTGCTGTTATCCCTTCCTGACATAGCCTTCCCGTGAGAAGGCTTCCAAGTTATAGCAAAAGTAGACAGAAACACTCTCAAGCTCTTCCTAAGTCAGGTGCACTCATGTGTAACTCTTACCAAAACACTGGAAATAATGAAATAAAAATAGATACTTGTGTTTTTTCTGCTGCGTATATCTGATACTGATATTCTGTAACGGTGCTAAGTGCCTAATACTTTAAGTGGATACCCAGTAAATGTTGAAATTATCTTGACTAACTAGTTGAAGTCCTGATAAAAAGATTGTTCAGTTCCTCTTCTCCTGTAGTTCAGAACCTGTTTGGATCATACATTTAAATGTAGAACTATAAAGCTTTTAGAGGAAAATATGGGTGAAAACCTACAAGACAAAACTTAGTGAAGAGTTCCTCCATATGATGCAAAAACATGATTCATAGAAGAAAGAAATCTGTAATTTGGACTTTATCAAAATTAAAAACATTTGCTTTGCAAAATGCCCTGTTAAGATGATGAAAAGACAAACTACATACTGGGAGGAAATATTTGAAAACCGCTTATCTGACAAAGGACTCTTATCTAGGATACATAAAAACTAAAAACTCAATAGTAAAAAGGCAAACAGTCCAATTAGAAAATGGGCAAAAGATACTCATTTGGCCAAAAAGGATATACGGATGTCAGCCGAACACGTGAAAAGATGTTCAGCATCACTAGCCATCAGAGAAATTAAAAAATGACATATTACCACACACCTATTAGAACAGTTGAACTCTTGCTTGAACCCAGGAATTTAAGACCAGCCTGCGCAATACAGCAAGACCCTGTCTAAAAAAAATTAAAATTAAAAATAGCAACAATATGAATTGCTGGCAAGGATATGAAGAAATCAGACTCTCATACATTACCAGTGGGAATGTAAACTGGTACAACCACTCTGAAAAATAGTTTGCAGTTTCAGTTTCAAAAACAAAAGAAACACATACTTACTATATAAGCTAGTGAGCAGAGATTCCACTACACTCCAGCATGGGTGATAGAATGAGACCCTGTCTCAAAAGCAAAAAAACAAAAACTATTAGGTTTTTTCCTTCTACCTCCCTACCCATATCTGAGAAATAAAGTGTTTCACCTCCTTACTAAACCTAAAACTTCATGCTTTTTTATTTTTACTCACTCCTGCCTCCTCTAGAGGCTTGCTTCATTGATCTGCCAAAAGACATTCATTTTTCTCCCTCATGACTGGTTTAGCTCATTGTTATCCAAAAGATTGTCCTTGCATGAAGTAAAGTGATAAACAGAAGTGCAAACAAAACCTTAAACCTTCACTTCCCTCAAGTGTTTGTGTTAGCATATTAAAGATATATATCTATGTTAATATAAGTAGCTCTACGTCATTCATTTTAACTACCATATAGTATTTCATTATAAAAACATACCATGATATTTTTATTTATTCATTTTCCAGTATTTCCAAGGTTTTACTCTACAAATAGAACTGCAGTTTACATTCATATACATGACTTTTTATGTGCATGTATGGGAACTTTTCTGGGTGAGATATCTAGAATTACTGTATTATAGTCTACATGCAGCTTTACTTTACTATATGTTGCCTGATTTCTTTCTATATAATTGTACCAGTTTATGTGACCAATGCATAAAAGATTTCTGCTCTACTTTTTCAGCATTTGCTTAATTTTTGTATTCCCACTTTCTGCATATAGAGCCTGCTTTGAAGTTCAATAAATTTTACTTCTACAATACAATTTTTAAATTTCTTTCTCTAACCAGCTAAGAAGTAAAAAATAAATTTATCCCTACTTCTATATATGAATAACTTTTATATTTATCCATCCCCTCATTTCTCACTCTTCTGCCACACCTTAGTACAAAACGTCACTTTTGCCTAAATTATCTCAGGAGACCAAATACTGCAATATCCTTATTGTAAATTTCTTCCTGCTTCAATTCATCCTCCTTAAAATGGCTAGATCAATATTTCTAATGCAAGTAGTTTACCATTGTTTGCAGCATTAAATTTAAACACTTAGTGTGGTATTTACGGTCATCTCCAATAAGGTTTTAAAGTACGTTTTCAGCCAAATAAATATCTCTCGCACTATTTTTTACGTATGTCCTTTGTACTAGCCAGACTATATTACTTTACTGATTGATTGAGTCATTCAAACAGTATATACATAACAAGCTTTTATGCTCCCCAGGTACAGGTTGAGTATTCCTTATCTGAAATGGTTGGGTCTAGAAGCTTTTGGGATTTCAGATTTTTTCAGACTTTGGAATATTTTCATATATATAATGGGATATCTTGGGGAGGGTAGATACCCAGGTCTGACCACTGAATTTGTTAGTTTCATCTATACCTCATACACATAATCTGAAGGCACTTATGTATTATATTTTAAATAATGCTCAACACGTCACATAAGGTCAGGTATGGAATTTTTCACTTGTGGCATCATGTTGATGCTCAGAAAGTATCAGATCTTGGAGCTTTTCAAATTAGGGATGTTCAACCTGTATGTTAACTCTTGGGTGTCATAGGTGCTACTTCCATAAAAGGAGCAACTCATGATTCCTGTTATTAGGGAGCTTGGAAGCCACCTTAAACTAGTCTCAGAATACATCCAGTACTTTTCAGCTTTTGATCCTTAGCTTATGTTCTCCTTCCCCTTGGGATGTCTCTTCTCCTAGTTCCTCCACCTTCTCACCTTTGTTACTCAAATTCCTACACTACTTTGCAAAGCCTACCTCAGGTATCATTTTTTCATAAAGATTCTTTCTGCCATCCTCAGTTAATTTTGCTCTCAGAGTACTTTATTTATACCACTCTTATGGTATAAATGGTAGTATGTTCCATGTATTTATCTTTATTTTAGAGATAGGGTCTCTCTGTATTGGTCTGGCTGGTCTGGAACTCCTGAGCTCAAGCACTCCTCCTGCCTCAGTCTCCTGAGTAGCTGGGACTACCATGTATTTATTTTATTCTTCTAAGACAATAAATAGAGTACTTTGGCCGGGCGCGGTGGCTCAAGCCTGTAATCCCAGCACTTTGGGAGGCCGAGACGGGCGGATCATGAGGTCAGGAGATCGAGACCATCCTGGCTAACACGGTGAAACCCCGTCTCTACTAAAAACACAAAAAACTAGCCGGGCGCAGTGGCGGGCGCCTGTAGTCCCAGCTACTCGGGAGGCTGAGGCAGGAGAATGGAGTAAACCCGGGAGGCGGAGCTTGCAGTGAGCTGAGATCTGGCCACTGCACTCCAGTCTGGGCGACAGAGCGAGACTCCGCCTCAAAAAAAAAAAAAATAAATAAATAAATAAATAAATAGAGTACTTTGTCCATTCATCTATATTGCTAGCATTTAACATAATGCCTTGTAAATGATAGGCCTTCTACTGATTAAAATAATTTAATTGAAGATAACCTTAGTTACCTCTAACTTCGCCAATTGGATTTATTTAGGAAAATATTAATTTTACTTACAAAAAATTTATGTAATTTTAATCCAGTGTTCTTAGGTTAAAATACTACAGAATAAACTTGAGGACTTGCTTTGATAAATAGTAAACTTTGTGATTAGTACAACAACTTTCCCACTTGTTTTTAGACTCTTAAGTAATCCCCTTTGGTCAAGTCAGACTGTCCTCTGTAGAACCATATGAATTGGTTGTATTGAAATACCTTGGCAGCTGCTAGGCACCTCCTCTACCCCAAAAAGCAGCTCTTTATTTTCTACTATTCTGGGTTTGTTTGTTTGTTTGTTGTTTTGTTTTTGAGATGGGGTTGCACTCTATTGCCCAGGCTCGAGTGTAGTGACATGATCACAGCTCACTGCGGCCTTGACTTCCCAGCTCATGCAATCCTCCCACCTCAGCCTGCTGAGTAGCTGGGACCACAGGCATGCACCACCACCATGCCTGGCTAATTTTATTTTACTTTATTTATTTTTTTATCGCCTGGCTAATTTTTTAAAATTTTTGTAGAGATGGGGTCTTGCTGTATTGCCCAGGCTGGTCACAACCTCCTGATGTCAATCCATCCTCCCAGCTTGGTCTCCCAAGAGTGTTGGGATTACAGGTGTGAGCCTGTAATCTCAGTGTGAGCCCATACTGGGCTTCTTCACAGATTCTATTTGAAGAAAGGCCTCTTCTGCTGAAACAATTTAAAATCTTGCTAAGTGAGTGTAAATTCTTGATTTTTATATTTTTTCCAGTAATTTATAGAAACATATTATTTCTGCCCACTTACTCCTCATATTACCACAAATTTTAAATTAGTAGTCCATATGAATGAGACCTTAGATGAATAAGCAAAAGATAGGCAGTGGACTTTGGGTACAACAAATAAATTACTCTCTGAGTATTCTGTCTTTTAATATGGATTTTTGAGGAGTTGTTAGCATATCAGAAATTACTGAAATTGGTGTATAAATTGTTAGGTACTCTGAAGCATTTTCTAGATCAGGACTTCCTAAACTTTAATGTACAGAATATTCTGAGTAAGTCTAGTCCGGGGCCTGAGTTTCTGCATTTCTGTTTCTTTCTTTTTTTTTTTTTTTTGAGACAGAGTCTCACTCTGTCACCCAGGCTGGAGTGCAATGACATGGTCTCAGCTCACTGCAACCTCTGCCTCCCGGGTTCAAGCAGTTCCCCCACCTTAGCCTCCCGAGTAGCTGGGACTACAGGTGTGCCACCACACCCAGCTAATTTTTGTACTTTTAGTAGAGATGGGGTTTCACTATGTTGGCCAAGCTGGTCTCGAACTCCTGACCTCGTGATCCGCCTGCCTTGGCCTCCCAAAGTGCTGGGATTACAAGCGTGAGCCACCGCACCCAGCCTTGTTTTTTCTTTTTTTCTTTTTTTAGAGACAGGATCTTGCTCTGTCACCCAGGCTGGAGTGCAGCGGTGCAGTCATAGCTCACTGTAACTGCGAACTCCTGGGCTGAAGTGATCTTTCCACCTGAGTGTCCTGAGTTGCTAAGACTAAAAGTACGTGCCAACATACCTGGCTAATTTTTAATATTTTTTGTAGAGACTAGGTCTCATTATTACCCAGGCTGGCCTAGAACTCCTGGCCTCAAGTGGTCCTCCCAGCTCAGCCTCCTGAGTATCTGGGACTACAGGCACACATCACCACATCTGGCTAATTATTTTATTTTATTTTTTATAGAGATGGGGTCTCGTATTGCCTGAGCTAGTGTTGAACTCCTGGCCTCAAGTGATCCTCCTGCCTTGACCTCCCAAAAATGTTGGGATCGCAGGTGTGAGCCACCGTACCTGGCCAAGATTCTGCATTTTTAACAAATGATTTCCATGTTTCTGGTCTGTGGACTGTACTTGGAGTAGCAGTGAGCTAGATGACTTTCCAAACCCTATCACCATGTTTTAGGATTTTTTTTTTTTTTTTGTACTAGTAAACGTAGGCTTTTGGTATCGCACAGATACTTGTTTACAGTGTCTGTTTCTCTACAGTCTAATGTATAATTTGACATTTTAATAGAAATTTCTGGATTTTTAAAGGAAAATCTGTTGTGTATAGATTGATTGATTGTTCTGTGGTTGTGTGGTTTTTTCAAGTCATTCTTCAAAGTTTTAAAAATAGATTTGACAATTAGACTGTCAGTGGCAACTTTCAGAGTTTACATTTAATAAGGAATGTCTGTTTACTTATTTTTGACAGAAATGTAGTTGATACTGCCTTTGGTTATTTTTGCAGGATATTGTTGTAGGTTACACATTAAGGTAGTATAACATTTAACAAGAAACTTAATCTTCTGTTTGACTCTGGATGTTTTAGTTGGTATAAGTACTGCTTCTTGTTGTTGCTGTTAAAGCTGTTATTATTATGAATTAGTAGCAATTGTATACCAGAGATTAGCCTGTTAATTTTATCTGTAGCACAGGTGAATTGAAAAACCTAATTTGTGTAAATGGACAACCAATGGTATAGATAGCTCTTTAAATAGCCTATACTCAAAAGGATACAAATTGATTCTGGGGGTACATTAATACTTATTTTTTCTTTAAGATATATCACATTAAATACTTTCATAGTTTTGTGCTTTTATTGAAAATTATAACTAAATCATAGAAAATTCCCAGCATTACTTATTTTTGACAAATATTAATTGGTAATCAACATTTTCAGACCAGGATAGTAAGACATTTTGAGGGAAAAGTTTTATTTTATTTAAAAAACTTGAGAATAATTTTCATTTTAATGATTATATTAGCCCTATATTATTTCATTTAATAATTATCAGTAGTCGAAATTGTCGAGGAAATTACATTATTACAAAACTGACTTTAAAATATATTTATTATTTTCTTCTTATTAAATAAGTAAGCACTCACCTTGCAATTAAAGTTTCCACATAGAATTTATGTGAAATATTGATAAAAAATTTTTTGGAGCTGAGATCCAACAGTTCTCTATAGAAATAAACCTCCTTTGTTTCTTCTGGTAGCATCCATTGATTTCTTTTTTCTAAAGGTACACTAATAGTGCTGATAGAAGCAGAACAATTGGAATTTACATTAAAAATAAATGATGAATAAAAAGCAATACATTGTAATATAGAGTTGATTTTGCTTCACCCATAAGTTCTAAAATCTAAAGGACAAAAACACTGAAAAGGTCGAGAAAAAATAAAGAAAGAACAAACGATGCAAAAAGAAAATGACACTGAGGTCTTGGTTTAATACATATGTATTTCAGGTTGATGGTTGATTTCATTAGCAAATCTCATTGTTATGCAATGTCTGTTCTTCTGCAGCAAAATGAATATTGTATTCTCACAGGCTCTGTGTGTATCTATTATGTTGCAATAAATGAAAATATATACATCTATATCTGTCTTTGGCTTACTCTTTCCATTTTGTTTTTAAGGAAAAGAAAGAAAATTGAATAATCTTTTGTTAAATTTGTTCAAAAGCCATTTCAATTTATATTATGGAAATGTTTCCTACTTTTGTTCTTTGAAGTAAACAATTATAAGGTGGTTAATAATGTAACCATGATAATTATCCTATAACTTTTTAAATGAATAGAATTAATCTTGATTGATTTAAGTTGATAATATGAGATACTTAAGCATATGTTTTCTAACATATTTTTAAATATTAGGAGTGGTTTTCCTTACTGCAGGAAAGTATGGTAAGGGAGTGTATATATTATGCCAAATCTAAAGACTACTCCTTTTACAATAGCAAAATTATATATTGAGATTACTAAGATTTGAATTTTTATAAAATAGGAAGTTCAGAAATAAATTTCAGTGGCTACACATTGGAAGAATTCATTGAATGGTAATAAAGTAGTAAGCTTCATAAATTTTATGAGTTCAAATATGGATCAAACTGTATTGGATGAAAATTGTCATTTAATCTTAGCCATTTTGAGGTTTGACAGTAGCTTACAAAATAGATTTGGTTTTTGGTAGTGTTCTCAAAAGTTGTCTCACAATTGAAATTATTTTGACAAACTTGAAAGTAGAAAAGCCCAACGTTTGATTAAATATGGGTTAATTGTATACCATGCAGAAATCACCTTTATGGTAAAAAGTTGCCTTCTGATTCAATTGATGCAATCATAATAAATATCCTAGTTACGCTGAATAAACATGGTCTGTTATAAATATATACAGCAGTTTATTAATGCATTATACTAAGTTTATTTGTATTTAGAGTATTTTCTACATATTGAGCATTTTGTTATTCATGGTGGGTAATCTAAAAGAAGGAATTTGCAGATCTAGTAAGGAGATTCCCCAAATAATTATATAGTAATATATAACTAAATTATGTAGAGAAAGGTTTTATGGGCCCTTCAAATGGAGTCTGAGAGAGAGCCATCCTGGAAGTGATGAGACCTAAACTGATAATGAGGTAGGAGCAGAGATACGAAACAACATAAGCATAATCTGGGAGGCAGGAGGACATAAATTTAGAATCTTTGGGAGGCAGAGAGCAGACCAACCCTAAGTAGTAAGGAAGATATGATTTGCTACAACCTATTTACCTGACACGAAAACCAGAATGCATCATTGTTAAATTTTATTAGTGTTCAGTCCAGATACTATACCATGGTAGCATGTCGTTTGACATCACTAGTAGATCTTGTTTTTTTCTTGTATAATAAAATAAGAGATAGGAAATTTCCTTTGTATCGATTTCGCTGTCTTTCCCCTCCACCAGTAACAAAAAGTAAATGTTCTAAAAGTATGCAAATACGAATCTAAATTGATGCAAACTGAATGTGAAGACAGAGTCACATTTATCTACTATAGTTAGAAATACCAAACTGGGAAGGATTACAAATCATCATAGATTGGACTCCCAGCTGTTGTAATGAGCAGGATCATGGAAGGAAGATCACCAATGAAAAGAAGAACTCATTTCATTGAAAAAGAAAGGTCCCTTGGCCGGGCGCGGTGGCTCACGCCTGTAATCCTAGTACTTTGGGAGGCCGAGGCGGGCGGATCACGAGATCAGGAGATCAAGACCATCCTGGCTAACACAGTGAAGCCCTGTCTCTACCAAAAATACAAAAAGGAATTAGCTGGGCGTGGTGACGGGCGCCTGTAGTCCCAGCTACTCGGGATGCTGAGGCGGGAGAATGGCGTGAACCCGGGAGGCAGAGCTTGCAGTGAGCCGAGATCGTGCCACTGCGCTCCAGCCTGGGCGACAGAGCGAGACTCTGTCTGAAAAAAAAAATGTAAAAGAAAGGTCCCTTATCTTTGGCCTGATCTGGAACCCTGGTTATCACATTTTATGTGATCTTCTGCTGTCATCTAGCATAAGAACCTGACTTTAGAAAATAGAATATGAATTTGGAATTTGAAAATGGAATTTAACATAAGATTCTGGGAATTGTTAGTGTATGTTTAAAGATCCAGATGAGAGTTGCAGACTTCCTAGCAAGATGGCTTATTTTTGGGAATCTTTCATTATGTTATCACTCTGACTTGCACTGACGAAATGTTAAAACAAACTTTTATGTGAAATTTGTTATATTAATTGCTGTAAAGATTCTATTGAGAAAACTGTTGTGTGCTCCATTGTTGCATTTTTGAAAATTATTTTTAAAACTTCTCTCAATTCTAAGTACTAGAGAAGGCTTTGGAGCTTGTTTGTAAGTTACATCTTATAGAGAATGAGAATTTTGTAATTTGATCTCGTCTCCCACTTTACTTTGATTGCTAAGGAGCTGAGCCACCCATATCATAGACTTGTGCAAGACCTTATGATAGGTGTTTCTTTGTTCCAGCTTTACCTTGTGTTTTCATCTTTCTCATGTCCTCTTATTTTCCCTTTTATTCATATTAGTTTTAAAGATGGCATTCTGTTCTTCTGCTCATAGTTTTGTAAGTCATCTTAAATTATGTTGGAATAAGATGGGATATAAATAATTATGTAACACCTATTTATTGTAGCAGAAGGCAAGCAAGTAAAAAGTAGGAAACTTTCTTCCTCCTCTTGTCTCTCCCTCTGACTTCCCACCTCATTTTGCACATAGTTCTTAATATGGAGGACTTATCTCTGTGGTTTCTTGGACTTTCCAGAGGATAGGGGAATTCACTCTGAAGCTTTTTGTCTATATAGCACTACTAGGTCCAGTTAAAGAATGCCTGAGAGGACAAGTAGGGCTGAAATATACCCGAGAGAGGGAAAAGGTATATTTCTCTCATTTGTCAGCTCTGAGGGCAAGTCTTTTTCCAACTGGTTTTTGTCCCTTACCTTTTAACTGCATTGTAAACTCATAATATCAAAACTTAATGGCTCTTGATAAAAACTACCTTCAATGAAACCAAATATCATATTTATTTGCTGTACCTCTTTATGTTTTCATTTCATCATGCTCTAAATTTGACACATTATAGGAAGCTAAGATAGTCGTAAATCATTGGAACAATTGAAATAATAATTTTCTGATTTAAAATTTTGTTTTGTTTTGGTGTATGAACTCAAAGCTACTTATGTGGTAGGAATTACATCTTAAATTTTCTATAAAGGAAATAAGAACTGTGTTTTGCATTCCATGTGACTACTATGGTTTTTAAATTATTTAATGTTAATGTGACCAAGGAATTCAGCTGGAAATGTTAACTTCATAATCATAGTTTTTTGAAAATTTGCTATTTCATGTGTCATTGTAGTAAATTTTAAGGTGGTGATTAGTGATGTTAGCAACTTAATGTGGTGCAATACCGAATACACACTCCTTGAAATGACATATTACGTATATGTAATGAGACTTGTTCTGAGATTCTATACCCTTGGCACAGTCTTCTCTCCTGGGTGTGTTTTTTGTTGTTATTTATTATCATTCTGTTTTGTTCTATTTCGGTACATTAGAACTTTATTTTGCAAACTGAATAAATACAAACCTAATATAAGTAGTATAATTTTAATATCTTAACGAGTATATTGTTGTAAAGGAGTCTTAAGAGCTTTTTGCATTAAAATTAAATCTTACTGTGTTCATAATAGTTAGGATATTGATGCATGGCCTTAGTAAATATAGAATTTTAAAGATAAATGCAAATTTTGTGGATTTACGTAATTATCTAGATTTTTTTTTAAGTAGTAAATTAGTTTATCATTTTGATGGAGTTGGGTTTTTTGTTTGTTTCATACCCATGGCTAATTTAAACCAGCCCTCATCAAACTATACTAGAAATTTTAGAGCACGAAAAAACAGCAATTTGGGGGTTAAAAAAAAAAAAAAAAACTATGGACAAAGAAACTTAGTTTTCAAGCTAACAATGTTTTTAAAAAATGCTCACAGGTTAAATATTTTACGTTTTGTTTTCTTTTTGATATATGAGTCTAAAATGATGTATAGTTTCAAATTATGTAAACTTTCTGATCATAGGAATTTTTTTCCAGAGACTGCCACATAAATTATAAAGCAGTCTTATTTTGCAGGAAGTTGTTCAAATAAAAAAATAAACTTATGCTTTGACCACAAAACAATTAATTTTGGTCTTTTATTATAACTCAGATATTTATTTTACATAGTTTGTTGTAGCAGCTGAAATCTAAAGACTTTTCTTTATATTTAGCAGGTTTTTGAGCAGTTATTCTTATTTGTTTTTTTTAATCTTGTTAGCATTGCTTTGTTTTTATAGTTTATCTGCCAGAAGTGATTTTTGAAACCTGCTTTTAAACAGTGCCAGTTTTCAAGCATTCCTATCATGTGAGTTTATGTGAGGAATAAACCCTTCTTTAAAAAGGAAGAAAGACAGACCTCTTTATTGTCTGTTTAACATTAATAAAATTAAGGAAATAACGATTACTTGAGACATAGCCTTACCTGGCTTAGTTTTATCACGTGAGCATTCACGTTTGCTGGTGATCTAAGTGCTCCACCTGCCTTTCAGTTTGTTTACCAGGAAATCAAGATGTGTAAACTGCAGGAAGTACTATTTGACCCTCTCCGACAGTATCTCATTACAATAATTGCTAATCTCTGAATAAGACAGCCATGTTTTGTGAGTAACAGAGAGAGAGAGGTTGTGTTAGGTAGATTTTAGGTGTTTCAACAAATAGAGCATTGTAAATGCTTACTTGGATTATGTTTTCATGATAGCTTTTGATAAAAGACATATGCTGACCTTTGGGGTCAGCAAAGCTAGGACACAATAGTAGGTATTCTTTCATGCCTTTTAACTGAAAAATATCACGGCTTGTTGTTTTGGAGTGCTGTCACTGCTCTGAATCGAAAGGATAATGGCTACTTCCTGATTAAACCCACTCTCCACAGTAAGCTGTTAATGTTATACTCTATGTCTTTTTCTCCTGTAAATGCAAGGGTATTTGGTGTTTTCTTTACTTTTTAATATTGCTTTTTCATAGAAAGATCTCTTAGAAATATATCCTAAAGTTAAAGTTTACAATTAGAGTAGAAACTACTGTTTAAGTTTGGAAGATTTTTTAAAATGAAAAAGTATTTTTGTTTGGTATCTTAAATCCAACCAGCTCATACACATACTGTAGGTTTTGGTTAAAGAAATTAGCTTTATTAAATAAAGACATTGAAATGATAAATGATATTAAGCTGCCACTTTCTTGCCACTCTAAACAAAATTTTAAAAATAACTTTTGTAGTAAAAAGATTTTTTTTTTAGAGATGTCGGATAAACTCCAATTTTATCTTGATTTAATAAATTTCATAATTCTATTTACATATATTCTCAAAATATATCGATAATTTTAATTATGAAATTAACTTATTCTGAAATTAGCAAAGAGATCCTTATGATATAAAAACAATGTTAAGTATTGAGAATATAAGAAGGGAATAATGAGCTTCTTAGTTTTAATCCTAAATCTGGCCGTCACTCCATCTGTAGTCTTGGGACAATCATTTAAACTGCTTACCTCAGTTTTCTTGTCTACTGCCCTTGTGAGTGCTTAGGTAAAATGTGTATGTTTGTTTATTTCTTTATAGTGTTACAAACTACAAAGCAAATTAATTTCACAAGTATTTTATAAAATGGATAACTGACTCTGCACATAGGAAAACATTAGCAGAAACAATAGACAGAGAAATAATTTTTTTTTAATTTATGACTTTAAAAAAAACACCATTACTTTGGCTTTTTAATTTGAAGCAGAACTCTTAGTTTCACTCAATCTTTAATATAGTATAACCAAAGGAATATACATAGGAATATACATGTTGTTGGATACATGATTAAAATGGGAAGTAGAAAGCTTAAAGGTAATTTAGTAAAGAATGACAAATATACTTAAAATTATTTAACTTTTTCTTAAAAGTCCTATTTCTAAAAGTAAAATTGTTCAGAGTAGAGGGAAGAATGTATGTATGTATATATTGTGGACATATAAATATAGGTGATCTACATAGTAAGATGCTTAATTTTTAATCTGTAGTATTAGATATGTTGATTATATAAAAAGAAAACATACGATTATGAAAAATAAAGTAGTTACTGAAGAATGTTATAGAACCTAACATCTAGGAATGTTAAAAAATGGAATAATGTAAATAGAATCCTACTTTTGTTGAAAGAATTAAGTTAGTTTCTTTCACATAATGCTTATCAGGGTTATTTTAGGTAACTCAGTAATTTTTGATATAAATTGGCATATTCTGAGGAGATTCTAAAGGTTAAGTTTTGTGAGTATTGTAGCTTAGTCAAGTTGTCAAAGTAAAAGTTATAATAGTGCCTCTATTTTAATTTACAATAACAAGTAATTTATGTCATTTATTGAATACTTACTATATGCAAACCTCTGGGCTAATTGTATTGTCATTTAATATTCATGATAATCACATGAGGTGGAGGTACCATTATTACTTCCATTTTTATCAATGAGGAAGTAATTGTAGAGAATTTAAATAATTTGAGTAAGGTCTTTAGCCAGTAAATACCAGAGCCAAACTGAAAACACTAACACAATTCAGAATCCAGAACAGTCTCCAGTGTCATACCCTTAACCATTGTGTTTATATTTTGGAGACAGTAAAGGTGCTTACACATTTGATTCAGATGGTTTTATTTTTTTCATTAATTTATCAAATATAAGTATCAGGCACTTTAAGGAATTAAGGTAATAGCATTACAAAGCAATACAAAATCCCTTGTCTCAAGGAGCTTGCAGTCTAGTGGAAGAGGCAGAAAATTAATAGGCTGTTAACAGTACAATGTGATAAATGATAAAATATAGGTCAGTACAGGATGCTAAAGGTGACGCCAAGGAGAGATATCCAATGTATTGTTTTATTTCCATATTTAATTTGCATATTTGTGTGGTGTTCTAGGTACATGGGAAATATCAGTATACGAAACTTCCAAAGGTCTCGGCTTTTGTGGCACATATAGTAGGAGTGGAGATAAATAATAATAAGTAAACTGCATAGCATTTTAGAAGATGACAAATGTTATGAAGTAAAGAAAAAGGAGCAGGATGTGAAGGTTGGGTGGTGATGGGATTCAGGGGCTGAGGAAGGATTCACAAAGAAGATGATATTGAGGAAAGATTAAGGAAGTTAGCCATGTGGATACCTTTGGAAAGTCTTCCAGGCAGAGGGCATGAGGCAGGAGCGTGATTGGTTTGCTCAGGGAAATGCATGGTTGTCACTGTGAGTATGGGTATGGAGAGAGAGAGAGGAGGTATTGTCAAAGGAAATGAGTGAGTGGGTTATTCATGTAGGGCGTCAGTGGGGACTTTGAGGAGCCACTCCAGGGCTTTCAGTATTTTTAAAAAGGATCACTCCAGTTGCTATGTTTAGAATAGATTGTATGTAAAGAGGCATGGACCACCAGATAGAAGGTTCTTAGAGTAATCTAAATGAGAGAAGGTAGTGGCCTAGTAGCAGTTAAATTCTGGATGTTTTTAAGGTACAACCAAAAAGATTTCCAGATGGGCTGGATGTGAGATGCAAGGAAAGAGGAGAAAAGATGACTTTAAGGGTTTTGGCAGCTGGAAGGATGGTGTTGCCATCAGCTGTGACATGGGGAAGAATTTCAGGTGGAGAAGGTTTGGGATGAGGATGAAGAATCAGGACTCTGGCTTTGGATGTGGTAGACCAAAATGTTTATTAGATATGCAAGTGGAGATGTGAGAAGGCTTTACAGAGAGGGTACAACCCAAATTGAGACTGAAGAATGAATTGGACTTACCTAGTCAAACAGGTAGTTTGTAGTGAAATTTGAGAGCATTTGCTACATACTTGAATGAATCTTGGCATTATCTACTTTGCATATTTACTAATGAAAGTAACATCTAAACATCTAATAAGGAAAAACATTTAAAAAGTAATAAAAATATTTCAAAGAACAAAATTATTCTGGGTAGTCAAGTTTTCAGAGTATTTCACTGACTGCTATTTTCATGAGTTGTACTGTCTGCTTTTACATATGTTGATTCTCACCTTAGTACTGTAAGGCAAATAGTATTTCTGCTTTACATTTGGAGAAACTGAGTATGAGGGAGATTAATATTCCCTAAGGTCATTGATAGATTAGGTGATAGGCCTGGATTCAAACCCAGGCCTTTAGATTCCATTGACCATGCTCCTTATTTTAAAAATGTATGATGTTAAAATTAAAAAATTTTTAGACTTTTGTTTGAGGTCTCAAGGAGTTGTCTTTTTAAAATGTTAGTTATCATTCTGTAGTGTAACACAGTGATACCCTTGGGACGTAAGGTTTTTAGATTCTTGATCAAGGAGTCAAGTCATTTGTTGTTGTTCTTTGAATAACTACAGAACTTTCAGTATAGTTACCTGTTATAGACACTCCCTCTACTCCTGGTTCCCATCCATGTGTATAGTGCTTAATAAGTGCTTAGAAAATTACAGGTGATATTATCATCATCTTTTTCTTTGTACTATACTGTGGCCTTGGGAATCAACCCAAGCTTGTTGGAATCATGTGTCAATTATACAACTTCAAAGATTAAGGGCTCAAAGACATTCTAAATAATGAAGAATGAGTTTTAATCCACACATTTTATCAGCTTGGAGACTACCTTTATTTCCTTTGCTTTTTTGGCTGTTTTTTAGGCAAGTGAATTTGCTAAATAGCTGTGTTTCTTACTGGAAAACCAGTAATCTCTAAGATGCCACTGGGTATTTTCATTGTAAAAGTGAACATAAGTTGTTCAGTTTTAGTAGGGAATAAAAATATAGTTGTTCTTTGAAACATACTTACTTTTGAGGTGACAATGCCATATTTTAAAAACTTAAACCTTTTGCCTTCTGGATCGAAATAGAAGTTATTTCATGTGAGTTAATATACTTAAGAGCAAGTCATTCAGAGAAACTGCACTAAAGAAATATTTTTATGAAGCCATATCAAACATATAGAAATACCAATTTTTAAAAAACCTGTTGTAGATTAAAATAGGATATGACCATTGTGGAAAACAGTATGGCGATTCCTCAAGGATCTAGAACTAGATGTACCATATGACCCAGCCATCCCACTACTGGGTATATACCCAAAGGATTATAAATTATTCTACTACAAAGACACATGCACACGTATGTTTATTGCGGCACTATTCACAATAGCAAAGACTTGGAATCAACCCAAATGTCCATCTGTGACAGACTGGATTAAGAAAATGTGGCACATATACACCATGGAATACTATGCAGCCATAAAAAAGGATGAGTTTGCATCTTTTGTAGGGACACGGATGCAGCTGGAAACCATCATTCTTAGCAAACTATCACAAGAAGAGAAAACCAAACACCGCATGTTCTCACTCATAGGTGGGAACTGAACAATGAGATCACTTGGACTCGGGAAGGGGATCATCACACACTGGGGCCTATCATGGTGAGGGGGGAGGAGGGAGGGATTGCATTGGGGAGTTATACATGATATAAATGATGAATTGATGGGTGCTGACGAGTTGATGGGTGCAGCACACCAACATGGCATAAGTATACATATGTAACAAACCTGCACGTTATGCACATGTACCCTAGAACTTAAAGTATAATAAAAAATAAAAAATAAAAATAAAATAAAATAAAAATAAAATAAAAAATAAAATAAAATAAAATAGGATATGAGTCTAAATGGTCATTTTAAGTATATACTAAGGGAATAGGTAGAAACTTTACATTGTCTATATATTTCTGTTCTATAAATACATGACTTTACACTAAGTCTGATGTTTTGATATATTTCTCAAAATTTTATGCTCTTTTTTCAAAGGAACAAAGAAGATGTATTCATTCTTCCTATGCCTTTCTCTAAAGTTTTCCTTTTATTTTATTATAATAACTTAAAGATTTCTTTAAGTATAACTTATTTTATGGTCACTGTAATCATTAAACAGATTATTATAGTAAACAAAAATGTTGGTTGACCCCTACAACATTCTTTATTTTATCTATCTATGTAATTTCATATTTTAATTAATTCTGCTTATGATTAGAATTATATTTCCTGAGCATTTCTACTTAGTCATAAAAATAGTAGTGTATATGTTACATGTTTGTGTATCACTTCGTTTTAAAATGTTTTATTTGGACTATGTCTTTGATTCAGTTGGGGAAAAGGAAATGACTGGTTGATCAGAAAAAAAATTCTGTTCAAAGTACTTTATTAGTGCCTATTTTTAAATAATTATACTGAACTAAATGTTATATCCTTTATAAATTGAAATGTCCAGAGAGGTTGGGTGCAACACCTCACCTCTGTAATCCCAGCATTTTGGGAGGCCAAGGCGGGTGGATCACCAAAGTTCAGGAGTTCGAGACCAGCCTGGCCAATGTGGTGAAACCCCATCTCTACTAAAAATACAAAAAATTAGCCGGGCGTGGTGTCAGGCGCCTGTAATCCCAGCTACTTGGAAGGCTGAGTCAGGAGAATCGCTTGAACCCGGAGGCAGAGGTTGCAGTGAGCTGAAATCGCGCCATCCAGCCTGGGTGACAAGAGTGAAACTCCGTCTTAAAAAAGAAAGAAAGAGAGAGAGAGAAAGAGAGAAGGAGGGAGGGAGGGAGGGATGGGGGGAGAGGGAGAGAGAGAGAAAGAGAGAAATAGAGAGAGAAAGAAATGTCCAGAGAATGAGTATTCTGATTTATTTTTTTCTGGAATAGTTTGTCTTAACATTATTAAAATTTAATGTAATTGTGCAAGTATAAAATTGAATATTTTTTGATGATTTGAAGACATAGAGGGCTACTGGGTCCTGATTTGAAAATCTGCGCTACTACTAATCTAGTTTGGTAAATAAAGTACAAACAAATATTAAATGAGTCTTGATTTGATAATTTGAGCAACTAATCTAGTTGTACAAGCAAAGCATAATCAAATATTAAATGTGTTACAGTAATTAAAAAACACCAGAGATGTCAAAAGGAGCATAAGATTAATTGCTCAATGAGTGATATGTAAGCAAAATACTATGAGTTGACAGTAAGAGAGGGGTCATTTGAATGACCAGGGAAAGCTCCTTTAAGGAAAAGGAACTAGAACAGCATCTTCAAGCACTGAGCAGGACTTCAAACATAAATTTTCACAAATAACTTTATTGAGATATACTTCACATACTATGCAGTTCACCCATTTAAAGTATATAGTTTAATGGCTTTTGGAATATTACATTTTTTTTTTACATTGCAGTAAAACATCTGTAACATAAAATTCGTCATTTTAACCATTTTTATGTACACAATTCAGTGGTCTTAATTATATTTATAGTGCTGTGCAACCATCATTACTGTCTATTTCCAAAATTTTTTCATCATGCCAAACAGAAACTCTGTAACCATTAAATAATAATAACTCCTGGTCAGATGCAGTGGTTCATGCCTGAATCCCAGCACTTTTTTTTTTTTTTTTTTTAAGCAACTGTTCTTTATTGTGATATATCTCAGCGCATCACATTGCTAAATTTAGGTTGAGCAAAAAGTCAAATATTGGAATCCCAGCACTTTGGGAGGCTGAGGCGGGAGGATCACTTGAGACCAGGAGTTCAAGGCCAGCCTCGGCAATGTAGTGAGACCTCTGCTCTACAAAAATAAAATAGCTGGGCATGGTGGCACACGCCTGTAGTCCCAGCTACTCAGGCCTTGAGCACAGAAGGTTGAGGCTGCAGTAAACTGTGATCGCACCACTGCACTCCAGCCTGGGTGACAGAGTGAGACCCTGTCTCAAAAAAAATTTTTAAATAAAAAAAAACAGTAACTCCCCATTTCTCTCACCATCCACTATCTCCTAGTAACCTCTAATCTACTTTCCATCTCTGCAAAGTTTCCTCTTCTGCATATTTTTCATAAGTGGAATCATATAATGTTTGTCCTTTTTTGGGTTGGGCTTATCTCACTTCAGAGTTTTCAGAGTTCATCTATGTTATAGCATGTAGCACAACTTCATTTCCTTTTATAGTTCAATTTTATAGATATATGTATGTATGTAACTATATACATATAAATGTACATTTATACATACACACACTTGTATGTATATGTGTACATATATAAACAATTGCTCATATATACATGTACATATATATGTATATTTGTGTATCCATATCCATATATTTGTACATATATACAAATGTACATATATACATATGTTTGTACATATATACAAATATATATAATTATATAAATGTGTGTATATATGTATATCACATTTGTTCATCTTTTGAGGGATATAGGTGTACAGGTATGTTTTCAAGTCTCTGCTTTCAATTCATATAGTAATTTTACATTAACTTTTTGGAGGAACCACAAAACTGAATCAAGCATTAATTTTATTCTGTTACACTGTATAGTGAACATAAAAGATTAGGCTGAATGAATACTGGCTTCAGCACATATGGGCTGTTTTTCTTAAAAGAGAGTAAAAAAGCCATATGTGTTATGTGTGAAAACATATATATGTGTAAATAGCCACCTCTTAAAGTGAATTTTCAAAAAATAATTAAGCATTCTGGTTGTATGTAACCCCAGTTTTGTAATATTTTCTAGAACATGGTCATTGAGTTTGAATTTCTTAGTCCCTTGAAACGATGTTATAAAAGGATGTTTCCACAAGTAATTAGAATTAATAGTATTTCTGCCTGTTTTTAAGATATCTATTATTTGCCTTTTTTGCATTATAATATAAAATCACTCATTTATATCTGACTGGAAAGTGTTTCCAGTATATTCTTTTTAGTCAGTTTCTTTTCCTTCATATATGTTAATGTTTTATATTTTACAAGTGAGAGAGAGGACTATAGTCATTTCATTCAGCATTTTTGAGATCACTCTTACAAGTATAAATTCTGGAATTCAATATAGATTAGAACAATGTTTATCTGTCTTTTTGTAGATCAGTGAGGGACCACTAAGCCAAAAGGCAGGGTTTATTTCACTGGCTTGATAAGGTTATAGGACTGAGGAAATGGGGAGCAATATTAAAATGGGGAAACTTTGACCTAATTACAAGTTTCCCTAAGAGGCATATATAATATCACAAACCCACAAACAGTAATGAATTACCACTTGTGGATTCAATAAGGAAATAAATGGTAATAACAGATATAATGGGTCATACTGATGAGGATATTATTTAGGACATCAGAGAGTAATTTCTGGAAATAAAAGGAAAGCTAATTGGAAGTTTTCTTTAAATTTCTCATCAGGGGGTATACATGAGAGTATGTAATGCATAGGGAGATTGAAATAGCCAGCAATTTTGAGAAAATTGACATGGATAGCTCATGGAATTTTTTTTTTCTTTTGGCAAACCTCTGAGGCAATTTGCCTTAATATGAATTTGAATCTTAAGTAGGAACTGGGAATGAGATTATAGGGTGTTTAAATCATTAACCAAAGTTGGACTTGGAGAAATCTTTGGGAAATAAGTTTCCACTTGGTTAAAAGCAAAATTTCAATACTCTATAGAGCATATAATTGTAACAAATTGAATACTCTGAATAACTTACTGAATACAAATTCAATAATTAGATAAGTAGTTTAAATGTTTTTAGTTTGACATTGCTGATCTGGCAAGAAAGTAAGGAGTCACTGTGACTAAAAATTAAGTGAAATAGAAAATTTAAAGAGGATAAGAAAGTATCAAAGCCAACTTTCATTTCAAGGAAACTGCTGAACTTGTGATGGAAGTATCTATTTACGAAGCTGTACAATAGCCCATATTCAAAATCAGATAGGCCAGGCGTTGTGGCTCACGCCTGTGATCACAACACTTTGGGAGCCCAAGGCGGGTAGATTGCTTGAGGCCAAGAGTTCAAAACCAAGCTGGCCAACATGACGAAACCGCATCTCTGCTAAAAATACAAAAATTAGCTGGGCATGGTGGCACATGACTGTAATCCTAGCTAATCGGGAAGCTGAAGCACAAGAATCATTGAACCAGGAGGTGGAGGTTGTGGCAAGCTGAGGTCATGCCACTTGCACTCCAGCCTGGGCGACAGAGGGAGACTCTATCTAAATAAATAAATAAATATATATATATATATATGTATATAAGTTAGATAGTGCTGTTACTTTTATTTCAAAACATCTCTACTTCCATTTTGAAACAAGGTGGTCTCTTTTGAACCTCCCTTTTTAAAATGTTTAAGTTCCTTCTTTTTAAAAGTAATCATACCTTTAGTATAACTCTTACTCACTTTGTCCCTTCTCATTTTCTTAAAGGTTTTTTGTTGCTCAATTTAGGTTACTTCTCATGGTAGGAAGATTGTAATGAATCCTAGATCTAATTTGATTCCTAATATCTTAGTGCACTGATTGAAAAACATACCTAATTTTCCGAAGTCATATTAATCCCTTATACACAAGCAGATACACATTCAAAAAACCTTAATGCCTTAGAACTTTCTGGACCTCTAGTATATGTGAAATTCAAATGAAATTTTTTTAGGGAGACCACTGCTTTTCTCTTCAAAGAAACACCTTTCCAATTCTTAGTTTTCACCTAAAACTTGGAATTAATGTTCTTTCTAGATATAATTGTTTAGATTTTTTTTTAACGTCCTCGCTTTCATAGTTGTTTGAAGCCTAACTTTCATTACTAAATCAACTGTTGACCTGTTGCCTAATAAACTTTTTCTGGAGCCTGTTTCTTCAAGTTTTGTGCTGTAATGTATCAGGCTATATGTTACACAGGAAACCTCAAGTTTTTTGTTCTCAAAACCATTTAACTCTCCTTTGCAGCCATCTAATCTCTCTTTGATGACCATCTAAGCATTTTTCAGAAGGCCTTAATTTGTTATTATCCCAGACTTTATTTTGGGGCCCCACGAATCTAAAACTTTTATAATTATAGTTTAGATAACTCAGTAGAAGTACCATTACTTTTATGTTGACCTGTTCCACAAAGTATTACACCTGACACTGAACAAGAGATTTGTGTGTGAGTGATGGGTTATTCATCAGTCCCACCAGTAGTGCCAGTTTTCAGACTCTGACCTCTTTGAATAGTTTATCTTGCGTATTACATTCTCTCGCTTGAATTGCTCTTTCTCTTTTTCTTTTTCTTATCCTCCTTTCATTCTAGGACACAAATTACTGAGGGTGGAAAAGAACTCAGTACTCTCTATTATTTGTGACCCCAAAAGGAAAGTTTTCACGGTTAAAAATTGAGAAGAGAAAAGACATTGTGGTAATGGTGTTTCCCATGTTGGTCCTGTATTCTTATAGATAACACAGTTTCTGAAATGCAGGCTTTCTCTTCTAAGCTTTTCTAAGCTGTGCCTGAAGTATTCGTAGTATTCTTCCTGAAGGTTTGGAGTTTTTCTGGACTGGGCCAGTGTGGTTCTTTGTGGAGTTACTGCCCAAGTACCAGGAGATACTCCTCCATCTAAGCAGCTGATAGAAGTCTACATCATCCCTTTCTGGATGCTTTTCTTTTTTATTTCCTAATAAGTATCTGTATGTTCAAATCTGCTTATTAATCATTCCTTAGACATGATGTTGAAATGGAACTTTGTGGATATTCATTTTTCCCGTGTAATACAGCGTATTACAGCTCAGATCTCCTGGATAGCTGGGTCAGTAGTTCCATTGCTAGGTCCAGTTTCATTCCTGTCATCCTGGCTCCCTCTGGATATAGGTGAGGTAGAGCCTCAAGAAGCAATAGACCATGGTAAGGATTACCTAGCAAGGGATTCATGGGTAGAGAGCCTTACCCAGGTAGCCACATGTCCTTGTAGAGCTTTTTTTGGAGGGGTGGAGGTCCTGCTACCACCTTTCCATATGCCTACTCTAGTTATAGCAAACTTGCCAGACAGGCCTTATAAGAGTTTTTTTGGGGAGGGGCAGAAGACTCTTGGAAAGGAGAGATCTGTGTTTCAGATTCTCTGTCATTGTTGACAGGAGGATAGCTGGGAGTTCTCACAACTGCCCTTGTCACCTCTCATCCTGAATGCTCATGTGGACACAGGGTAGTTTATAATGTATTATATTCTTAGCTTGCCAATGTGTAACTATTCAGAGCCTCAGTTATCAGTAAAGCCAATTATTTTTCAAGTCTTTCATTGTCAGTTTCAGGTTATAGAAACTGCCTTATACACATACCTGCTGTTACTTGTATGAATTGTTCTCTTTTTATTTTCCTGCCTGGCTTTTGGGGCTTATGATGATGAATTCTATATTCTTGCCTTCTTCTTATGGGACCTTTTCATCCAAGCTATCTGTATATTTTTCCTATCCTTTATATCAGCAGATATTTTCCCATTCCCTTATATTAGCAGATATTTTCTTCCTTTTTAAATTTTTGTTTGTTTTAGTGAGTCTTATAGCATCTTTAATATTAAGTACTGGGCCAGCAAGACAGTGAATGTTACTCAATTATTATTTTCATTTGAACTTCAAAGTTGACATAATCTGGCAATGGTGAAGCTTATAAAAGCTCTGTGGCAGTGATTCTTAACCTTGGAATCTTCTGGAGGGCTTCCCAACCTGTTAATGCTTACATCCCCACCCCCAGAGATTCTGATATAATTGATCTGGAGATCTGCCTTGTCACAGGTTTATATATTTAAGATCCCCCATGTGTTTCTAATATGCAGCCAGGCTTGTGAATCATTACATTAAAGGAATTGTGTGGTAAACTTGTTTATGAAGTAAAAAATTCATTTTACACTCAGAAAATACTTGAAAAATGACTAGATGACAGGACGCTCTGCTGGAATTCGCTTCTATGAAATTACGTATACTTCTTTGCTTCACTGTTTTCTAAATTAAGATTTTTATTGGTCAAGTTTTCTCTGAGTAGATGACCGCCTCCCTTTACAGTGGGCTTATTACTTTTATCTGAAGATATTGCATAAGTCATTTTCATAATGTTACTCTTTGTCCATCAAGATTAAAATAAGTTGAGCATGATTATATAATAAATATGTAGCTTTATAAATTAAGTTCTATCATCTAAGGCAGATTGTGAAAGATAATTGCTCTCTTCACCTTTGTTTAAAATATAGCTTATATATACAGATTGAACTGGAGAACCAAATAAATTCATGTAGAACTTTGATAGCTAAAGGAATGTTCTAGACTTGTGTTTTTATGTATTTGTGTATAGTATTTCATATGTATATAACAATTGTCTTACTGTTTAAGCTGAGCGGAACCCTCAATGAGATTCCAATATGTCTTAAGAGAGAAGGATGTTCAATATGGGACTGATAAACCCAATGTGACTTGATTGATCCCAAGCTATTGATGTGTTTTTAGTAAAATAAAATTAGCTTACACAAATAAACCAGTGGTGCCTAACTCCCTGCCTTTAGTGAATTTGAGAAGTTTGATATAAATACGGAAAAGCAGAGGTTTTTTTTTGGCACAAATAGATTTATTGGATGTCAAGTTAAATTTTAAGGTTCAATCTGGACAGAGTGCCATGTGCCTGTAGTCTCAACTACGCAGGAAGCTGAGGCAGGAGGATCGCTTGAGGCCAGGAGTTAGAGGCTGAAGTGCACTAGGATCTGCCTGTGAATAGCCACTGCACTCAGGCCTGGGCAACATGGTGAGACCCTCATCTCTTAAAAAATTTTTTTTTAAGGCCGGGCGCGGTGGCTCAAGCCTGTAATCCCAGCACTTTGGGAGGCCGAGACGGGCGGATCACGAGGTCAGGAGATCGAGACCATCCTGGCTAACACAGTGAAACCCCGTCTCTACTAAAAATACAAAAACTAGCCAGGCGAGGTGGCTGGCGCCTGTAGTCCCAGCTACTCGGGAGGCTGAGGCAGGAGAATGGCATAAACCCGTGAGGCAGAGCTTGCAGTGAGCTGAGATCCGGCCACTGCACTCCAGTCCGGGCCACAGAGCGAGACTCCGCCTCAAAAAAAAAAAAAAAAAAAAAAAAAAAAAAAAAAAAATTTTTTTTAAGATTTCAACACTTTATTAAAATTAAGAGGCCTGGCCGGGCGCGGTGGCTCAAGCCTGTAATCCCAGCACTTTGGGAGGCCGAGACGGGCGGATCACGAGGTCAGGAGATCGAGACCATCCTGGCTAACACGGTGAAACCCCGTCTCTACTAAAAAAAAAAAATACAAAAATCTGGCCGGGCGAGGTGGCGGGCGCCTGTAGTCCCAGCTACTCCGGAGGCTGAGGCAGGAGAATGGCGTAAACCCGGGAGGCGGAGCTTGCAGTGAGCTGAGATCCGGCCACTGCACTCCAGCCAGGGCGACAGAGCGAGACTCCGTCTCAAAAAAAAAAAAAAAAATAATAATAATAATAATAATAATAAAATTAAGAGGCCTAAGTGCCAACATGCATCTCAGAAGAATTTGTATAATATTCTTTGCAAGTCATGTTTATTTAATGTTAGTATAAATATACTAATCAGTATTAATGCTGTTGCCTTACCAAGTTTACAGTATATTCAATAAACATTAAAGCAAAATATAGACATTTGACATATTTTATTCAATTCACTACTTTGTGGAAACGTTTGAAGAAATTTTCTGATTTGCCAGAGGAAGCCAGATATCAGCTGGGCGCAGTGGCACACCTGTAATCCTAGCACTTTGGGAGACCAAGGCAGGTGGATCACCTACGGTCAGGAGTTTGAGACCAGCCTGGCCAAAGTGGTGAAACCCTGTCTCTACTAAAAATACAAAAAATTAGCCCAGCGTAGTGGTGGGCACCTATAATTCCAGTTGCTTGGGAGGCTGAGGCAGGAGAATTGCTTGAACCTGGAAGGGGGAGGCTGCAGTGAGCTGAGATCGCTCCATTGCACTCCAATCAGGGCAACAAGAGTGAAACTCCATCTCAAAAAAAAAAAAAAAAGAAGAAGGCAGATAACAAAATAAAAAATTGTTATATAGTACAATGTTATAAGTGACTTAATTAGGGAATACACAAGATTAACAAGAAAGGACCTAAGACTTCCTTGTGAGTCAGAATGGTTCCTTAGGAGAAGTTACACGTGAGCTGAGACCTAGAGTTATGTAGGAGTAAGGCAGAGAGTAAGGGCATGGCATTTGAGGGAGAACAAACATCATGCACCAAAAACATAGTGTGGATACAGGAGGAGACAGTGGTGTATTTGGGAATGGCAAGAAGTTTAGTCACCTAATATGTGAGAAGAGAGTGGAAAAGGAGACCAAAGAAACCAGAGGCCTATTAAACAGAGCTTGTTATGCTTAGCAGAAGACCTGGGATTTTATCATACTAGTGACATAGAAACACAGAACGATTTTAAGTAGGGGAGTGGTAAGATCAGATTTTTATGTTAAAAAGGTTATTGCTTACAAAAAAAAAAAAAAAAACAGGATTACTCTTGGTAGAAACAGGTTTGAAGGAAAGAGAAGCAGAGAAACTTCTTGGAAGGCTACTGCATTATTTCCAGTAAGAATTGATTTAGGATTGTACTAAGATGATGGTGGGATTAGAGAGAAGATATATATGCTTATAATGTTGGATAAACTTGTTAGTCCCCAAACTGAATTAATACAGCTTTACTAAGTTTTAAAAAAATATATGTAATATGGAGGTGCAAGATTACTAAATGGATGAGCACCTGGGAGAGTTTGGTATGGGTTCATGACTTGATTTTCTGTCTCAACATATCATTATATAGCACATGAAAAGTCATATTAGAGACATTCTACATTTGGTCTTGGATATAGAATCTAGAATCAAGAATATTGAATTTAAAATTCCCATAGAGAATTCATTAAGTCAAATGGCATTCTGTCATTGAGTATCATTGAGAGATGCAGATAATCTTTTATTTTGGAGACAAGGTCTTGCTCTATTGCCTAGGCTGGAGTACAGTGTCATGATCACAGCTCACTGCAGCCTCAGTCTCCCAGGCTCAGGCAATCCTCTTGTCTCAGCCTTCTGAGTATCTGGGACCACAGGCACATGCCACCATGCTTGGCTAATTTTTTTTCCTTTTTGAGAGATGGAGTTTTGCCATGTTGCCCAGGCTGGTCTTGAATTCCTGAGCTCAAGGGATCCTCTCACCTTGGCCTCCTAAAGTGCTGGGACTACAGGTGTAAATCACCTGGCCAGCCTTTTTTTTTTCTATTTAATAGCTTTATGGAGATATAATTCATATACCATACAATTTTTCCATTTAAAGTATACAATTCAGTTTTTAGTGTATTCACAGAATTGTGCAACCATCATCACAATCAATTAGAACATTTCATAATCCCCCAAAGAGACCCAATATCCATTAGCAGTCACTCTTCATTTTCCCCCAACCTACCCATAGTTCTATATTTTCTGTCTCTACAGAGTATCCTTTTCTAGATGTTTCATTTAAATGGAATCATGGAACCCATGGTCATTTGTGACTGGCTTCTTTTACTTATCTCAATGTTTTCAAAGTTCTTCCATGTTGCATCATTTATCACTTTATTCCTTTTTATTGCTGAATAATATTTCATTGTATGGATATACCACATGTATTCATTCATCAGTTGATAGCCATTTGGGTTATTCTGCTTTGGGGCTATTATGAACAATAGCTATGAACATTCAGGTACTGGTTTTTGTGTAGACATATATTTTCATTTCTTTAGGGTATATGCCCAAGAATAGGAGTAGAATTCTACCTAAGAGTTGAATTGCTGGGTCATACAGTAACTCAGAATGTTTAGCCCTTTGAGGAACTCAGATATTCTTAACTTTTCAACATTTGAAGTAGAATATGTAGATGATCATGTAAAGTAGAGACAGTTTTGTGGTTAAATTAGGTATTATGGTTTTATCATTAGACTACATTAATTTTAGTAATCGGAAAACTCTGTTTATAAAGGATACTTAAAAGTTTTTAAAATCATGGTAATGCTCATTTTTAGAATAATGTTATTATTGAGTCTGTACTTTGTTTTACTTTGTAGAAATACTAAAAAAAATTTGGCTCATAGTTATATTCATGATATCACTGTGTTTAACCATTTAATATTTTCACACTAAAACACACACAGTGTGTGTGTATGTATATAACATATATATTTGACACAGTATCTCACTCCGTCACCCAGGCTGGAGTGCAGTGGCATGATCAGAGCCCACCGCAGCCTCAGCCTCCCTGGGCTCAGGTGATCCTCCCCCATCAGCCTCTTGAGTAGCTGGGACTACAGGTGCAAGCCATCATGCTCAGCTAATTTTATATATATATATATATATATATATAATTTTTTTTTATTTTTTTTAAACAGAGATGGGGTTTCACCATGTTGCCCAGGCTGATCTTGAACTGCTGGGCCCAAGCAGTCTGCCTGCCTCAGCCTCCCAAAGTGCTGGGATTATAGGCGTTAGCTATCATGCCCAGCCATTTTCTTTCTTTCCTTTCCTTTTTTTTTTTTTTTTTTTTGAGATAGAGTCTTGCTCTGTCACCCAGGCTGGAGTGCAGTGGCACAATCTCAGCTCACTGCAACCTCCGCCTTCTGGGTTCCAGCGATTCTCCTGACTCAGCCTCCTGAGTAGCTGAGATTACAGGCATGCACCACCACACCCAGCTAATTTTTGTATTTTTAGTAGAGACTGGGTGAAACCCAGTCTGCCAGGCTGGTCTCGAATTCCTGACTTCAGGTGATCCGCATGCCTCGTCCTCCCAAAGTGTTGGGATTACAGGCGTGAACCACCACACCTGGCCTCCAAGCTGTTTTCATATTTTAATGCAGGTGATATTTAGACATATTTAGGATGTATACTTAGGGCCTTGTACTATGAAGGAATTTATTTCTGCTGAGCATTGTCACTGAGGGTCTTCATTCTTCCATATAAAAACTAGGAATATTATAATAAAGAGAAGGCCAAGACAATAAGCAAGAAGAACAAAGCTGGAGGCATCACTTCAAAGAGAACATCACGGGAGGCGCCCCAACTTCAAACTATGTTATAAGGCTATAGTAACCGAAACAGCATGGTGCAGGTACAAGAACAAACACAGAGATGAATAGAACAGAATAGATAACTCAGAAATAAGATCACCCACCTACAATCATCTGATCTTCAAGAAACCTGACAAAAAGGAGCAATGGGAAAAGGACTCCCTATTTAATAAAGGGTACTGGGAGAGCTGGCTAGCCATATGCAGAAAATTGAAACTGGACCCCCTCCTTACACCATATACAAAAATTAACTCAAGGTGTATTAAAGACTTAAATGTAAAACCCAAAAGTATAAAAACCCTAGAAGAAAATCTAGGTAGTACCATTCAGGACATAGGCATGGGCAGAGATTTTATGATGAAAATGGCAAAAGCAATTGCAACAAAAGCAAAACTGATACATGGGATCTAATTAAACCAAAGAGCTTCTGCACAGCGAAAGAAACTATCATCAGAGTGAACAGACAACCTACAGAATGGGAGAAAATTTTTGTAGTCTATCCAACTGACAAAGGTCTAATATCCAGAGTCTACAAGGAACTTAAACAAATTTATAAGAAAAAAAAACACCATTAAAAAGTGGGCAAAGGACATGAACAGACACTTCTCAAAAGAAGACATACATGTGGCCAACAAACATACGAAAAAAAGCTCAACATCATGCCAATCAAAACCACAATGAGATACCATCTCACACCAGTCAGAATGGCCATTATTAAAAAGTCAAAAACAACAGATGCTGATGAGGTTGCAGGGGAAAAGGAATGCTTTTACACTGTTGATGGGAGTGTAAATTATTTCAATCATGTGGAAGACAGTATGGCGATTCCTCAAAGATCTAAAAGCTGAAATACCATTTGACCCAGCAATCACATAACTGGGTGTATCCCCAAAGGAATATAAATCATTCTGTTATAAAGATACATACACGTGTATGTTCATTGCAGCACTGTTCACAATAGCAGAGACATGGACTCAACTTTAATGCCCATCAATGATAGACTGCATAAAGAAAATGTGGTACATACACTATGGAATACTATGCAGCCATAAAAAGGAATGAAATCATGTCCTTTGCAGGGACATGGATGGAGTTGGAAGCCATTATCCTGAGCATTCTAACACAAGAACAGAAAATCAAACATGACATGTTCTCAAGTATAAGTGGAACTGAATAAGGAGAACATGTGGACACAGGGAGGAGATATACACACACTGGTGCATGTCGGAGTGCCGGGGGTGGGGGTGAGAGAGAGCATCAGGAAGAATATCTAATGGATGTTGGGCTTAATACCTAGGTGATGGGTTGATCTGTGCAGCAAACCACCATGGCACACGCTTACCTATGTAACAAACCTGCACTGTCTATACATGTACCCCTGAACTTAGAAGAAAAAAAATATTAATAATAAAGAGAGGGTGTAGCATGCCTCCTGTTAGGTATTTTGTTATGTATTTGGCCAGGAGAATACAGAAAGAAAATCTTTTCTTCAAGCTTAAGATACATGGGTAGAAAAACAGCTCAATAAAAGTCAATATTATTTATGTTGATATTTGGGTATTGCTAGTAGAGTAAGGCATGGACAAGTGTATGCAATTCAGAAAATAATAAAAATTATGAGGGAAATGGATGAGGCATAATTGAAATGATAAGTTAATACATAATTTGACTAAACGGTATAGTTAAGAGAATGGTAGGGGGAATTATAATAATAACTTTTTTGTGTATATTTGGAGATTATCAATGTCAAAAGGAGAAAGCTTGGTCACTAGATTACTGAAAAATGCACTGTTATAGTCTGAACAAAATTAATTTTGTGTATAATGAAGGTTATAAAATTATGTATTAACTTCTCAGGGAACAGCAGTTTTACTATTTTAGTTATCTAAGAACTAAAATAAAAATGTCACTGTTATCTAAAACAAAATTTCAAATTATACTATTATCTAAAGCTAAGGTAAAGATGGTATTTTTGAAAGCTAGCTTGACGGGGGATCACCTAATATACTCTTGAACACCTCTTTAGGTTTACCTGTGAACTAAATCTGCTTGGAATTGAAAATTACCTTGACATTTTAAACATATGTTTGCTCACATTTAACTTACAAAATAAATAATGTTGACTTTTTATTGAGCTTTTTTTTACCCTTGTATCATAAGTTTGAAGAAAATATTTTCTTCTTTGTATTCTCCTGGCCAAACACATCAGAACAAAATACCTAGCAGGAAATGTACTAGGCCCTCTCTTTGTAAATAACTCTTTGAAGTAAGCATAATTAGTTTCATTGTACTGATTCAGCAACCAAAGCTCAACAGACATACTGGTTGTGTGCTGAATAATACAGTGTATTCATAAAACACATACAGAGCTGTAAAGAAGTCATGTAATTAGCAGCTTCCTGGGTAGAAGCTAAAGTGCTCCATAATTCAAAGATGGGAAGTTGGGACCTAAGATTAGTCAGATCTAGCTTTATGGATAAAGGGACTCTAGGGCCTATATTTAAAGGAGTATAGTGTTTGGATTGTTGGAACTGAAAACCAGAATATGTCTCAGTGGTGTAAACGGCATGAGTGAACATGAGAAAAGACAAATAAGCCTATTTGTTAGGAAGTTTTCTACTAGGCTCTTTAGCTGGCAGGGAACAGTAACAGAAGAGTATCTTCTCTCTCTCAAGGCCACCCAACTTCTCTGTACGTTTACTCTTCCATTATTTTTTTTCCAACTTGTATACTTAGGCCCCCAGCCTTAAGGACCTCTTATCTCAGCAACAACTTTCCCTGTTTCTATCAGTTAAAATGTTTATATCAGAAAGAATCTGATTAGTGTATAGAATCTTTTAGAGACCACCAACACATAGATTTCTGGCCAACTATTGTCTCCTTGGGTTATATCTGTTTCAGACAGCTTTGACCACAGGAATGGGATCATGTGGCCCACTGTTAAGAGACAAGGATTTCCTCAACATCAGGAAGTCGTATCTGCTGAATTAGGTCTGTAAAGAGGAAGCCTGAGTGAAGCACAGGGAAAGCATAATGAGTCATGGACCTTCCTACTTCCTGGATGGGGGTGGAGGGTGGAACTTTTATGAAAACTATCATCATTTAAAAATTACATCAAGGCAAAAGATCTTTTTTCTTCCTGGTAGTTCATCAGTGAAACTGCCTGTCTCCAAAATCTTTGTGTTTGCATCTCCTTTGTACTCTTCTCACTACTCTGAATTTAGTGAAGTGAGCACATACATTCTGTTTATCAGAAAAATAAAAAAAATTATAGTAATTGAGATTGAGGTTGAATTACGGAGATAACAGTATGACATGAAAAGAAATTTAGAGAAAATTGAGTAGTGAGAACTATTAAATGATGAACTTTTATAAGGCAAGGACTATGATTTATCTTTATTTTCTAACAACTAAACCAGCATAGAGATTTGTACTTAATGCTCAAAAATAGTTGTTAAATAAATAATAGACCAGCTATTTCAACACAAGAGGCAAAAAAGGAATAAATCCTTAATGTATAACAATTTTTTCTTGAATTTTTATCAGAATTCTCAAAATTCTCTTCATTATAGTAGCATTACATTTTGTTTTGTTTTGAGATGGAGTTTTACTCTTATTGCCCAGGCTGGAGTGCAATGGCACAATCTTGGCTCACCGCAACCTCTGCGTCCCAGGTTCAAGTGATTCTCCTGCCTCAGCCTTCCTGAGTAGTTGGGATTACAGCCATGCATCACTATGCCCGGCTAATTTTGTTTTTTTAGTAGAGACGGGGTTTCTCCATGTTGGTCAGGCTGGTCTCGAACTCCCAACCTCAGGTCATCTGCCCGCCTCGGCCTCCCAGAGTGCTGGGATGAAGGCGTGAGCCACCGTGGATGACCGTTTTTTTTGTTGTTGTTGTTTTGTTTTTTTAAGACAGAGTCTCACTCTGTTGTTCAGGCTGGAGTGCAGTGGTGCAATCTCGGCCCACTGCAACCTCCGCCTCCCAGGTTCAAGCGATTCTAGTAGCATTAATTTATTTAAAATTTATTTATTTATTTATTTTTAGCTGAGTCTTGCTCTATCACCAGGCTGGAGAGTGCAGTGGCACGATCTTGGCTCACTGCAACCTCCACCTCCTGGGTTCAAGGGATTCCTCTGCCTCAGTCTCCTGAGTAGCTGCAACTGACTACAGGCGGGTGCCATCACGCCCGGCTAGTTTTTGTATTTTTTTTTTTTTTTTTTTTTTTTTTTTTTTTTTTTTTCTTTTGATACGGAGTCTTGCTCTGTCGCCCAGGCTGGAGTGCAGTGGCCGGATCTCAGCTTACTGCAAGCTCCGCCTCCCGGGTTGACGCCATTCTCCTGCCTCAGCCTCCCAAGTAGCTGGGACTACAGGCGCCCGCCACCTCACCCGGCTGGTTTTTTGTATTTTTTAGTAGAGATGGGGTTTCACTATGTTGGCCAGGCTGGTCTCGATCTCCTGACCTCGTGATCTGCCCGCCTTGGCCTCCCAAAGTGCTGGGATTACAGGTGTGAGCCACCGCGCCCAGCCTAATGTTTTAAAAAGTATTTCTTCTGGCCAGGTGCGGTGGCTCACGCCTGTAATCCCAGCACTTTGGGAGGCCAAGGCGGGCGGATCACGAGGTCAGGAGAAGAAGACCATCCTGGCTGACACGGGGAAACCCCGTCTGTACTAAAAATACGAAAAAAAAAAATTAGCCGGGCCTGGTGGCAGATGCCTGTGGTCCCAGCTACTCGGGAGGCTGAGGCAAGAGAATGGCGTAAACCCGGGAGGCGGAGCTTGCAGTGAGCCGAGTGAACCACCGCATTCCAGCGTGGGCGACAGAGCGACACTCCGAGTCTCAAAGAAAAAAAAAAAGTATGTCTTTTTTGATTAAAATTTATATATAGTTTTGGATACTCATATCTGTTTCTCCTATTTTACTCCAATACTACCACATGGTCTTTATAGATACTAAAATTTATAAGTAAAATTGAACCATAAATTTGATAATTAGAAAATAATTAAAATTATGTCCTTTATAATATAAAAACTATTCTAAATCTATAATATTGGATTCTGAACTGGCAATCTATTTTCAGAAGCACTTTCTTTTTTCATATTAAATGTTTTTATATTTTTTGGAGTATGAGAAAATGCATAACTTTTAATATAGATACCCCTAATAACAAAATTAAGAATAAATAGAATATCTTCCAACTGCATATCTTACTTATTTTCTTAATTTGTTTGCTCATCTACACATATGACCCCTGAAAAGACCACCCCATTTCCTAAATTTATATAATACCATCTTCTAATCCCTAGTACCCAGGTACTGTCACTTAGCTCAATTTCTTACTAGTAAGAATCTGTTTAACTCAGCATTGTTTAGGTTTCCACTATTGCTCCAACCTACTAGAGTATAAACCCTTGAGGTAGAGTACTTGACCTAGTTGACTTATTCATTATACCCCAAGCACCTAGCATGTTTCATGGTGTGGCAAATGCTTTCTGAAAGGTTGAACATCAGATGTTTTCATAAATGGTTAAAGTTTGTGTAATTATCACTTAGAGCATCTGGGTGAAATAACTTTGATATATCTTTAATTAGTTGAGTATACAGAATAAAAGACTAGTATTTAGGTGGCATCTCAGGTGCCCAGCCAAACTAAATACCCCATATTTCTTTGTCATAGACTGGAAGGTTAACAGTATATGCCACTGAGCCCTAGAGGAATTCTTAGAATTTTGTGCAGCTGCTCTCATCAATGAATTGTGTGCAGAAAGCCTGAATTCTGCTACTGTAGTAGTAGTAGTATGTGCATTTATATGTGAGTGTGTATGTGCATGTATATGTATGTTTATATAAACTTATTTATATGTATAAACAGTAGTTTATATATGTATATAGTAGTAATCATTCTAATATAGCAGCTAGTATGATTAGGGATTGTAAAATCCTTCTGTGCTTCCCTGTAGAAACCATACATTACTGGGAAACCAAATAGATATGTGTTTTTCAAATATCTCTGAGAGTGACCTAGAATATTTCATTTTTTAATGATTCTACTATGTGGATTTCATGACCTTGAATGGGTTATGACCCAAAGTTTTAAAAATATTGCTGTAACTGGGACTGAAGAGTTCGGTCAATAGAAATGACTTAAAGTTTTAGAGTTGGTAGCCAGCACTTCCTGTATATTATTTATGTTTGCTTGGCCTACCTAGTAATAGGCCCTTCTGGAATTCTGATGTAAGTTCTAGCGTAAAAGGGCAGTGGAATACCTAGGCTTTAGTGTATAAATAGGCAGTGGAATACCTTGGCTTTAGTTTCTTTTCAACTCTTGAAGACCCTCCCTGTACAGAGAGTGTCATCAGCATCAATGGAAGGGCAAAGGGAAACCCATGCACACATAACCTATTTCTGCTTTTTTTTCTACAATGCCACCTTTTTTTCCTGTTCAATTCTTTCTAACTAAATACATTGAGCACTTATAGCAGGTTTATGGCCTCTTCTGCAATAATAACTGGACCTACAATATTGCAAATAGAACAAAATTCTTCCAATTTGTGCTAGGGATATTTCAGTGGAAACATTTGAGAAGTAATGAAAGATGTAATGAGAGTTATTTCAGGTTATCTTCTGAGTGAATAGTTTCAGCTTTTAAGTGAATATAAATAAGCTAAACTCCACCTCAATCTCCCACTGATTTTAATGAAATTCCATCATGTGAGTAATGCTAAGTATATCCTGTGAAGAAAACATGGTAACATTATATTAGTTTAAGTTTCTTCACAGAGCTAACTGCTGATTTGTGTCTAATACTTTGTATCACATCCCTCTTTCTCAAGAAAACTTCAGTAAGGTAGTATCTGCCCTAAAGCTGCCAACTCATGTTTCAACAGTTTTAATAGTCGAGTTACTCAATATGAAACAGGCTTCCTCACTAAGTGAGAGGATTTAGATAGACACTGTGTCATAAAACTTCCTATAATGATGCGATAGCTGTTGAGCACTTAAAATATGGCTAGTGTGACTTTTAAATTTTATTTAATTTTAATTGATTTAAATGTAATTTTCTGCATATGGTTAATGGCTGTCCTATTGGAACGTGCACTTGTAGATATTACTTTTGATGAACTGATTTTGGGTTCCTCAGAATTGCTTGTTGTATAGTTGAATGCTGTCCTTAAAAATTGGAATAAGCCGGGCGCGGTGGCTCACGCCTATAATCCCAGCACTTTGGGAGGCCAAGGCGGGCGGATCACGAGGTCAGGAGATTGAGACCATCCTGGCTAACACGGTGAAACCCCGTCTCTACTAAAAATACAAAAAATTAACCAGGCGTGGTGGTGGGTGCCTGTAGTCCCAGCTACTCGGGAGACTGAGGCAGGAGAATGGCGTGAACCCAGGAGACGGAGCTTGCAGTGAGCCGAGATCGCGCCACTGCACTCCAGCCTGGGTGAGAGCGAGACTCCGTCTCCAAAAGAAAAAAAAAATTGGAATGAAATGTAATGAGTGAACCTGATTTTGTGTCTAGTTGAAGGTATAACCACACAAAAGAACTGTTTAAAGTGACTTAAATATTTTAGTTTGACTAGTTGACTGTATTTTGAGGATCAAAATAACTGTGTTTTCAGTAATTGTATTATTATGTCAGTGTTGGTGCTGAAAGTGGCAAGAACGGAGGTTGTTGGCACATTAACTGAGATTTTTGACATGTTAAAAGCAAGGACTACAAATGTAAAAACAGATAACAAAAATCCTATAGTTCTGAGTTTGAATTGAAAGTCTTGATATGACCTCTGTCATTGAAATGTGAAATACAATTATTTTTAATCAATTATTTTTCTTTGAATTTTAAAATCTATGATAATTTTGAAACAGATTTGATAAAATACCAGCTCCAATATCAGGATTTTATAACTTAATAGTTACAGTGTTGCTGTTTTTCTTGTCATATTTTTGTTTTAAAATATGATGTATTAATTTAAGACACATAAATAATGAAGACACATTTTCATTTATTCAACAAACATTTAATAAGCAACTGTTTTGATTAAAGTATTCCTCTAAGCCTCCGGGAAATGTAAGATACTAAAAACATGATTTCTACTCCCATAAGCTTACTAATTCTTAGGCAAATGTATGCGAATTCATAGTTGTAATACAGGATAAAATATGGTAAGTACAGTGAAAGAGACAGTGATAAAATACTTTTAAAATATTATGGATTTAGAACTTTGACTTCTTCAAATTGTGAGCAGTCAACAGTGCTAAGGGTTTGGGGTCTCTGACTTTCAGCTTAGGTAATTTATGGGTGTCCATGTCATGGATGTCATTCATAGTGTCACTTTGACCTGGGGTTTAAAGAATAGGGAGGATTTGATATGCAATTATGGGGCAAGGGATGAAGAACATGTTAAGGAGAGGGATGCAGTTGGAATTAAGGATTTGGGAAAGTATGATGCAAGAACCAGGTGATGGTGACTAATTAAGTTTGATTGGAAATACAGAGAAAGTAAGTTTTGAGAAATAAGCAAGCCTATAAGGTCAAGCCTAAGGAGTTTGGGTTTAATTTTGTTGTTAATATGAATGGGAGAATAGATATGTGCTACCACAATGACTTTTTTTCAATGAATTGGTTCATGGGGAAAGAGGAATCAATTAGATGACAGTTCAGGTAAGAGAAATAAAAAGAAGAATTAGGCTAGTAATAATGACTATCTTCAGCAACAGTTGGCTATAATAGTTAATTATTAATAGGAGAATTTTGACTTCTATTATAGCCTATGGGAAGTTTTAAAGTAATATGATTGCTAAAAATTTAAATTTCAGTTTAGAGCTCTAAAATGCGATAACCTTTAACAGAAGACTTTTAATACTCACCAATTACAGAGTTAATTTTCTCCCAAACCCTAGTATTATTATATACCTGCTTTCTAGCAGATAGGCACATGTTAAACTAGCAATCATTAGTTTAGAAACCATTAAGCATCAGAAATGCACATTACTTACATTTGGAATGTTTAAAATTACCTTTTAAATCTATAAGCAATTTGGTTGTTGCATATTTTCTAAGCCTTGTTATTGATATCAATAGCCAACTGAAGGAGGGAGGACATAGATTAGTGAGCGTTGATAGGACTAGAATAAATTTTTGTGAGCCTGCTTTAAAAATTTTGTTCTAAGGTTGATATGACCCTCAGACATATTAAACAGGTAAAATTTATATAAACTTAATAGTAGCTGTAAAATAGCCTCCTGCAAACTTCTGGTTTTTTGCAGATCTTTATAACAGGTTCTGAAAAAGCTATTTTTGAGGGAAGTTTTCATGCATTCTAGACAAGACCAGTAATGTCAGAACGCGTATTATAGGTGCATTTTGTTGTCAATCTTGCCTTCGTTAATGGAGACCTCTGAGAAAAATGGAAGCTGACCAGGGATGCATGCTGGAGCTCCCGAGGTTTACAGTGTGCTAGCCAAAGCACAGTATGTGTTAAATGTTAATTTCTTTATGTGTCTATAGCGTCTATGACAAGGGTTATCAATATCACCTTTAAAACCTTCAAGTTACTAGCCTGAGCAACATAGGGAGACCTCATCTCTACAAAAAAAAAAAAAAAAAAAAAAAAATTAAAAAAAAATAACCACGTGTGGTGGCACGAACCTGTGGTCCTAGCTACTCAGGAGTCTGAGGTGGGAGGACTGCTTGAGTGCATAAGGTCGAGGCTGCAGTCAGTAAGCTGTAACGCCACTACACTCCAGGCTGGGAGACAGAGTGAGACCTTGTCTCAAAAAAAAAAAAAAAAAAAAAAAACACTAAAACCCAAAACTTCAAGGTTTACTTTTGATATTGTCAATCTGGAAAGAATTAACATGAAATGTTCATATGAAACCATAATACTAAGATTTGGTTTAGGTTAGATGGGTCATACCCATGCAGTAAACTTCTAGGAAGTTGGGTAGATTCTATTGCTATTTTGGACTTCTGCATGATAAAATTTTGTTTAAAATAACTGGACCATTTTTTAAAGCTTGGATTGATAGTGTAACAAAGGGAGATTTGACTGTCTTACACGTTTCATCTATGTATTTCATATCTGTTTGATGTATGGTTTCTCAATTAAGAATTATTAATTATAAGTAAATTTAGTATTTATAAAAAGAATGTATGGATTTTGCTATATATTCTTTTAGACACTAGCATTTATGAAATTTTGTCATAAATTTAGGAAAAAATTAACATTATAAGAAGTTAGTTTTTGACACTGACTAAAAAAGAATAGGTGAAAACCAATATAATGTAATTCCAAATTTCAGCTTACTTTCAGGAGATAAATTGATGAAAGCTGTATACTTAGTTGAAAATTATCCATTTTGTTCATTTCTGTCTAGATTTCTTTTTCTTACTTTTTTGAGACAGGGTCTCACTCTCACGCTGGCTGGAGTGCAGTGGTGTAGCCAAACCTCACAGCAGCCTAAAACTCCTGGACTCAAGCAGTCCTCCTGCCTCAGCCTCCCAAATAGCTAGGACTACAGACAGATGCCTGTAGTCCATACTGGCTGGCTGATTTTTTTTTTTTTTTTTAATTTAGTAGGGATGGATTCTTCTAATTTGCCTAGGCTGGTCTCTGACACCTGGCCTCAAGTGATCCTCCCACCAACCTCCCAAAGTGCTGAGATTATAGGCATGAGCCGTCAAACTTGGCATTTCGGTCTAGATTTCAGTTTCTTGTTGGGTTTATCCGGTTTGGGGTTTGCTCATCTTCTTGAATCTTTAGGTTTTTATGTCTTTAACCAAAAATGAAGTTTTTAGCCACCACCTCTTCAAATAATTTTTCAATTCTACACCATTTTTCCTCCCCTAAGATTCTGTTGACCTGAATCTCAGACATTTTGTTATTGTCTCACAGGTCCCTGGGTCAGTTTTAATTGTTTTTCAGTGCTTATTTTGTCTGTTGTTCAGACTGGATAATTTCTGTAGATCTACCTTTGAGTTCATTGGCTCTTTTTTTTTTCATCATCTTCATTTTGCTATTGAGTCCATCCAGTGAGGTTTTTTATTCAGATTACTTACGTCAATTCTAAAGTTTCTATTAGTTTTCTTTATGTCTTCTATTTCATTGCTGTTCTTCCATTTCTATCAAGTTTGTTCTTGATAACTTGAATAATCAGCAACTCGTTGGTGTAACATATTGGGCATCAGGAAATACCTATCCGTAGATAGTATGCTGTCTCTTCATTATTAGGGGAAAAGCATAAATGAGAGGAAATAGGCTCTATGAGTTAATCTAGAATCTTGCTTTTTGGTTAGTGAATAGGCCAGTAACACTGATAGGTTGGTTCTCATGAAATACATGTGGCTTTTTAATGAAAAATTATTTCTTTTTAGTGTTACTAAAATTTTGTGACTCTTCAGGTTAATGGTACCTGGAAATGAAGCTCCAGAGTTTGTGTCTAATTCGTCACTTTTGGACCATCCTGGAGAAATGACTATTAATCAACTTCCTAAAGTATCATCCAAAATAGATTTTACATCTGTAAAATAGCTCAATTCATTGTTGATCACCTGTGATCAGTAATTTTTCCTATGCGAAATATAAATTTTAAGGTTAGTTCTTACCCCTAAAAAAATAAAAATGGGTGTGTTTCATTTTTGTGTAATATTTTTTAATATGGAAAATTGAAATAGACTGAGAAGTACAAAAAACAAATGAAAAGTATAAAAACAAAGTCATTTGTAATTTCACCATTCTGAGAAATGTTGTTAACATTTTGGTGTGTTTCTTTTTTTGTTTTTGTTCTTTTTTCAAATTTTGTGGGTACATGGGTATTTTGTGGGTACTATGGAATACATGAGATATTTTGATACAGGCATGCAATGCATTATAATCACATCAGGGTAAATGGGATATCCATCACCTCAAGTGTTTATCCTTTCTTTGTGTTAAAAACAATCCAGTTATTGGCGGGTGTGGTAGCTCACACCTGTAATCCCAGCACTTTGGGAGGCCGAGGTGGGTTGAGCACTTAAGCTCAGGAGTTCAAGACCAGCCTGGCCAACATGGTGAAATCCTGTCTCTATTAAAAATACAAAAATTAGCCGGGAGTGGTAGCAGGCACCTGTAGTCCCAGCTACTTGGGAGGCTGAAGCGGAAGAATTGCTGGAACCCAGGAGGTGGAGAGTGCAGTGAGCCGAGATTACACTGCTATATTCCAGCCTGAGCGACAGAATGAGACTCTGTCTAAAAAAAAAAAAAAAAAACAAGCAAACACACACACACACACACACACACACACACACACACACACACAGAAAATCCAATTCTTTGTGTTAAAAAGAAAAATCCAATTGGGCCGTGGCCTGTAATCCTGATCTTTTTGTGATTAATTTTCCGGGTGTCCTTTGAGCTTCTTGTATTTGGATGTCTAGATCTCTAGCAAGGCCAGGGAAGTCTTTCTTCATTATTCTTTCAAATAACTTTTCCAAACTTAGATTTTTCTTCTTTCTCAGGAACACTAATTATTATTTTTAACGTTTGCTTATTTAACATAATCCCAGACTCCTTGGAGGCTTTGTTCATTGTTTTTTAATTCTTTTTTTTTTTTTTTGTCTTTGTCTGATTGGATTAATTTGAAAGCCTTGTCTTCAAGCTCTGAAGTTCTTTCTTCTGCTTATTTGATTCTCTTGTTGAAACTTGGAAAAAAATAGTGGATAGATAATAAAATAAATCACTTAAAACCTCCCCAAGTAGGTGATTGACTCAACAGGTCAGAGTCTAGATGTTTAGGATGCAGAACTAGGAATATGACCACCATGAGGAAATAAGATTTAATTTTAAGATACCACGGGCAGTGTTTTGAAATTAGAAATTAAAGACCCGGGAATAGTGAAAGCACCTCCTACCTGAAGGTGAGGACTCAGACTCTGACATCACAGTGAATAGTGTTAGAAAGATAGCCATGTTATTAAGAACTGGAATGAGACAGATATTCATTAAACCAATGGTTTGCCACCTTTTTAAAAAACTACTGGGAGCTTTTCTTTAAACAAAATCTCACATAGAATCACAATATACAAAACATATAAAAGAAGATCCTTGACACAAGCAATTGGTATGTGGGCCAGAGCTAGAGCCTCTATTTCAAGGTTACTGGGAGTACGTTCCCTACTTCCTAAGACTTAAAGGTAGCCTAAGACTCTGGAGCATTTTGAAAGGTAATTTCTAGCAATAAACCTTTAGAAATCTTTCTCTTTTTGTTGACTTAACGGTCATTAATACAATCACATGGTAAAACATTCAAGCACAAAAAATATATGGTGAAAAATAATTATCCCACCCTAGAATCCAATTTCTCCACTGCCTAGTAAAAGCAGTTACCAATTTCTTATATATTTTTCTAGAAATATTCTGTGAGCATACAAGTATATGCATATATCTTCCACTTATTTGTCTTTATCACAAATGAGATCTTGCTATTTATAGTCTCCCCCACCTTGTTCTTTATATTTAACATATTAGCTAGTGTAGGTCTACCTCTTGCTTTTTGAACACCTGCATAGTAATCTAATAAAGATTTTAAAAATCTAATTTAACAATTATTTATTGACGGAAATGTGTTTTTAAAAGTATTTTGCAATTATAGTGGTGTAATGAATATCCTTTATGTATACCTTTACCAATATGTTTGAGTATATTTCTAGGATATATATTCCTTTGAAGACCTTTGAGTAGGAAAGTGGTAATATTAAAAAGACAAACCTAATGTGAGGGTGACCAGCACCAAGAAAAAAAAAGAGAAAGAAAAGCTCACATTTTTTGCATGGTATTCACAACCTGTTATCCTCACTTTGTTCTTTAAGACTTAGATACTTTGTTTCTGCCATGTGGTTCTTCATCTTTCCTATTAAAGGGGACTTTTTATTTTAGTTCATCAGACATGTAGTACTTAGACTTTGCTTCTTGGGCTTCTGAGTATACATAGATATTTTATATAGAGTAATACGATTTCTGTTTGATTCTCTGCTTTATTTTTTCAATCTCACGCATTGGTCTCAGTTGCTTTTCAGAACTATCTTAAATATTCTAATTAAAATTTTAATTGTGTTTCTTAGTTAAGCAAAGTTTTAGGTCTTTTGCTTGTTCTTTGGAGCCCCTTGGATTTGTAGATGAAAGGATCATCTAACCATACACTGTCTCTCTTTTTATCTTTCTAACCTTTGTTTCCTTGTTAGACATTTCTAAATCTAGTTAGTATTTAAAATCACAGACTATACCTACAGTTTAGTTGATCCATAGATATAAAATCTTTCTCAAATCTTATTATTCTTTTACAACTTTTTCATAAGTCTTAGGATAACGTCTTCCCCACAGATAGCTCGTTGCAAAGGAATATTTAATCCTTTGGATGGAAAGGGATACTCTCTGAATAGATTATTTGCTGAGCAATATGAAAACCACTGCTTTTACCCTTGGATAATTTCTCACCATCAGGTCTCTTGAGATAAAAGTACAACAAGAGTAAATCTTTAAAAGATTTAACAGAAATCTGTAATTTAACATGATACACATTTGGAGATAGAATCAAGACCGCCAATGAAAAGAATGATAAAGACAAAGTAGAATTAAATTGTTAAATATGTTAATGCAGTATTAATTTTGTGTGTGTTTTTTGTTGGTTTTGGGGGTCAGTTGTTTATTAACCACCAAGTTTGTAAAACTCTGATAGAAACTTGAGAGCTAGTTTAATTCAATCTCATAATTTTTTAGGTAAAGAAACTAGTATTTAGGGGAGTCTGAAACTTGCTCAGTATCACAGGTTAACACACAGAACACCTGGTTGCCATCCAGTTCTGTTTGAGGATGTAATGAATTGTTTGTTTATAATGGTAGTTAAAATGTGTCAAACGACAAAAAAAGCAACTCATTTTACATATTCACATTTTAAACCACTATATACCATACTTAATTCCTTGAAATTCTGTTTCAGAAAATGTAGGTAAATAAGAATTTTATGAATAGAATCTTTTTCCTATGAACATATTATTTTCAGAGAATAATTTTGTCTGCTGTCTGATAAGGTATTTTGGCCACATCCCCTATTTCTGAATGTCCTTTAACAGACAGCTTTTCATTTGTTGCCTGGTTTTTGTTTTTGTTTTGCTATTTAATATCTTGAAGTTTTAGATGTTCAAATGATCAATTGCCTGGAAGTTATCTGAACAAATAGTTATATATAAACCTTTCTCAGAATTTTTAGAAAATATTGAACTTGTATAATAAAACCCTACTCTTAGTGGTTCTAATAAACCAAAAGAAGTAGCACAGTGACTACCTCCTGATATTCTTCCTAATTATCATATTTCTCTGAGGTTACATTATAAAGGAAAAGTGAGGACTCACTGAATCTGCTGTGTTCTGAACTCCCACAGAGAACTTTTGCTACTGTTAGTACAAATAAAATCATTCTTTAAAAAATGTCCTTTCAGGAAAAATATCTGAGTCTATTTTGTTTGTAATTTCTGCATCTTTAATCTATACCTATACTTTTTTTTTATTACCCTGTTTTTCTTGACTGTGTATGGCAATACTAAAGTATCAGTGCACCTGAAACACAGGGAACTAATTGTGTTTACATATCTCAAACAACGTGTCTTGGACTCCCTGTTAGCACCTGTTCAGGTTTACACCTACCAGCTGTCAGTTCATGAACTCTATGATTACACAAAACAGGAATACTTGAGATACATAAACTTGAACAATATTATCATTAATTGATCATCGAATCCTTTTGTAGTACATAAAATCATCATACGGGGAAGAAGTTGTGGTCTGTCATTTTCATAATTTGGATTTTTATTTGCTCTCAGAATTGTTATAGATAAATGACATTTTAGTAAAATACAACAAATTTATGTTACCCAGTATGAGTGAGCATTGTGATGTGTGTTAATTGCATGTGATGCATTGTCAGTGTTTAAAAATTTGGATACAGTGTAAAATATTAGACTCCTAGAGGGATGCTGACACAAAAGATGTCGAGTATAATTTTATCACTTACTACAGTAGCTTTGAGTCATCAAAATCAGCTTGATTGATCTTACTATTCTAGTTATACAGAATTACTATTAAAGTTTTAGCTAGTTGAATTTCAAATAATACCCTTTTTGATACTTTAGATCAGAGTTTTTCATGCATAGCAACACAACTTAGTTTGGATAATTCTGTAGGGGGAAGACTGTTCTTCTTGTCCATTTTAGAGTATTTAACAGCGTCCCTGGCCTCTATCTCCACTGAATGCCATTAGCGCTCTTCCAGTTGTGACAACCAAAAATGTCACCCATATGTTCCCTGGTGGGAGAGATGATGTGTCACAAAACCAAAATCGTTGCTTTAGGCTACAGGAAAGATCTATAATGAATCAAATGATCTGTAGGCCCTTCATCTTTTGCACATATTTCTCCCTTGGTTCACAACATTTTTTTTTCACTACAGTGTTTTGTGTTAATTTGTGGTTGTAGTCATCTTTAACTAGTTAATTTTCTTTTTTCTTTTCTTTCCGTTTTTTTGTTTTGTTTTGTTTTTGTTTTTGTTTGAGACAGAGTCTCACTCTGTTGCTCAGACTGGAGTGCAGTGGTGCAACTTCGGCTCACTACAGTCTCCGCCTCTTGAGTTCCAGCAATTCTCCTGCCTCAGCCTCCCGAGTAGCTGGGATTACAGGCACCCACCACCACGTGGGTCTTGCTAATTTTTGTATTTTTAGTAGAGACAGGGTTTCACCTCTTTGGCCAGGCTGGTCTCGAACTCCTGAACTCAAGTGATCTGCCCACCTCGGCCTCCCAAAGCTCTGGAATTACAGGCGTGAGCCACCACTTTCAAAAGTTAACTTTTGAAATAAGGAATTCAAAAGTTAACTTTTGAAATAAGGAATTCAAAAGTTAACTTTTGAAATAAGGAATTCAAAAGTTAACTTTTGAAATAAGGAATCCCAGCACTTTGGGAGGCGAAGACAGGCAGATAGTTTGAGCTCAAGAGTTCAAGATCAGCCTGGGCAACATGGCAAAAACCTGTCTTTACCAAAAAATGCAAAAAATTAGCCAAGCATGGTGACATGCACCTGTAGTCTCAGTTATTTGGGAGGCTGAGGTGGGAGGATCACTGGAGCCCAGGAGGTTGAGGCTGCAGTGAGCCATGATCACAACACTGCACTCCAGCCTGGGTGACAGAGTGAGATCTTTTTTTTTTTTTTTTTTTTTGAGACGGAGTCTTGCTCTGTCACCCAGGTTGGAGTGCTGTGGCCGGATCTCAGCTCACTGTAAGCTCCGCCTCCCGGGTTCACGCCATTCTCCTGCCTCAGCCTCCCGGGTAGCTGGGACTACAGGCGCCACCACCTCGCCCGGCTAGTTTTTTTTTTTGTAGTTTTTAGTAGAGACGGGGTTTCACCGTGTTAGCCAGGATGGTCTCGATCTCCTGACCTCGTGATCCGCCCGTCTCGGCCTCCCAAAGTGCTGGGATTACAGGCTTGAGCCACCGCACCCGGTGACAGAGTGAGATCTTGTCTCAAAAAAAAAAAAAAAAAAAAAAATGACCAAGTTGTACATTAGAAACTGTAATCTCTTGAATGGCCTTAAGTTAAAAGATGTACCTACTAGATAGTCTTCGTTTGGTGAGTTGTAGATGGGAAGTCATGTTATTATACTCTGTTTGTTTTGATCTTGTGATATCTAGGCTGGTTTTGAACACCAAGAATGGATTAGTTCGTGATCATTTGGAACCCAAGATGAAAGTAGTATTCTTAACACAAAGGGTCAGAATAAGAGGCCGTTATAGAAGCATAGGTGTCAGACGTGGATGCTCTGGCCCTAACAGAAATCTAGGAATAGATGGTCCTTGGATACCTGAACTGTTTTTATTTTAATGAATATATTTTTCTTAAAAGATCTGAATGAATGAGTTTCCGCAGATTTTTATGTACTATGCTTGAATTATAAATAATAACTCATGTGGTTCCAGATATTATATTTTGTCAACATAATGTATTAATTTTTCATCTGTATTTGTATTATAGATGAAAAGTCAGTTTATTTGGAAAATTTTAAGATAACATACCTTACCACATTGGTATCTATACAATTGTGAGACATTTATTTTAAATTCTTAACACATAATCTATCTGGCTAAAAACTATAATGCCATGGTAAGTATATACATAATCTATAAATGGTATAAGTCTTAAATATTCACTTCAACATGAATAATCTAGAACATCCTAAGATTTCTTTTCTTGCCACGTATACACATGGGTAATTATATACATAGATGTTCCTTCATTAAAAACGATAGCTAACAAGTATTGAATGCTAGGTACCCTGCCCTTTACATGCATTATCTCATTTAATCCTCTTAACTACATCTTCTTCAAATCACTTATGAGAAAATTGAGAACTGAGAGAAATTACATAATTTTTACAGGATCACAACTAATAAACTTCAGGCATAGTGTTTGAACCCAGATAATGTTTATTAGCAAATATCTCACCGACACAATGTAGTCTGTTCTTCATTCCTTCAAGGTGTAGGTTTTTATACTCTTTAACTTCAATGCATATGTATTTTTTTTTAGTGCTTACTATATGGAAGACTTTGTGTTTTTTTGTCTGTTTTTTTACTTTTTATTTCGAAATAATTTTAGACTTAATAATAAAAAACACAGTTCACATATATTTTTCATCCAGCTTCTCCTAATGTTAATAACTTATATAACCAGAGTACAATTATCAAACTTATAACCATCAGGAAATTAACATTGATAGAATGCTATTAAGTAAACTACAGACCTTATATAATTTTCACTAGTTTTGCGATTAATATCCTTTTCTTATTCTAAAATCCAACTTAGGATCCCACATCACATTTAGTTGTGGGATCCTAGGTCTCACACTAAGGAATTCCTAGTCTCATTAGTCTCCAACCTATGGCAATTCCACAGTCTTCTTTCTTTCTCTTTCTTTCTCTTTCTCTTTCTTTCTCTGTCTTGTCTCCCCTTCCCTTCCCTTCCCTTCCTTTCCCATGACACTTTTGATGAATACTGGTCAGTTATTTTGCATATCGTTTTTCAATTTGAGTTTGTGTGGTTTCTCATGGTTCAGCTGAGATTGTATATTTTGGGGAAGAATACCACAGAAGTGATGGACTCTTCTGGGGCATCAGAAAATATATGATGTTGATATTTTGTTATAGGTAATGTTGTTTCCCCACTGTGAAACTATTCTTTTCATCTTTTTCTTTAATGGATATTTTGGAGGAGATACTTGGAGACTATGCAAATGTCCTTTTTCTCCTCAAATTTTGACCCACTGCTTTTAGTTACCTTTGGTGCATACGTATTTTAAATCTTGTTCTTGGACTAGTTCTTATAATATGGTAAGCCCATGATTGTTTTGTGGATTTTTCACAATTATACAGTTTCACAATTACAAAGGTATTGCCTTCTAAACTTTTGACTATCAAGTTGATGGCTAGGATTTCTTGTGCTTTAGCAGGGGATGATAGTAAATAAAACTGAAAGAATAATATTTAACTGAAAAAGAAAATTTGAAGAGATAATCCTTGTAAATTCAGGCATAAGACAATCTTCATTCTAGAGTAGCAAAGGGTAGAGTGGATTTGTTAAATTTCTATAAAATGACAAAAAAAAAAGATTATGTATAAGATGAACTTGGAGTAGTTGACCCAATTTTTGATTATTAGAACTAAGAAATGCCTATTAAAAACAACAACTACTTAAGACTAGTATGAGAGAATTAGTACTTTACATGCAAGAAGACTATTCAGCCACCTAAGAAATGTTAGGCTAAAAATAAATATCTAGCATCAATATAGTTGAAAGAAAATAATACATTAATAATGTCTATAATAGAGCTTCTAAGGAAAATGGTTACATAAACATATGTTTTGTTGTTGTTGTTGTTGTTGTTGTTGTTTGTGAGACAGAGTCTCACTCTGTCACCCAGGCTGGAGTGCACTGGCGTGATCTTGGCTTACTGTAGCCTCGGCCTCCCAGGTTCACGCTCTTCTCCTGTCTCAGCCTCCCAAGTAGCTGGAACTACAGGCGCCCGCCACCATGCCCCGCTAATTTTTTTCTATTTTTAGTAGAGACGGGGTTTCATCGTGTTAGACAGGATGTTCTTGATCTCCTAACCTCGTGATCCGCGCGCCTCAGCCTCTCAAAGTGCCGGGATTACAGGCATGAGCCACCGTGCCTAGCCATAAGCATATGTTTTTAAGAAGTTAAGCCCATTTGTCAGTTTTGGCTTTTGTTGCCGTTGCTTTTGGTGTTTTAGACATGAAGTCCTTACCCATGCCTATGTCCTGAATGGTATTCCCTAGGTTTTCTTCTAGGGTTTAATGGTATTAGGTCTAACATTTAAGTCTCTAATCCATCTCCAATTAATTTTCATATAAGGAGTAAGGAAAGGATCCATGTTGAGCTTTCTGCTTATGGCTAGCCAATTTTCCCAGCACCATTTATTAAATACGGAATCCTTTCCCCATTTCTTGTTTTTGTCGGGTTTGTCAAAGATCAGATGGCTGTAGATGCGTGGTATTATTTCTGAGGGCTCTGTTCTGTTCCATTGGTCTATATCTCTATTTTGGTACCAGTACCATGCTGTTTTGGTTACTGTGGCCTTGTAGTATAGTTTGAAGTCAAGTAGCATGCTTCTGCACAACAAAAGAAACTACCATCAGAGTGAACAGGCAACCTACAGAATGGGAGACAATTTTTGCAATCTACTCATCTGACAAAGGGCTAATATCCAGAACTTACAAAGAACTCCAACAAATTTACAAGAAAAAAACAACCCCATCAAAAAGTGGGCAAAGGATATGAACAGACATTTCTCTAAAGAAGACATTCATACAGCCAACAGACACATGAAAAAATGCTCATCATCACTGGCCATCAGAGAGATGCAAATCAAAACCACAATGAGATACCATCTCACACCAGTTAGAATGGCAGTCATTAAAAAGTCAGGAAACAACAGGTGCTGGAGAGGATGTGGAGAAATAGGAACACTTTTACACTGTTGGTGGGATTGTAAACTAGTTCAACCATTATGGAAAACAGTATGGCGATTCCTCAAGGATCTAGAACTAGAAATACCATTTGACCCAGCCATCCCATTACTGGGGATATACCCAAAGGATTATAAATCATGCTGCTATAAAGACACATGCATACGTATGTTTATCGCAGGCACTATTCACAATAGCAAAGACTTGGAATCAACCCAGATATCTATCAGTGACAGAATGGATTAAGAAAATGTGTCACATATACACCACGGAATACTATGCAGCCACAAAAAAGGATGAGTTCATGTCCTTTGTAGGGACATGGGTGCAGCTGGAAACTTTCTCAGCAAACTTTCGCAAGAACAGAAAACCAAACACTGCATGTTTTCACTCATAGGTGGGAATTGAACAATGAGATCACTTGGACATGGGAAGGGGAACATCACACACCGGGGCCTATTATGGGGAGAGGGGAGGGATGGCACTGGGAGTTATAACTGATGTAAATGGTGAGTTGATGGATGCTGACGAGTTGATGGGTGCAGCACACCAACACGGCACATGTATACATATGTAACACACCTGCACGTTGTGCACATGTACCCTAGAACTTAAAGTATAAAAAAAAAAAAAGTTAAGCCCTTTCTTAAACGAGCAAAAAGAGCCAGAAATAGAAGAAAAAAATTACACCTTTACTGAAACTAAAAAAGGCCCCAGCCTTATACTACTAGCACTAGTTCTACTCTCATTGCCAGGTTTAAATTTTATTTTTAAGTAGTGCTGTAGCAAAGAACGTTGTATATGTCACTTTACCTAATGATACTTTATTTCTCTGTATGTGTGTGTGTGTGTGTGTGTATGTGTGTGTGTGTGTCTGTGTTTGCGCGCGCGTGCATTTGTGCATGTGCGTTTATTTAAATAAACATTCAGATTAATTCTTCAGGGAAAGTAATACCCATTAAGCAGTATGTATACAAGACTGCTTCTTTTGCCTTCTTGATCTTCCTTGCTTTAGTCCTGAATCAGGTTTTTCAACAATAAGAAATACCTATACTTTATAGCATAATATCCTATAAAAAAGATAATGACGATTTTATATTGAGCTCTTATATGTCAAGTACTCAGCTAAAGTGCTTATCTTATTATGTCACCAAATTATTTCTGCTGTGGAGTACAAAGGCAAACTTTTTAAAACCCTTTTCATTTTTTTTTACATAATATATTTAAGTAGCAAGTAGAATTCTTGAAGACAATGAGGTTACCAGCTATAAAGAAAAAATAGCTTTTTCCTAAACTCTCTTCTAGGTAAAGAGTCCATATTTTTGTATTTGGTGAAATTGAACTTGGTAAAAATAATTTTTATGGGCTTTACCATCAGACAACCACATGTCTCAGAGTTCATTAGTTACTGTTGTTGACCCCAAACCGACCCTTTGTACATTAGTTGCATGCAGCCATCAGTAGCAACTATGCCTTTCCCATGATGAATGCTGATAAAAAGAAATACAAATTCTGTAAGAATATGGACAGACTCATTATAGCAGTACTGTAGTCTATGGAAGTGGTTTATAGCAATACCAGAATATGAAGACAAGTTTTTGAATTCTGTATGATTGGAAAGCTCATTGAAATGGTCTTTCTAATGATGTTATATGTCGATTTAAGATTACCTTCCCCATATGTATCTATCTTATGAGAAAAATTATCTACATACTTTATGGATTCAATCAACAATTAGGCAAACACTAGCCTTGCATTATTTTAATTAGTCAATATGTTAAAATGAAATCCAAGTATTTTTCTTAGTAAATACACAGTTATTCTGTGAATTGCCTGTAGAATTCAATACAGAAATCTTTCTGTAGTTAGATTATTTAAATGGTGAGAGTTTTCATGTGGCTGATTATAAATTCACTTATAGGCAACCAGTATCTTTTTCCTTATTATAGATTATGTTCTCTTTAAAGCGTCTGTGAATTTAATGACTTCCTTGCTTGAATGTGGGATCAGTGCATGCAGAGTATTAAAATGAATGTAAAATGCCCATTATAGTCCAAATTTTTAATATCAGCATCAGTTATTGCAATAAAACCAATGCAAGGCTACATCCACAAAGCCCCAAAAATTAATAACAATGATTAGAAGTGCTTTTGTCATTTTAAATGGGTCACAACTGAGGCCATTTTGAAATCATGGTTTAAACTTGCCTCCAGTTAAACTCTGAAATGTATTTGCCTTTGTTGAGGGGTATGGGGGGTGTTCACTGTATGGGGACTCCCAGGCCAGAGTCTCGGACACTTAAAACCTACAAGTATATTGCTATCTGTATTTAGAAAATAAGGGTGCAACCCATTCAAATGTGGTGGCATTTTTTAAAAATTATTCATTAAGGTAACATAGGAATTCTGTTGCAAGTGAACAGATGTGAGGTGATTTGGGATGAATAAGACAAATATAACATGTTAATTGATGGTTGTGGCAACACACATTTGTGTGAAATTACTATATTCGAACCACTATTAATTTGGGGGGTATAAGAAAACTCAAGAGGATTTGGTATACTTAAACTTATTCTATAGATTGGTATTTTAAGTTATATTGTTTTTATCTACTCCATATTTTATCTTTCCAAAGACCATGTATTTAGAAATTTATATTTTTAAAAGTATACAGAAAGTTTAAATATGTTGAATTATTTTGAAAAAATTTTTTATCTGATACTGAGAATTAACATTTTCCCCTCTCATAGATATGGAGTCTGGAGAACGGTTACCATCCTCAGCAGCCTCCTCTACTACACCAACTTCATCTTCGACACCTTCTGTGGCTTCAGTAGTTTCAAAAGGTGGCCTTTCCACTGGAGTTGCTTCACTTAGCTCTACAATCAACCCATGTGGTAAATACCCTTTTTAAACTCAGTTTTAGAATGCCATTCTTTAAATAATTTGCATAGTATTTTATTGAGCTCTGAATAAAATGTTCTTATGACTTGCACTGACCTGTTGAATAAAGGCTCAGTTAAACACCTAGTCTTTTTGCTTTTTCAGGATTTTACAATGGGAAAGCCCTGGTTATTCTATGCTTGTTAGAAATTGTCTTTGAGAGTTAAACCTTGATACCATCATTTGTTTTATCATTTTAATTAATAAATTAGTGAAGTCTTTTAAAATAATAGGCCCAAGAGGGAATGAAATAGAAGGAAGTCCTTGGTAGATACTTTGTCCTAGATTTCCTTCCAGTATTTGAAATGACCTTGTAAGCTCCAGCTACTCCAGTTCACAGATGTACACTAAGGCAGATCATTTACTTGATGGAAAAGGTTTTTAAAGTTTAGAGCATAACAAGTTTCTCTTAAACATGAATAAAATTTGGCTGAGCGCGGTGGCTCACTGTGTAATCCCAGCACTTTGGGAGGCCAAGGCGAACAGATCACCTGAGGTCAGGAGTTCAAGACCAGCCTGACCAACATGGGGAAACATCTCTATTAAAAATACAAACTTAGCCAGGCATGGTGATGCATGCCTGTAATCCTGGCTACTCAGGAGGCTGAGGCAGGAGAATCACTTGAACCCAGGAGGTGGAGGTTGCAGTGAACTAAAATTGCGCCATTGCATTCCAGCCTGGATAACGAGTGAAACTCCGTCTCAAAGAAAAAAAAAAAAAAAAGAATAAAATTTATATTTGCGTAAAAGGAGAGCTTTATTTCAGAAGTGAAAATATCCTCAATTTTGATTAATTATGTAGAGGATATCTTTAAACACGTCCCAAAATCACTTTTGGCTCTTTTACAAAGGTGTGGTAGAATATATTCCTTTTATTAAATACTTAAATTTATTTAACTAATTTATTTATTGGTAGGAAGCATTTTAACTTTAACTATTTCTTATAGATTATTTCATGTTTATAAGCAGTAAACTAAATGATATTTTTCTTATTCAGAATTAAAATGGAAACTTTTGCACAAATGTAATGCATAAATGTTTAATATTTGCTTACAAAATACCCTAGCAAATTGTCAAATAAATGTTTTCATTTATTTTTGTTTTTCCAGTCAATGGAATGACAAGAAGGATGCCATTCTGTCATTATATCATGATCAAACCATCTTCTAATATATTCTTAGGGATTACAAAATAACTAAAATAGCACTATATGTGTGTGTGTGTGTGTGTGTATCTCTATATATATATATTTTTTTTTTTTTCTTTTTTTTTGAGATGGAGTCTCACACTGTCAACCAGGCTGGAGTGCAATGGCAGTATCTTGGCTTATTGCAAGCTCCACCTCCCGGGTTCACGCCATTCTCGTGCCTCATCCTCCTGACCACGCCCAGTTACTTTTTTCGTAATTTTAGTAGAGACGGGGTTTCACCGTGTTAGCCAGGATGGTCTTGATCTCCTGACCTCGTGATCTGCCCGCCTCAGCCTCCCAATCTGCTGGGATTACAGGCATGAGCCACTGCGCCCAGCTGCACTATATATTTTTAAAAAATCAATATAACTTCTCCACCCTGTGGACAATCTTCATCAAGCAATTAGCAAGTTTGTTCACATTTCCCTTATATGCAAAAAAAGTGTCCAAGGCTCTGATGACATACCGTGCTCAAAAATAGTGATGCTTATGATTGACTTTTTACCTCAGATAACTTTGTGTAAATGATTGTACTCAGTTGTACTTATGTAATTATATTTTGCTGCTTTTTGTAACTCTTCTTTCTCTTTCCCTTGTTGTGAGTCCTTTCAGTGTGTTCTAATCTGCTGTCTTTATATTTATTTCTGAATTAGTCTTTTACATAGTATTCCTAAAGAAATGTCTTTTCTTATGTTGAAGGCTTCAATAGCATCCTTGAGTACAGATTCTGAGTTTTCTGAACACTTTTTCTCACTTAGTTTTCTGAATTAGTGACATTGGAATTTGCTTGCAGTTCTCATGAGTCACATGTTGGGCACTATTTTTTGTTTGTTAGTGGATGGCTGGAAGCTGCAGAAGGGATGGAGTGTGCTGATTTGCTGAATAACATTAGAAATCTTGTCTAGAAAGGGATGCATGTTTTTAATCGTTATTTGCTGCTAGTAAGAAAGGGTATAGAGTATTTATATTGAGATGCTTACATTAAATGATAGTATAATTCCATTTACGCAGAAATGTGTCATTTATTAACACATATTTTTAGTACCTACAATATGAGTTTTTTTCATTTTGTAGGTAAAATAATTTTTTTTCTAAACTTTCACAGTGTTGTAGTCCATGATTAAAATGAAGCCTTTTACAGCAGCCCCAGTCAGGGGCTTACAGATAAAACTCCCATCTCCCTGGAACAAAGCACCTGGGGGAAGGGGCGGCTGTGGGCACAGCTTCAGCATACTTAAACACTCCTGCCTGCCAGCTCTGAAGAGAGCGGTGGATCTCCCAACACAGCACTCAAGCTCTGCTAAGGGACAGACTGCCTCCTCAAGTGGGTCCCTGACCCCTGTGCATCCTGACTAGGAGGCAACTCCTAGCAGGGGTGACAGACACCTCAAACAGGAGAGCTCTGGCTGGCATCTGGCAGATGCCTCTCTGGGATGAAGTTTCTAGAGGAAGGAATAGGCAGCAATCTTTGCTGTTCTACAGCTTCCACTGGTGATACCCAGGAAAACAGGTCTGGAGTGGACCTCCAGCAGACCTGCAGCAGAGGGGCCTGACTGTTAGACAGAAAACTAACAAACAGAAAGACATAGCATCAATATCAACAAAAAGGACGTCCACACAGAAACCCCATCCAAAGGTCAACAACATCAAAGACCAAAGGTAGATAAATCCACAAAGATGAGGAAAAACCAGCGCAAAAGAGCTGAAAATTCCAAAAACCAAAATACCTCTTCTCCTCTAAAGAATCACAACTCCTCGCCAGCAAGAGAACAAAACTGGATGGAGAATGAGTTTGACTAACTGACAGAAGTAGGCTTCAGAAGGTGGGTAATAACAAACTCCTCCGAGCTAAAGGAGCATGTTCTAAACCAATGCAAGAAAGCTAAGAACCTCGAAAAAAGGTTAGAGGAATTGCTAACTCGAATAATCAGTTTAGAAAAGAACATAAATGACCTGATGGAGCTGAAAAACGTAGCACGAGAACTTCGTGAAGCATATGCAAGTATCAATAGCTGAATCAATCAAGCAGAAGAAAAGATATCAGAGATTGAATCAGCATAATGAAATAAAGCATGAAGACAAGATTAGAGAAAAAAGAATGAAAGGAAAGAACAAAGCCTCCAAGAAATATGGGACTATGTGGAAAGACTGAACCTATGTTTGATTGGTGTACCAGAAATTGACAAGGAGAATGGAACCAAGTTGGAAAACACTCTTCAAGATATTATCCAGGAGAATTTCCCCAAGCTAATCAAGACAGGCCAACATTCAAATTTAGGAAATACAGAGAACACCACAAAGATATTCCTCAAGAAAAGCAACCCCAAGACACATAATCGTCAGATTCACCAAGGTTGAAATGAAAGAAAAAATGTTAAGGGCAGCCAGAAAGGTCGGGTTACTCACAAAGGGAAGCCCATCAGACTAAGAGTGGATCTCTCTGCAGAAACCCTAGAAGCCAGAAGAGAGTGAGGGCCAATATTCAACATTCTTAAAGAAAAGAATTTTCAACCCAGCATTTCATATCCCACCAAACTGAGTTTCATAGGCGAAGAAGAAATAAATCTTTTACAGACAAGCAAATGCGGAGAGATTTTGTTACCACCAGGCCTGCCTTACAAGAGCTCTTGAAGGAAGCACTAAGCATGGAAAGGAATAACCGGTACCAGCCACTGCAAAAACATGCCAAATTGTAAAGACCATCAACACTATGGAGAAACTGCACCAACTAACGGGCAAAATAACCAGCTAGCATCATAATGACAGGATCAAGTTCACACATAACAATATTAACCTTAAATGTCAATGGGCTGAATGCCCCAATTAAAGGACACAGGCCGGCAGATTGGATAAAGAGTCAAGACCCATTGGTGTGCTGTATTCAGGAGATCCATCTCACAGGCAAAGACACACATAGGCTCAAAATAAAGGGATGGAAGAATATTTACCAAGCAAATGGAAAGCAAAAATTAAAATAAAATAAAATAAAAAGCAGGGGTTGCAATCCTAGTCTCTGATAAAACAGACTTTAAACCAACAAAGATCAAAGGAGACAAAAAAGGACATTACATAATGGTAAAGGGATCAATGCAACAAGAAGAGCTAACTATCCTAAATATATATGCACCCAATACAGGAGCACCCAGATTCTATAGAGTTAAGACTGCCACACAATAATAGTGGATGACTTTAACACCCACTGCCAATATTAGATCAACAAAACAGAAAATTAACAAGGATATTCAGGACTTGAACTCAGCTCTGGACCAAGCAGAACTAATACACATCTACAGAACTCTGCATCCCAAATCAACAGAATATAGAGCCTTCTAAGCACCATGTCTCACTTATTCTACAGTTGACCACATAATTGGAAGTAAAACACTCCTCAGCAATTGCAAAAGAACAGAAATCATACAGTCTCTCAGACCACAGTGCAATCAAATTAGAACTCAGGATTAAGAAACTCACTCAAAACCACACAACTGCATGGAAACTGACCAACCTGCTCCTGAATGACTACTGGGTAAATAACGAAATGAAGGCAGAAATAAAGATGTTCCTTGAAACCAGTGAGAACAAAGATACAATGTACCAGGATCTCTGGGACACAGCTAAAGCAGTTTTTAGAGGGAAATTTATAGTGCTAAATGCCCACAGAAGAAAGTGGGAAAGATCTAAAATCAACACCTTGTCAGAAGACAAGAAATAACTAAAATCAGAATAGAACTGAAGGAGAGAGACAAAAAAACGCTTCAAAAAAATCAATGAATCCAGGAGCTGATTTTTTGAAAAGATCAACAAAATAGATAGACTCCTAGCCAGACTAATAAAAAATAGAAGAATAGAATAGATGCAATAAAAAAATGATAAAGTGGATATCACCACCGATCCCACAGAAATACAAACTACCATCAGAGAATACATCTCTATGCAAATAAACTAGAAATCTAGAAGAAATGGATACATTCCTGGACACATGCACCCTCCCAAGACTAAACCAGGAAGAAGTCAAATCCCTGAATAGACCAATAACAAGTTCTGAAACTGAGGCAATAATTAATAGTCTACCAACCAAAGGAAGTCCAGGACCAGACAAATTCACAGCCAAATTCTACCAGAGGTACAGAGAGGAACCGGTACCATTCCTTCTGAAACTATTCTAAACAATAGAAAAAGAGGGAATCCTCCCTAATTCATTGTATGAGACCAGCATCATCCTCATACCAAAGGCTGGCAGAGACACAACAACAAAAAAGAGAATTTTAGTCCAATATCCCTGACGAACATCAATGCAAAAATCCTCAATAAAATACTGGCACACCGAATCCAGCAGCACATCAAAAAGCTTATCCACCACAATCAAGTTGGCTTCATCCCTGGGATGCAAAGCTGGTTCAACATACAGAAATCAAGAAATGTAATCCATCACATAAACAGAAACAATGACAAAATCCACATGATTATCTCAATAGATACAGAAAAGGCCTGTGATAAAATTCATCACCCCTTCATACTAAAACCTCTCAATAAACTGGGTATTGATGGAACGTATTTCCAAATAATAAGAGCTATTTATTACAGACCCACAGCCAATATCATACTGAATGGGCTAAAGCTGGAAGCATTCCCTTTGAAAACCAGCACAAGACAAGGATGCCCTCTCTCACCACTCCTATTCAACATAGTGTTGGAAGTTCTGGCCAGGGCAATCAGGCAAGAGAAAGAAATATAGGGTATGCAAATAGGAAAAAAGGAAGTCAAATTGTCTCTCTTTTCAGATGACATGATTGTATATATCATCTCAGCCCAAAATCTCCTTAAGCTGATAAGTAACTTCAGCAAAGTCTCAGGATACAAAATCAATGTGCAAAAATCACAAGCATTTTTATATACCAATAGTAGACAGAGAGCCAAATCATTTGTAAACTCCCATTCACAACTGCTACAAAGAGAATAAAATACCTAGGAATACAACTTATCAAGGGATGTGAAGGACCTGTTCAAGGAGAACTATAAACCACTGCTCAAGGAAATAAGAGAGGACACAAACAAATGGAAAAACATTCCATGCTCATGGCTAGGAAGAATCAGTCATGAAAATGGCTATAATGTCCAAAGTAATTTATAGATTTAATGCTATCCCTGTCAAGATACCAATGACTTTCTTCACAGAATTAGAAAAAAAAAAAAACTACTTTAAATTTCATATGGAGCCGAAAAAGAGCTCGTATAGCCAATACAATCCCAAGCAAAAAGAACAAATCTGGAGACATCACACTATCTGACTTCAAACTATACTACAAGGCTACAGTAACCAAAACAGTATTGTACTGGTACCACAACAGATATATAGTCCAATGGAACAGAACAGAGGCCTCGGAAATAATGCCACACATCTACAACCATGTGTTCTTTGACAAACCTGACAAAAACAAGGAACAGGGGAAGGATTCCCTATTTAATAAATGGTGTTGGGAAAACTGGCTAGCCATATGCAGAAAACTGAAACTGAATCCCTTCCTTGCACCTTATACAAAAATTAACTCAAGTTGCATGAAAGACTTAAATGTCAGACCTAAAACCATGAAAACCCTAGGAGAAAACCTAGGCAATACCAGTCAGGACATAGGCATGGGCAAAGACTTCATGACTAAAACACCAAAAGCAATGTCAACAAGAGTCAAAATTGACAAATGGGATCTAATTAAACTAAAGAACTTCTGCACAGCAAAAGAAACTATCATCAGCGTGAACAGGCAACCTACAGAATGGGAGAAAGCTTTTGCAATCTAGCCTTCTCACAAAGGGCTAGTATCCAGAATCTACAAGGAACTTAAACAAATGTACAAGAAAAAAGAAAAAGAAAAAAAAGAAAAAACATCAAAATGTGAGTGAAGGACATGAACAGACACTTCTCAAAAGAAGACATTGATGCAGCCAACAAACATATGAAAAAAACCTCATCATCTCTGGTCATTAGACAAATGCAAATCAAAACCACAATGAGATATCATCTCATGCCAGTTAGAATGGCGATCATTAAAAAGTGAGGAAACAACAGATGCTGGAGAGGATGTGGAGAAATAGGAACGCTTTTATTTATGCTGTTGGGAGTGTAAATTAGTTCGACCATTGTGGAAGACAGTGTGGCAATTCCTTAAGGATCTGGAACCAGAAATACCATTTGACCCAGCAATCCCATTAGTGGGTGTATACCCAAAGGATTATAAATCATTCTACTATTGTGTCCGGAATTGGTGGGTTCTTGGTCTCACTGACTTCGAGAACGAAACCGCGCACCCTTGCAGTGAGTGTTACAGTTCTTAAAGATTGTGTGTCCGGAGTTTGTTTCTTCAGATGTTCAGATGTGTCTGGAGCTTCTTCCTTTTGCTGGGTTTGTGGTCTCGCTGTCAGGAGTGAAGCTGCAAACCTTCATGGTGAGTGTTACAGCTCTTAAAGGCAGCACGTCTGGAGTTGTTGGTTCTTCCCGGTGGGTTCGTGGTCTCGTTGGCTTCAGGAGTGAAGCTGCAGACCTTCATGGTGAGTGTTACAGCTCATAAAGGCAGCGTGGACCCAAAGAGTGAGCAGCAGCAAAATTTATTGCAAAGAGTGAAAGAACAAAGCTTCCACAGCATGGAAGGGGACCTCAGCAGGTTGTCACTGCTGGCTCGGGCTGCCTGCTTTTATTCCCTTATCTGACCCCACCCACATCCTACTGATTGGTCCATTTTATAGAGAGCTGATTGGTATATTTTACAGAGAGCTGATTGTTCCATTTTGACAGAGTGCTGAGCTAGACACAGAGTGCTAGAGGGAAAAGTCCTCCAAGTCCCCACTAGGTTAGCTAGATACAGGTACCAATTGGTGTATTTACAAATCCTGAGCTAGACACAGAGTGCTGATTGGTGCGTTTATAATCCCTGAGCTAGACACAGAGTGCTGATTGGTGTATTTACGATCCTCTAGCTAGACATAAAAGTTCTCCAAGTACCCGTCCGGCTCAGGAGCCCAGCTGGCTTCACCCACTGGATCCTGCACCAGGGCTGCAGGCAGTGCTGCCCACAAGTTGCCAGCCGTGGCTGTGCTCCTCAGTCCTTGGGCTGTCAATGGGACCGGGTGCCATCGAGCAGGGTGGCGCCTATCGGGAAGGCTCAGGCCACGCAGGAGCCCACCACAGCATGGGGGAGCTCTGACATGGCGGGCTGCAGGTCCTGAGCCCTGCCCGGCGGGGAGGCAGCAAAGGCTCCAGGAGAATTCGAGCGCAGCGCCGGTGGACCGCTCTGCTGGGGGACCTGGTGCACCCTCTGCAGCTGCTGGCCTGGGTGCTAAGCCCCTCACTGCTCTGGGCTGCGGTGCTGGCCAGCCGCTCTGTGTGCCCGATCTGCCAAGTCTGTGCCTGCACACGCCAGAACTCACACTGGCCCGCAAGCACAGCACGCAGCCCGTTCCCACCCTTGCCTCTCCCTCCACACCTCCCTGCAAGCAGAGGGAGGAGGTTCCAGCCTCAGCCAGCTCAGAGAGGGGCTCCCACGGTGCCGTGGCGGGCTGAAGGGCTCCTCAAGTGCTGCAAGAGTGGATGCCGAGGCTGAGGAGGTGCTGAGAGTGAGGACTGCTAGTACATTGTCACCTCTCACTATAAAGACACATGCATATGTATATTTATTGTGGCACTATTCACAATAGCAAAGACTTGGAACCAATCCAAAGGTGCATCAGTGATAGACTGGATAAAGAAAATGTGGAACATATACACTATGGAATACTATGCAGCCATAAAAAAAAATGATTTCATGTCCTTTGCAAGAACATGGATGAAACTGGAAACCATCATTCTCAGCAAACTAACACAGGAACAGAAAACCAAACACCGCATGTTCTCATTCATAAGTGGGAGTTGAACAATGAGAACACATGGACACAGGGAGAGGAACATTACACACTGGGGGCTGTCGAGGGGTGGGGAGGCAAGGAAAGGGAGAGCATTAGGACAAATACCTAATGCATGCAGGGCTTAAAACCTAGATGATGTGTTGATAGGTGCAACAAACCACCATGGCACATGTATACCTATGTGGCAAACCTGCATGCTCAGCACATGTATACCAGAACTTAAAATTAAAAAAAAAAAAAAGTATATAGTTAATTAGATATCAGACCAGTGTGACAGACTGAATTGGCTTTTTGTTTTTAGAACTCTCATCACTTTGGACTGTTGGTTAATGTTTCAGTCAATTCAACTAAAGATAATAGAAATCACTGAAATTATTTTAAGCAGAAAGAAATTTAATATAAGGAATTAGGTACTTAGAAAGTTATTAAAGAGCTGGGCCCTGGCCCCTATGAATGATTTCAATCCAGTGGTCATAAACCACTGACAGAACTCCAGGGCTGTTTTGCACTGCCTGTTGGATCTGAACTTGCCAAAAGGATACTTCATGTGCTACCATTTACTCAACTTAACAGTTTTTAATTCTTCCAAATACATCCCAATGGCAGAATCTAAATTACTTTCAGAACCCTGGCTGCAAGAGAGACTGGTAAATGTAGTTTTTAGCTGCCAGCTCCTGCATCATTGGAAGGCATTCTAAAAATAAGTTGAAACAAATCTTGAATGAACCAATTATCTACCCATTTAAACTCATCTGATTATAGCTCCTCTGCCATATCTCCCCAGCTCTGCATTGTAATAAACTTTTCTGATACATGTATATGAACTTTATTCCCATTTCAACTGCCCATTTCTTTAAAATTTATTTCAGTAGTGCATCTACTAGCTTATGTGTATTTATTACAAATCTCCTTTGAAATCCTGTTCTATGTAAGAATATAAATTAAGCCAAATAGAATAAATGCTCAACTCAAAGTGATATGGCTCTTAACTTTCACAGACAATAGCAAATATCTATTGGTTATTTATTAAAGATTATAAAGGATTTTTTCAGTACTTCATTTCTTCTGTACTGTGTCATTAATTCTTCTTTGTCTACTGGATAATGTTCATCAGTATAAAAGCATGCTCTTAGTATCACCCATCCTAAAAAAAGCAGTATGTACAAAAAAACCTTCTTTTTAGGGGGAGCCAGGGGGAGACAGAGTCTCGCTCTGTTTGGCTAGAGTGCCGTGGTGTGATCACAGCTCACTGCAGTCTCAACCTCCGAGGCTCAGGCAATCCCCCAACCTCCGCCTCCTTAGTAGCTGGAACTACAGGCAAGCCCAGCTAATTTAATTTTCTTTTCTTTCTTTTTTTTTTTTTTTTTTTTGTAGAGACTCACTCTGTTGCCCAGACTGGTCTCAAATCCTAGGCTAAAGTGATCGTCTTATTTCAACCTCACAAATTGCTGGGATTACACATGTGAGCCACTGCGCCTGGCCCCCAAACCATTTTTACATCCCAATGCTGTTCTGGCTATTGCCCTATTTTCTGCCAGAACGTTCACAGCCCAACTTGAGAAAGGAGATAGTTACATATGCTTTCTTCTTGTCTTTCACACATGTCCCAACTCACACCAATGTCACCTTTCTATCCTCATCTCACTCAACCTCAGCAGAATTTGACATAGCTGACCACTGTCTTCTTCTTGAAAATCTTTCCTTTTAGCTTCCATTATACTATTCATAGTTTTTCTCCAAATTTTTTTATACAACTCCTTCTTAAGTTTTGTTTCCCCCAGATTCCTGTACTCATAAATGTTGCATTTTCTAAGCCTTGATTCTGATGCCTGTTATCTCTTGTCTTTTTGTTTAAATACACCTGTAGGAAGACTCTGCCCAGACTTTCTCTCTGAGCTCCTGAACATATACATTTTACATAGATGTTTCATAGGCATCTCAAACTTAACAGATTTAACATATCCAAAAACCAAACTTTTGGTTTTCTCCCAAAACCTATTTCCTTCACATTCTCTATCATAAAATGATACCACAATTTATCCAGTAGCTTAAGCCATAAATATAGTGATCTCTGGATTTATCTATTTCTCTTTCCCCCTCACATCTAAAGTCTGTTGATTCTACCTTCAAAATAAAGCTTGAGTCTCTACACTTCTTTCTGTCTCCACTACCACTACCCTAGTCTACTCTAAAATTTCTCATCTACATCATTGCAGTTCTTTCTAACTGGCTTCCGCACTTCTATGCTTGCCCTGCTTTTATCTGTTCCTCTCAGAACAGAGTGAAGCTGCATATGCATACGCTCCTTTTAGTTTCTTTATTTTGGTGTGATTTATGTACAATATAATTCACCATTTTCAATGTATACTTTAATGAATTTTGACAAGTGTATATACTCATGTAACCTCCAGGCTGTAGGACAATTTTATTACTCCAGGAAGTTGCCTTGTATCTTTTGGAAGTTAAATTCCTCCCTCCATCCCTGCCCTAGCAATTACTGAGACAGTTCCCTTCTATTCGTTCTTTGCTGAGAGTTTTTTATTATGAATTGGTATTAAATGTTGTCACATGCATTTTCTGCACTTATTGAAATGATCATACGGCTTTTCCCTTTTAACTTGCTATTTTGGCAAATTACGTTGATTAATTTTTTATAGTTAAGCCAATCTTGCATTTCAAGAATTAATCCCACTTGGTAATGATGGGTTATCCCTTCAAAATACTGTTGGTCATGCTTGAAGCAAGTCTAGAAATAAAGCACTGTTGAATTTGATTTGCTAAAATTTTCTTAAGGAATTTTGCACCTGTGTTCATGAGGGTTATTGGTCTATAGTTTTCTTGCAGTTAACTTGTTGGAAATGAGTGGGTAGGATTCCTGCCTCTCTTGTGTTTTTCAAAGAATATAGAATTGATATTATTTTTTCTCTAAATGTTTGGTAGAATTCACTGGTGAAACATCTGGGCCTGGAGAGCTTTGGTTGTTTGTTTAAGTTGTTGTTGTTGTTGTAAGATACTAAATCATGAGTTCGCCTTTTAAAATGTAGGTATAGGCTGGGCGTGGTGGCTAACGCCTGTAATCCCAGCACTCTGGGAGGCTGAGGCAGGCAGATCACTTGAGGTCAGGAGTTCAAGACCAGCCTGGTCAACATGATGAAACCCTGTCTCTACTAAAAAATGTATTAAAAAATTAGCCAGGCATGGTGGCGGGCTCCTGTAATCCCAGCTACTCAAGAAGCTGAGGCAGGGAAATCGCCTGAACCTGGGAGGTGGAGGTTGCATTGAGCCAAGATTGTGTCACTACACTCCAGCCTGGGCGACAGAGCGAGACTCGGTCTCAAAAATAAATAAATAAATAAATAAATAAACAAATAAATAAAATAAGTAAAAAATGTAGGTATAGAACAATTCAGGATATCTTTTTCTCCTTGAATGAGCTTTGGTTGGTGTCTTTCAAGGAATTTGTTCATTTCATCTACATCATTAAATGTATGGACCCAAAATTGTTCCAGATATTACCTCATTCTTTTTATGTCTGTATAATTGGTAGAGATGTTTTTTCTTTCATCGTTGATATGCATAACTTATGTCTTTTTTAGTGACTAGAGGTTTTTCAATTTTACCGATTTTTTTTAAGAACAAGCTTTTGGCTTCGTTGAGTTTTCTCAATTTTCTGTTTTTTTTCTCTCATTATTTCCTTGTGATTTCCTATGAGTATTATTTTCTCTTCTTTTTCCCTCCTCTTTTTTTTTTAAGACAGAGTCTCGAACTATCTCCTGGGCTGAGTGCAATGGCGCAATCTCAGCTCACTGCAACCTCTGCCTCCCGGGTTCAAGTGATTCTCCTGCCTCAGCCTCCCGAGTAGATGCAATTACAGGCACCCACCGCCACCACGCCCAGCTAATTTTTTAAATTTTTAGTAGAGATGGGGGTTTCACTATGTTGGCCATGCTGGTCTTGAACTCCTGACCTTGTGAACCACCCGCCTTGGCCTCCCAAAGTGTTGGGATTACAGGCGTGAGCCACAGCACCAGGCCTTTTCCTGTTTTCTAGAGGGAAGCTTAAATTGTTTCTTTAGCACCTTTGTCCTTTTCTTATATATGTATTTAATGCTATGAATTTCCCTTGTAATTACTGCTGTAGCTGCAGCACATAAGTTTTATGTGTCATTTTCTTAACATTCCAGTAAAAGTATTTTCTAGTTTCCTGTGTTAATTCTTCTTTGGCTGATGGAGAGTTTAGAAGTCATTAACATTTAGTCTTTAAAATCAATATCCATTTTAGTTTTACTGTGGTTAGAAAATGTACTGATAATATTTGTGCTATGATTCTTTTGACTTCCTACTTCTGCTTTTTCGTACTAGACTCCTCTGGGTCTCCTCTGTACCTGTGAAAATTCTTGATTGGCAAATTATTTAGGCAGAGATGGGTCTCCTTTTCTCTGTGTTTCTTTTTTGGGTTTTGTTTTTGCTGTTGGTGGTGGTGGATTTCTTTTTTTTCTTCTAAGATTACCCCCTAATCTCCAGTTGCTCTGCCAGCTTGGGGCTCAGTGCTGTGACACTTCATACTTCCTACTGCCTGAGATAATCATGATGAGGGAGTGCACTTAATAAATAAATACATCAAACCCAACAGATCTTCTGTATATAGCTCTGCTTTTCAAGAGTAGATTTGTCTTCGTTCTCTGCCAGCTAGTTTTTGCTGACCCTGGAGTCCTTTTTCATTCATCCACAGTATACTTGCAGCTAGGCATTTGGATATTAATTAAATTGAATTTGAGTCTCATACTTTCTGTGGTTTGCTCACTACCAAGAATTCTGACCTCTTGCACCTTTAGTTGATAAGCCTGCTGTTTTTTATATTTGACCATCATCTGTACTTACAACTATGTGGTTTAGGCAGCATTATCAGACCAGAAAGCTACAAAGTCATACTTTTTACTTCTTGTTAACCATTTTTCCAGACTAAACTCTCCTCTGCCTTCCTTCTGCTTTTGGATGCTTTCCAGTATCTTCAGGGGTTTTTTTTTAGCCCAATTTTAGTAATTATCCTCTGTGGAGGATTCATATGACCACCTCACTCCTCCACCATTACCAGCAGTTGTCTCCGACCCCAAAATAAGTCACTTACTTTAAAAACATTTTTTACCTAAGACACTATAGATGTGTGGCATGTGATCCAACCTAGCCAATCCAAATATCATCTTTCCTAGACAAGAATGATTGGTTAAGGAATGGACACAACATAAGTCAATTAATCAAAGCAAAGAGATTCCATTCTGGGATTTTTCTTGGTGCTGGGGGAGGAAAAATACCTCCCCTTGCACTGGCACCTGCAGCTTCCTGCTCCAGAAACCTGGGAGGAAAGGCCCATCTGAGGAGGTAGAACCAGAAGAGGAGAAATTAGGTCTTGGTAAAACGTTCAATCTAGCTTCTTCATCTATAAAATGAGCCTTTCCCAAAAGCTTTTGAGTTATGTGAGTCATTAGATTAACTTTTTCACCTAGCCATATCGAGCTGGATGTTTTGTACTTACAACTTAATTTTTACATAAGGCTCTACACTCTCCGTGACCTAATCTTGCCTGCCTTCTCAAATTTATTTGGTACTGTTCTCATTCTGAACCCTTATCTTTCAGCCTCCCTGACCTTTTACTTCTTCAGATACAAAACATTATTTCCCAACTCAGAATTTCAAATATGCTCTCCCTCTGTCTGGAAGATCTTCATAAAGCTGATTCTTCCTCATGCTTTGTCTCAGGTTAGATGTCCTGAGATATTATAATAATTAATTTGATGTGTCCACTTGACTAGCTCATGGGTGCTCAGGTTAAACATTATTTCTGGGTGTGTCTGTAAGGGTGTTTAGCAGCTGAATCAGTGGAGTGAGTAGAGCACATTGTCCTCCCCAGTGCAGTGTGGGCATCATCTAACCCATTGAGGACCTGCAGAGACGAAAAAAAAATGGAGGAAGAGGGGAGTAGTTCTATTTGCCTGACTGATTGATCTAGGACATCAGTCTTCTCCCATGGCTGGGACTTACACCATCAGCCCTTTGGTTCTCAGAATTATACCACCAGCTTTCCTGGGTCAGCCTCCATAATCTCAATTCCTTATCATCATATGTAATAAATTAGTGTATCCTGTTGGTTCTGTTTTCTAAAGAATCTTGACTAATACAGATCTTAATTAGACCTCTAATTATAGTGTCTAGGTAATTGCTGCACCTATAATTTCTTCCATAGCACTCTTCACAATTTATAATTAGACATTTAGTGTTGTTTTACTTATTTGTCAATTCTTTTACATTTAAAGAGCAAGGACTTTATCCGTTTTACCAATATGTATCCAGTCAGTGCCTGGCACAAAATGTATAATAATAAGAAACAATTATTGAAGAAAGGAAGGGATAGGAGAGATGAATTTACAGGACTAAGACTTAAAACTTAAACGATAATTAACTCTGATTAATAAGTTTTCTGAGCTGTGCTGTGCATTGCTCTGGTAATATCAAGTAACTATGCAGATTTTAGTTAAGGGTGGGCATCATAAGCTACAGGATAAGGAATTTAAAAGATCAGTTTAGATTACTGAAGAGGCAATGTATGAAAAACAAACCTGAGGCCGGGCGCAGTGGCTCAGCCTGTAATCCCAGCACTTTGGGAGGCTGACGTGGGCAGATCATGAGGTCAGGAGATCGAGACCGTCCTGACTAACATCATGAAACTCCATCTCTACTAAAAATACAAAAAATTAGCCGGGCGTGGTGACAAGTGCCTGTAGTCCCAGCTACTCGGGAGGCTGAGGCAGGAGAATGGCGTGAACCCAGGACGCAGAGCTTGCAGTGAGCCGAGATTGCACCATTACACTCCAGCCTGGGTGACAAAGTGAGACTCCATCTCAAAAAAAAAAAAAAAAAATCTGAAAGTCAAAAGTTATGGCTTAACTAGAACTTAAGAGACAGCCAAGACTTAAGTTTATACTTAGTAGGAATCATCAGGGAATGAGACAGGCCTGTCCTTGGTGGTTTGTGGATAAAGCCAAAGTTTCTTTGAATATTTATGTTATACTCTGAACTATTACAACATGATTTTCTTTTTTAGTTGATGTGTTAATGATGTGTTAATGTTTTGTATCTGAAGAAGGACTATAAATCCTAAATAAAGGCTCTTGGATTTTCTTTTTTCTTTTTTTTTCTTTTTTTTTTTTTAGTGAGACAGGGTCTCACTCTGTTGTCTAGGCTGGAGTGCAGTGGTGTGATCTCAGCTCACTGCAACCTCCGCCTCCTGGGTTCAAGTGATTCTCTCACCTCAGCCTCCCAAGTAGCTGGGTGCGTGCCACCATGCCTGAATAATTTTTGTATTTTTGGTAGAGACAGGGTTTCACCATGTTGGCCAGGTTGGTCTTGAACTCCTGACATCAAATGATCCGCCCACCTCGGCCTCCCAAAATACTGGGATTACAGGCGTAAGCCATCGCGCCTGTTCAGGCTGTTGAATTTTCAACTGTCTAGCCTTTTTTTGCAGTGGGGTTTATTTAATGAAAGGTTTGATCACAAGTATTTTGGGACTATTATTTCACTTCACTTTTTAGTAGAACTTTGTAGTTTTAATTTGGGATTTTAGTAGTAGGTTACTTGAGAAAGGTAATGTGTTCAAGTGAATTAAGTTCTCTTAAAAAAAAAAAGCAAATGTTATAGGTTAAATTGTATCCTCTCCCTCAAAAGACATAGGTTAGAGTCCTAATCCCTTAGTACTTCAGAATGTGACCTTACTTGGTTATAGATACCTTACAGAGTTAATGAAGTTAAAATGAAATCATTAGGTTGGGCCCTAATCCAATACATATCCAGTATTTTTATCAAAGGAGAGATGTAGACACAGAGACATGCACAGCAAGAAGCACATGTAAAGACACAGGAAGAATACCCAAGGTTATAAGAAACTAGGAGAGAATCATGGAACCCGTCTTTCCTGGTGCCTTCAGAAGGAACATGGCCTTGTTGACACCTTGATTTCAGACTTCTAACCTCCAGCACCATGAAACAATACATTTCTGTTGTTCTAAGTCACACAGTTGTGGTACTTTGTTATGGCAGCTCTAGCAAATTAATACACCCAGTCTATAGTTTCAAAGCTGATTGTAATAATTTATGTTCATTATGGGAAAACTAAGACTTTCTTATTTATTGAAACATAAGATGAACAAGATTTAGAATAAGGTAATTAAAGTAAAACAAGAATTATATTATTTTTAGTTTTTTCTGTTTCCTTACTAGAAGTACAGCTATATTTGAATACAGAAATGTATATAAAATATTCCATATGTTTAGCATTTTAATCTATGAACTCTAATTTTTTTCATTAGATCCAACAAAAATTATCACGAAAGAGGAACTGTCCTTATCTTTTAAGAATAGTCATTTGCCTGAGTATTGATGCATCATTTCTTGAACAAAGCTTGTTCGGCATGTTTGATGTTATTAAATGGCAGCTTTTGTTCCCAAAGTTACCACGGCTCCCGGTGACTTGTTTTCTAATAAAAATGCTGTTTTAAGAGAAAATGGTAATTTTACAGTGGCAAATCCTAGCAGATACCAGCTTAACCAAGTGATCAAAGTTAATGTCACCAGCACTACATAGCAACATTATGGGCCCTAGATATATTGCTCTGAGAAGGGCACATTGACCATCTTTTCTAATAATGCATCACCTCTTCTAATCATGAGAACACATCAGACAAACTCAACCAGAGGGACATCTTACAAAATACCTCTGACCAGTACACTTCAGTGTATTATAGTCATACCAAACAAGACTGAGGAAATATCACAGACTACAAAATTAGGGAAACATAATACCTAAGTGTAATATGAGATGCTGGATTGGATCTTTGGACAGAGAAGTAACATTCGTGGAAAAACTGATTAAATCTGAATAAATTCTTTATTTTAATTAGTTAATCAAGGTTAATTTCTTAGTTTGGAAAGTTGTTCTTTAGTCATGTAAGATGTTAACATGAGGAGAAGTAAGGTTGGACAGAGAGTATATAGGAACTCTGTGTACTATTTTTGCAACTCTTGTGAGTCAAAATAATCTCAAAATAACTGCTTAAAAATAAAAATAGGCTGGGTGCAGTGGCTCACACCTATAATCCCAGCACTTTGGGAGGCCAAGGCGGGCAGATCACGAGGTCAGGAGTTCGAGACCGGACTGGCCAACATGGTGAAACCCCGTCTCTACTAAAAATACAAAAATTAGCTAGGCATGGTGGTGGGCGCCTGTAATCCCAGCTCCTTGGGAGGCTGAGGCAGGAGAATTGTTTGAAAATGGGAGGTGGAGGTTGCAGTGAGCCGAGATCGCACCATTGCACTCCAGCCTAGGCAACAGGGCGAGACTCTGTCTCAAAAATAAAAATAAAACCCAATCCGAATAGACGTTTCTCAAAAGACATACAAATGGCCAGCAGATACATGAAAAAAATGCTCAACATCACTAATCGTTAGGGAGATGCAAATTAAAATCACAATGAGATATCATCTCACACCTGTCAGATTGGCTTTTATCAAATAGACAAAAGGATTGGCAAGGATGTGGAGAAAATGGAACCCTTGTACACTGTTAATGGGGATGTAAATTAGTACAGCCTTTATAGAAAATGTATGGAGGTTCCTCAAAAAACTAAAAATAGAATTACTGTATGATCCAGCCATCCTGTTTGTGGGATTTACCCAAAGGACTTGAAAACAGTTTGTCAAAGAGATGTCTGCACGTCCACGTTCATTGCAGAACCATTAACAATAGACACGTTAAGGAATCAACCCAAGTGTTCATCAACAGATGAGTGTATTTTTAAAAAATCTGGTATGTACACAATGGAATACTATTTGGCCTTGAAAAAGAAAGAAATTTTCTTATTTGCAACACCGTGGATGGAATCAGAGAACATTATGCTAAGTGAAATAAGATAAATCAGGCACAGAAACACAAAATATTACATGTCTCACATGTGGAATCTAAAACCATTGAACTCATCGAAGCAGAGAGTAGAATGGTGGTCACAAAGGCTGAGGGATGGTGGGGCGCAGTGGCTCACACCTGTGATCCTAGCACCTTGGGAGGCCAAAGCGGGCAGATCACAAGGTCAGGAGATCCAGACCATCCTGGCCAACATGGTGAAATCCTGTCTCCACTAAAAATACAAAAATTAGCTGGGCATGGTGGTGTGTGCCTTTAGTCCCAGCTACTCAGGAGGCTGAGGCAGGAGAATCGCTTGAACCTGGGAGGCAGAGGTTGCAGTGAGCTGAGATCACGCCATAGCACTTTGGCCTGGCAACAGAGCAAGACTCCGTCTCAAAAAAGAAAGAAAAACAAAGACTGAGGGATGGGAGGAATGGGAAGATGATGATTAAAGGGTACAAAATCTCAGACAGGAGAAATTTTATTTTCTTTTTTTTGAGTTCTGTTGCATAGTGTGGTGAATATTCAAAATAGCTAAGAGAGTAAATTTCAAGTGTTCACACCACAAAAAGTTAAGTATTGGAGGTGATGGCCGTGTTAATTACCTTGATTAAATTATTCTACATTGTATTCAGAGGTTATAATATCACTTTTGTACCCTATAAATTTATGTCATTATAAATTTTCAATTTATAATTAAGAAAAAACACTTAGGGCCAGATTAGCATCAGAAGTGATTTTTTAAATATTTACGAAATACAATACATATACCACATGTTATGTAACTCCACACACCACCAGTGTTGTTTGGGGGACAAATATGTTCATATTTCTGTACTGAAATGTATGACATTTCATGTAGTGTAAGATAAATAAAAGCTATTTATATATTTAAAAAAAAACAGAGATATAGACCAATGGAACAGAACAGAGTCCTCAGAAATAATACCGCACATCTACAGCCATCTGATCTTTGACAAACCTGAGAGAAACAAGAAATGGGGAAAGGATTCCCTATTTAATCAATGGTGCTGGGAAAATTGGCTAGCCATAAGTAGAAAGCTGAAACTGGATCCTTTCCTTACCCCTTATACGAAGATTAATTCAAGATGGATTAGAGACTTAAATGTTAGACCTAATACCATACAAACCCTAGAAGAAAATCTAGGTAGTACCATTCAGGACATAGGCATGGGCAAGGACTTCATGTCTAAAACACCAAAAGCAACGGCAGCAAAAGCCAAAATTGACAAATGGGATCTAATTAAACTAAAGAGCTTTTGCACAGCAAAAGAAACTACCATCAGAGTGAACAGGCAACCTACAGAATGGGAGAAAATTTTGCAACCTACTCATCTGACAAAGGGCTAATATCCAGAATCTACAAAGAACTCAAACAAATATACGAGAAAAAAACAAACAACCCCATCAAAAAGTGGGGAAAGGATATGAACAGACATTTCTCAAAAGAAGATATTCATACAGCCAACAGACACATGAAAAAATGCTCATCATCACTGGCCATCAGAGAAATGCAAATCAAAACCACAATGAGATACCATCTCACACCAGTTAGAATGGCAATCATTAAGAAGTCAGGAAACAACAGGTGTTGGAGAGGATGTGGAGAAATAGGAACACTTTTACACTGTTGGTGGGATTGTAAACTAGTTCAACCATTATGGAAAACAGTATGGCAATTCCTCAAGGATCTAGAACTAGATGTACCATATGACCCAGCCATCCCACTACTGGGTATATACCCAAAGGATTATAAATTAGTCTACTACAAAGACACATGCACACGTATGTTTATTGCGGCACTATTCACAATAGCAAAGACTTGGAATCAACCCAAATGTCCATCTGTGACAGACTGGATTAAGAAAATGTGGCACATATACACCATGGAATACTATGCAGCCATAAAAAAGGATGAGTTTGCGTCCTTTGTAGGGACATGGATGCAGCTGGAAACCATCATTCTTAGCAAACTATCACAAGAAGAGAAAACCAAACACCGCATGTTCTCACTCATAGGTGGGAACTGAACAATGAGATCACTTGGACTCGGGAAGGGGAACATCACACACTGGGGTCTATCATGGGGAGGGGGGAGGAGGGAGGGATTGCATTGGGGAGTTATACATGATATAAATGATGAATTGATGGGTGCTGACGAGTTGATGGGTGCAGCACACCAACATGGCATAAGTATACATATGTAACAAACCTGCACGTTATGCACATGTACCCTAGAACTTAAAGTATAATAAAAAAAAAAAAAAAAACGTCAAAAAAAAAAAAAAAAAAAAAATTTCAGGATGAACAACTTTTATGTCTCCGATATATTGAGGGGAATGGATTTTCTGAGAGTGAAAGAAATTGAGTGGTAGAAAATCTAAAGGAAGAGGAAAACTGAACAAGTACAGCTGCTAGTCTAAAAGGGAATTAGCTAGAATTATTTTTTAAGGTGGTTTGCAAAGATGAATAATGAGGGAACATATACTTGATGAAATATTAAAACATAAAAAAGGCTGAAATAATTAAAACATCATGAATTTGCAACATGACCTGGCCGACTGATCAGTGGATCAAAATACATAGTTTGGAAATAGATTTGAGTACATTGGAAAAGTTAGCATATGATGAGGAGGATATCATGAATCAGCAGAAAAAAAAAAAAGACCGGCTTCCATTCCATGGCATCGTTTTAAGTGTTAAATATAATGTTTGAGAACGCGCAAGATGGCCAACTACTTTCGCTGTGTGTGTTTGATGAGGATAAAGGTCCGCATAGCTGCTTCGAAATTCATCACTCATGCACCCCCAGGGGAATTTAATGAAGTATTCAGTGATGTTCGGCTACTACGTAATAATGACAACCTCCTCAGGGAAAGGGCAGAACATGCATTTGCTCATTACAACGTGAATCAGTTTGCACCTGTGAAGACAGAAAGATATGAAGATCAGGTCTTAATTACAGAGCACGGTGACCTGGGCAATAGCAGAGTTTTAGATCTGCTTTCCTTTAAATTTGATCACTTACTCACTTACAGAAAGAAGCAAGTGACCCCCAGCCAGAACAAGTAGATGGAGGTCTGAAGTCTTGGAGATAATCCTGTGACAGTGCTTTAAGAGCTTATGAGAAAGACCATTATTCCAATGGCTTCTGTACTGTTTATGCTAAAACTACCTATGGGCAACAGACTATTATTGCGTGTATTGAAAGCCACCAGAGTCAGCCTAAAAACTTATGGAATGGTCGTTGGGGATCAGAGTGGAAGTTTACCATCACACTACCTACAGGCCAGGTTGTTGGAGTGCTTAAGATTCAGGTTCACTATTATGAAGATGGCAATGTGCGGTTGGTTAGTCATAAAGATGTACATGATTCACTAACTGTTTCGAATGACACACAAACTGCCAAGGAGTTTATTAAAATCATAGAGAATGCAGAAAATGAGCGTCAGACAGCAATTAGTGATAACTATCAAACAATGTCAGATACCACATTCAAGGTCTTGCGCCAGCAGCTTCCAGTTACCCGCACCAAAATCGACTGGAACAAGATACTCAGCTACAACATTGGCAAAGAAATGCAGAATGCCTAAAGGCTGAATGTAGGGTTCTTCAGTATGTGGAAAGACAAGGATTCAACATGTGGTCATATGATAAATAAGTGATTTATAAATAAGAGTGCTATTTTGCTAGCGCTTTCAAAGTTAACCAGTTTTCTAGCCTCATGGAATACTGTTGAACCTATAAGCATTGTCTTGATTCTTTTGTGTTCTCTGCCTTGCAATTTTCTGTTATTGCTATATCCAAGTGTAAGTCTTTTTTTTTTTTTTTATGTTAATTCTGGCACATTTTATGTTGGAGGGAGCGATCTATCCTAGAGACATTTTACTGTTGAAAAAAGTTTCCTAGCCATGAAGCCCTGCTGCTGATTTAGACAAGGTATTATGGTCATTATTTTCTACCCCATCCTTCCAAGCACTTCTGATACTTCAGTGGTTTTCACTGATCCACCAGCACCTAAAGAGGCTATACTACAATCTACAGCTAAATGGAAGACACATTCATCCTTCTCCCTCTGACTGCTTTGATCATCATTTATTGCATCTCAGAACTGTAATTTTTGAAAGTTTGGATTGGGACTTTTCAGGTCCTTTTTGGAGGGCAAAGGAAGTGTCAGCTTCTCTGGGGAACTTGTTTTTAAATCCAAAGACTTGAACCACGTTCCCTGCACATGAACATGTTTGCTTTTATCCCTTCTCTCATTGTCTCCTTCCTATCTTAGTGCCATTGTAGTTATAGACATCCGTATTTTTAGAAGAGTTTTACCCATTTATTTTTTTAAACAGTCAAGAACTACTGAAATACTGTGGATATAGAGTATAAAACTTGAAAAATGCAGATGTTGAGGGAATAATAGGTATCTTGTGCTTTAGTACTTTATGGCAGGATTGCACTATAAGCAAATGAATTAAACAGCTATGTAAATCATAAACAAAAACTAAAAATGAACCAAAATGAAAAGGATAAATTCCAGGCAGTATCTTTCTACTGTAACCTGTTATTTAAGGAAATGCTGGTGATTTCTTCTAAATAGGATGTAAAACTTACTTCAAATTACTCTTCCTCAGTCCTGCCTTTCAAGAACTCAAGTGTAACTGTGATAAAATAACCTGTTCCAGGTATATTGGCAGGTATGTGTGTAATCTCAGAATACACAGATGACATAGATATAATGTAACAACTGGTAATGGTGGATTCATTTACATTGTTTATCGTTCTATGACCCGGCCTTAAGGGAAGGTCAGTTTTTAAAAGAAACAAGTAGTGTCTTCCTGCCTATCTCCAGATACAGGTTAAAAAAACAAAAAAAGCTTTCATGCTTTAGTTTTGTTTTTGCTCAGTAATATAGTCAAGCAACAGTTTGTTTCCAAGTGACCCATTGAGCTGCGAATGCATTTTTGTTTATTTCAAATAAAATATATTTGTATTATTTGTCATTCATACTATCCATCCATACCACACTATCTTTTGTATCAGGTAGTCTAATAGAAATATACCTGTTTTGTTCTAAAAAAAAAATAAAGGTTAACTAGCTCAAAACATTTTGAGAATTCAAGAGTGAAATGAGAATTACTTGGAGAGAAATGTTTTGTCACCAGTAACTGTAGACTTCTTTCTGTTCTTTAATCAAAATTCAGGTTTACAAAATTTGGACATTTTGAGTTCAGAAATATTTAAATATTAATATACTGAATAATTTTAATGTGTGAGCCAGTAATTTGAATATTGCTTTGATTTACAGTAATTTTGATGATGTTCATTTTGGTATTACACTCAGTTATTACTGATATTAACTAAAGTCCTCATAACAACTTTATTTGCATATACTACCATTTTTAATGAATAGCCATACTTTGCAAGATGTACATTAGAGCCTGATTTTGTAACGTTGTAAATTTATGCTTACCATTTTAAGGAACTAGAGACAAAATTTGAAGACAAGATATAACCATTTTGTGTAGCATTGAAAGATTAAAAGACATTTTTAGCACACAAAAAAACAAAGTTATGTCATAGTAAGCAATTTTCTTGACTTTTAAAAAGATTGAGTGTTTTAACATACTTAGTTCTTACAATTATTTTGTGTTATTTACTTTCTGGACTTTTCCTTACTGATGGGAGATTTTGTTCACTGGTAGTTTAGATTCAAAGCATTAGTTCAGTACAATTTCAGGTAGAAAACCTTAATGAATTATTCATTAATACTAATAAAGACATTTGTAGTTACCATGCCTCGTTACTGCCACACACCAGCATTTGTGTACTGATTTTAATCACTTTTATATGTAGTGATTTGATTTGGCTAGTAGAATTTGAAAAGCTTTGCTGAAAAGTATTCAGCTCATTATAATCTGAGAACATAGGCATTGCAGATATATATTAATTTTTATTATGTAAAATGTGTACAGTTACCTCTCTTAAAATAGAAACTAAAATAATATTTACATTCATAATATTGAAACTATGTTTGAATGTTAATATCTGCCAAAAAATTGTGATCTTCTAAAAATATTGTTTTATGATATCATTCATCAGCTTGCAAATGTTTTCTCAGAGCACAACTCAAATGTCTTCTCTCAGCAGAACTCAAAAGTTTTCATCAAGACAGGTTTTATTTGTGAGCAATAAATCTGTTGATATTAAGTACATTAATATGAGAAACATTTGCTTTTCTAAAAGTGGAACATTGTAATATCCAGATAATTTTGTTTTGTCCTCATAAGGTTAATAGAGCCTATTTGACTTGAGTTGTATTTTGTTTTGCGAAATAAAGTATCTTTCTCCTTTTTTATTAATACCGAATATGCTTTGTTTTAAATGTAATTATAGGATTGACTGAGCCATCATCAGTGTATGATCAGAATTTTCCTTGTGAACAGTAGTTTGAAATGTTAAGATGGTTGAAGACTAAGGTTATTTTCCTGGCAATGGACCAAGGGTGTAAACAAAACAGCAATCCCTGCTGTATAAAAAGATTAAAGCCACAAAAGAGACATCATTCTAAATACCCAGTGAGCTTTTACTAACCTTGTGAGTGACTTTTGCAATTGGAGCAAAGTGGCATGTTATATTTTAATCATTTAAAGAATAATTCCTGGTTATTCTAGCCTTTTTTTTTTTTTTTTTTTTTTTTTTTTTTTTTTTTTTTGAGACGGAGTCTCACTCTGTGGCCCAGGCTGGAGTGCAGTGGCCAGATCTCAGCTCACTGCAAGCTCCGCCTCCCGGGTTTACGCCATTCTCCTGCCTCAGCCTCCCGAGCAGCTGGGACTACAGGCGCCCACCACCTCGCCCGGCTAGTTTTTTGTATTTTTTAGTAGAGACGGGGTTTCACTGTATTAGCCAGGATGGTCTCGATCTGACCTCGTGATTTGCCCGTCTCAGCCTCCCAAAGTGCTGGGATTACAGGCTTAAGCCACCGCGCCCGGCTATTCTAGCCTTTTAAAAGAAGAGTGAAAAAAATAATTGAAAACTATTGTTTTGGAGATGCCTATAACAGGTATTACGAAGTGTTGTCTCTGCCAACTGGTAACAGTTTGCTTTGTGCAATGTTTTTTTTTTTTTTTTTTGAGGCGGAGTCTCGCTCTGTCGCCCAGACTGGAGTGCAGTGGCGCAATCTCGGCTCACTGCAAGCTCCGCCTCCCGGGTTCACGCCATTCTCCTGCCTCAGCCTCCTGAGTAGCTGGGACTACAGGCGCCCGCCACCTCGCCCGGCTAGTTTTTTTTTTGTATTTTTTTTTAGTAGAGACGGGGTTTCACCATGTTAGCCAGGATGGTCTCGATCTCCTGACCTCGTGATCCGCCCGTCATGTGCAATGTTTTGTAAAGAGTAAAAATGGTTAAGAAATGGCTGTTTCCTTCATAACTTTTATACCCTAGTAATGGTATGATAAAGGACAAATTGCCAATAATCTATCATGAACAATGAAAGGAGGCCCCAAACATATCTGTCTGGAGATTCAGGAATACTTCTTGAGCAATAGGTTTTTGAAATAGTAAAGAATATAATTATAAAGGGTAGAAATCAAAGAGCATGTTATGTAGGCTTTGGAGGTTCTCAAGTAGAAGAAATAATGTGACCAAAAATACAGCAGTGAGAAACAGTTTATTAAGTACTTATTGTGTTTCAGATTATTGGAAATCCTGAGCTAAATAAGATTCAGTTTTTGCCTCAAAGATCTAAAATCCTGGCTTATAATTCATTTGCATAGAGGTGATAGTTTAAACATTATAAGCATGTGAAATATTGAAGGAGAAAGCATAAGAGAAGGAAAGAGATAGCTGGACAAAATCTTTAGGAATGCTTTACATTTAGGGGGAAAAAGCGAAAGAAAATCCAATAAAGGAGATAGTATTATTGAAAGATGTATAGTTAAGAAGAGGATCAAGAGCATTCCATGACCTAGATCTTAAGGATGATAATGGGTTTTGAAAAGAAAGGACCAGGCGCAGTGGCTCACGCCTGTAATCCCAGCACTTTGGGAGACCGAGACGAGCAGATCATGAGGTCAGGATTTTGAGACTAGCCTGGCCAGCGTGGTGAAACCCTGTCTCTACCGCAAATACAAAAAAAATTAGCTGGACATAGTGGCACACAGCTGAAATCCCAGCTCCTCGGGAGACTGAGGCAGGAGAATCACTTGAACCCGGGAGGCAGAGGTTGCAGTGAGCTGAGATTGTGCCACTGCACTCCAGCCTGGGTGACAGTGAGACTACATGTCAAAAAAAATAATAATATGAAAGACGCAATCAGGAATGCCAGACTTATATAAGAGGTTGAGAATGAAAGATTAGAGGGATCTAGTGATTAGGAAAACTTCCATTTTACAGACCAAGTGGCAGGGAGGCTTGGGGCTTGGCACAAATGTTGAGACATTCTGAGAAATGAGGAGGAAGTAGACATAGCGGTATAAGACTTTTCCTTTAAGGTTAACACAGGAGAGATATTGATGGTATTGAGTGGGAAAGAGACAGATAAGGTCAAGGAGTGGTCCTGGGAGAGGCTAAAGGTCATGTTGAGAAATAAGGGAATGGAAATGTGAAAATTGTGGTTCAAGGATGAAACTTAAATAAGAGTTTAAGATCCTGGAGGTGGTAGGATTTTGTGTGATCAAATCCAACATGTGACCTAAATGGAATCAAGGAGGACTAAAGGGCCAGTGGTAACATTAACAAATTAGGACGAGGGGTTGAGGAAATAAGGCAAAGGAATCTAGGAACCATAACTGCAAGTTTGCATAAAGACTCAAGACAACTTTTTGTTATGATTGAAAGCCTTTGGAATGAGTGCCATGGATAGGCTGCTTCTGCTTTAAATGAGTAGTGAATTAATTCATTTAAAAAAATTTATTTTATGTCTGTTATGTACTAGACACTGTTTTAGGTGTTTGGGTTGTGTTACTGAGTCCTGTATATGACCATACCAATTTGTAATATTGAAATATTAACAAACTTGTTTTATACATTATGGTATAAAAATGGTCTTGCACTGTTTAAATTATGCTCAAAACATGAGTTCCTTGAGGACAGAGATTGTCTTACTCATCCTTGTAGGCCAGTTACTTAAGCATAGCACCTGATGTTTAATAGGTATGTTCATGAAGTGTTTGAATTACAGAAACTGTTAAATAACAGAATAATTCTGTAAGATTTTTACACGGAATTACTATCTGTGTTTTGTAAAAGGTGAAAGAAAAACAGTATTAAAATTATATATATAGCATTACAGAACTTTTTAATGAGAAAGATTACTTTTTTAAAAATATCACTGAGTTCTCAATTCTTGCTATAAAGGCAAAATATAGTAAAATTGTGAAATTTATTCTTAAATTATTTCCCTTCTGTAGTATAACTTCTCCCACAGGAAACACAGGAAGTCTTTTACTTGGGTATTTTGTTAATGCATGGTATTACTACAATCATGTTAAGTGATCTTCACTAAATATAGAGGTGAGTCTTTTTCTCACCAGCAAAGAATGGACCTGTAAGATTCAGTCGTCATTAAGGGTGCTTTCCATGCTTTTAACTATTTTAACCAAGAATTTTAGAAGAAAGAATTAGGAAGTAGAGTTGAAGTAGCCTTGATCTGAATGCCCATCTCTGCATTCTTGCCAGGCATGGATGTCATTCTTGTGTACAGATCTATATTTTTTTTTCATTGGAATCTGTGATATATGCAGCTCATTTTGCTGAAACTTTCTACTCAGTTGCTTCCAGATGCCATTCCTTTTAGATTTAAAAAAGAACTTTTTGTTGGCAAATTATGTATCATTGGTTCTTAATTGTTGCTGCAAGAGTGGTAACTTCATTTACTTATTGCTTATGTTTTCTGCTTGTGATACTACAAAGTTTGGCTTGTTTGCTTCTTCCCAATAATGAAATTAATGCTGTAACTATGCGTCTAAGAATGCTGCTTACTACCAATTATGTATTACTTATTATTTATTACTACCAATTATTACTACTACCAATTATTACCAATTATTTATTACAACTAATTGTAATTACAATTAGTGATTACGGAAGTGTTTCTATCAGTTTCTAATCCTTGACAATTTCAATTATTCTGGATTTTTATAATATTTAATATAGCTTTTGTAGTTTTGAAGTTACTTCCCTCAAATTTCTTTGTATTAAATCATGACTAAATACATATAAATGACATAATTTAGGAATTGTTATTTGTAAAACGTAAATTACAGATGACCCCAGATTCTCCAAAACTGCAATGTTCAGTTCAACTTGCTTACCACACTAATTGATGGAGAAAGAAAAAAACTGATCATAGTATGTTTATAAATAAAACATTTAAGTACATTTGAGTCAGGAAGTTGAATTGATTGGTGAGAACCAGAGATTTTATGTATAATAACAAATGAAAGTAAAAACTGGCTTTTACAGTTACAAGCTCATTTTTTTTGAGAAACTAGCTGGGTTTCTGAGAATTTACAAAAAAAAAAAACACAGTATTTCTGGTAGCTTATCACTGGTCTTAAAGATAGTGACATTTGGGTAGCCTTTTTTGGCAGTAGCATACTCTGTTTTATTTTGACTCATCTTCAGTTCTGATGCAGTCCACTCTGATACACAGAAGAACCAATTCAACAAAAACAATGATTAGCTGATTTAGAAAAGACACCCAAGTTTATGCCCTTTCCTTGTCCTCTTACCTCACAGTTTCCTTGTGGGCCTTCCTTGTAAAGACATTTTGAGGATTTTCCCTGTGAAATCTAGTTACTGCTTTGTTGTAGTGGGAGCACTATCCTGATTCAGAACTTTTTTCTTAAATAGCCTGATACAAAACATACTTAATGCAATTTATTTAAATCTTATTTTTAAAAGTCATTCAGATCCTCCTGTTTCAGTAAAGAATATAGCATTATTTTAATAAACAATATAGGTTTTATATCAGACTTTGGAGGGTACACTCTGACCATTTTTTAGGACTACCCCTTGGATTTCAGGAAGCAAGAAAGCCAAGGGAAGAGATTTGGTTGATAACTAAATAATAACAATAAGTATACTATTTTTAACTTACATTTATAAATTTCACGCATACTATATTAAAACTAATTAAATTGCAGTGCACAGTCAGGACTGATATAATATAAACAAGAGATAATAAGGAAGCTTTATTCCAATTTTAACACAGAGCACAATACTGTTCACACAGTAAATTCTTAAGATAACCTAGAGTATTCTGTTATCACAAGACAGGGTACCTTAATTATTTCCTGGAAGTAAAGGGAGGATTTCCAAGTATTAGAAAATGTTTCTGCCAAATTCCTACAAAGTATGAAAAATAAGTCATGTTTGTTATCATATAACATTCCAACCTGGAGTTGTAACACTTACTATTAGATTTTCTTTAGATTAAAAATAGAATTAAAAAGTCAGACTCAATTTGAATTGAACATTGTCTTACTCTGAGAAAGTTAAAAATGATTTTTATATTGATAACCACTTGTGAATTCATTTAGAAATATCTTTGTAAATTTATTAAGTACTTACGTTGTCTTGTGCATTGTTTTATTAGACTAGAATATATTCCCTTTTTGGTATCAAGATACTCTTCTCACCTAAGAAGTACAGTCATACACTGCATAATGACATTTTAGTCAATGCCTGACCACATATATGACAATAGCCCCCTAAGATTATAATGCCATATTTTTACTGTACCTTTCTTAGGTTGAGATATGTCTAGATATACAAATATTTACCATTGTGTTACAGCTGCCTAAAGTATTCAGTTCAGTAACATCCTGAACAGGTTTGTAGCCTAGGAGCAATAGGCTGTATCCTATAGCCTAGGTGTGTAGTAGACGGTACCACCTAGGTTGTGTAACTATACTGTACAATGTTTGCACAATGACAGAATCACCTAACAATGCATTTCTTAGAATGTATCCCCGTCATTAAACAACTCATGACTGTATTAGAGAACAGAGCTTCAACTCTGGCTCATTGAAACTGGGATCGCCTTGCTTAGAGTGTATAATAATTTGAGTATTGACCTGGTGACAGATCCTGTACTTATTTCAGTGGCTTTCAACCTTAGATTAATAGGATGTTTTTTATTTCCCTTTTTATAAGTAAAATATATTGATAATATATTAATTTATATATATTAAGAGAAAATTGGCCTCACTTCCTCAGGTCAGATAATTTTAATTAGTGAAAATTATTTTATTTATTTATTTATTTTTGAGACGGAGTCTCGCTCTGTCCACCAGGCTGGAGTGCAGTGGCGCTATCTCGGCTCACTGCAAGCTCCGCCTCCCGGGTTCCCGCCATTCTCCTGCCTCAGCCTCCCGAGTAGCTGGGACTACAGGCACCCGCCACGGCGCCCGGCTTTTTTTTGTATTTTTAGTAGAGACGGGGTTTCACCGTGGTCTCGATCTCCTGACCTTGTGATCCGCCCGCCTCGGCCTCCCAAAGTGCTGGGATTACAGGTGTGAGCCACCGCGCCCGGCCTAGTGAAAATTATTTACTTAAAACATCAGTTCTCAAATCTCAAATTCAAAGTAAGTAAAGTTATACCATTCATTTTAATGATTTTTAGCATGCCTTCATGTTTCTAGAAACATTTCATAGGGTTTGAAGAGTAGAAAATGCAGCAGAAAAAAGGTAAAATAAAAATGTAATAGGTAAATTATTATAAATTTTAACTACAAACACTGAAATCAGATAAATCTCATCTGTTTTTTATAGTACAACTTTAAGTGTGTTTTTTTCCCTCCCAGGACATTTATTCAGAACAGCTGGGGATCAACCGTTTAACCTGTCCACAGTGTCGAGTGCCTTCCCAATGGTCAGCCACCCAGTCTTTGGTCTACATTCAGCCAGCTCAGGGCATTCAGAATTTGGTGGTTTGGGGACACTTGGTACACCCACAGCCTTAGCCGCACATCCCCAACTAGCATCTTTTCCAGGTAAACATCTGTTACAAGCAGTGTTCAAGGAAAGGAGGAAAGCTTGAGAATGTTCAAGCAGTAATTTGTCTGTTGAACAAAAGGAATAGTCTAATGCCTGCTGTATTTAAAACTTTGGTACAAGAATTGGCTCAATCCTGTTTATCATGTGCAAAAAATTAAACACCCTAAGTTTGTTAGGTGGCAGAGCAGTTAATTAGATATCCAGGTATTTAACTAGAGAAATAGGTGTCTGTCACAGGACAGAGTAATTCGGGCAAGTTTTTCTCATGTTTTTTGTTGAAGTACAATATACAGAAAATTATACATATTATAAATGTAGAGTTAAATGAATTTTTCTCAGCCTTATTTGATTTTTTAAAAAATTACTTAGTGTGAAACTGAAGTTGTTTTGTATTTTTACACCCCTATTTCAAGTTCTCACTTTTCTTCACCATGAGGAAAATAAGCTAGACTCTTACCTTTCTTTATTTTTCTGTTTTTTGTTTGTTTGTTTTGTTTTTTTCTGAAATGGAATCTTGCTCGATTGCCCAGGCTAGAGTGCAGTGGTGCAATCTCAGCTCACTGCAACCTCCTCCTCCTAGGTTCAAGCAATTCTCCTGTCTCAGCCTCCCGAGTAGCTGGGATTACAGCCACGCACCACCATGTCTGGCTAATTTTTGTATTTTTAGTAGAGACGGGGTTTCGCCATGTTGGCCAGGCTAGTCTTGAACTCCGGATCTCAAGTGATCTGCCCGCCTCGGCCTCTCAGAGTGCTGGAATTACAGGTGTGAGCCACGGTGCCCAGCCTGTTTTTCTGTATTTGATCAAAACAACTAGAGAGTTGTACCACTTACATGGCAAGATGACCAGTATTATCCAAAATTCTATAGATTATGAGGATTTAGTAGTTCAGTAAGACATCAGTTAATTAAAACTTTGGACAGACATGCTTTAATTTGTTATATTATCTTGAAAGCCTAAATTTGAATGTGTTTTCTGTAGATATAATTTGACTTTAATAAATTTTAGTAAGGTCTGCATGTATTAGTGTATGTGAAATAACTTAAAACATTATAGCATAATTCTAGAGACAAATAGGCCTGAATTTAAATCTGGCTTTGTTATTTCATAGCTGTGTGACCTTGAACAAATTATCTGACCTCTTAGCATCAGTTTTCTCATCTGAAAAATGAGGATCATAATAATAGTACCTGACTTACAGGGTTCTTGTGAGGATTAAAGGAGTTCAGTCATACTTAGTGCCGAGTACAGTATCTGGTGCACATAATTAGTCCGTAATTGGTAACTATCATTATTTTATTTTGCCTACTTTAATGGTTAATAATTTATCAAATGTTTTCTTAAAAGGAAAGAAGTGTTTTTAAAACTATATGTAGAAAGGATAGATGGTTAAATGTATATTTCAAGTACTATTTCTTGAGTCATATTACTTCTTTAATTCAGTTGTCTGGGAAGCAGGGATGCTGAGGAGGAGTATTGTGAGTAGATAGTTAAAGAAGTCATAAACCAAGTTTTAACATTTCCTTCAAAAATATTAATAGGAATTTATTCAGTTTCTAGCATGGTTGCTTAGCAAGATAAGCATTCCACAGATATTTACTGAAATATAAGTATCCGAATTTACTGAATAAATATCAAAATAAATAACAATATAGATAGTGATATCTTAAATATTTGTATTGTTTTATCATGGCTTATTACACTGTTGCTTTTGAACTTTTCTAAACCACAATGTAAATACTATATTATTAAAATCAAATATCTTTTGTACTAGAATGATGGTTAACACATTTAAAAAATTACTCATCTGGATTTCAATAATGTTGATACTTCTGTATAGAAAAAAATTTGATAGCTTCCTCAGCCAAAATAAATTATTCACTTATTCATTGAATGCACAAAATTCTTTGGGCGTCTACTATGCTCTGCACACAAGGCCAAAAACAGAAGAATAAACATAGTATATTATATTATATGTTGCTTACAGTTTTTAGGAGATAAACAGACAATTGCAAGACAGAGTCTTTAGTGATAAAAGTATGCCTAGATGAGCATACTTTTTGCCAGATGGGCATAGATTATGCCTAGTTTTCAAAGATTCATTTTGTTTAATTTGCAGTTTCATACAGTAACTTAAATATAAATTTTCTATAATTGGCTTTATTCAGAAGGGTGACCAAATTGCCAGACTTTTAAATCACCCAGTAAATAAATGAGAACAAAACAGGAAGATATCACTAGGAATTTTTAATGAGGAATAATTTATTTTTACATTTTCTGTACTTTCTAAAATATTATGCATTTCAGATTAAATCAATAAATATAAAATTATTTAATGGATATTAGCATAATAAAATTATTTCCATTTTATATTGACATAGTATTTCATGGTAATTTTTAAAATATTTGTAATTTTTTTGGTAATTAATTTTAATACTAAATTACCATGAATTTTTGCAAAGTATTTTTGGCTCTATCAAGTATGAACGATTTTTAAATTCTGCTAAATCTTCTAGGTTCAAATTGACATCTATTATGTCCTCTGAAATATTATTAATAGACTCTTTGAGATAAATATGTCAAATATTGGCTGGCCATGGTGCCTCATACCTGTAATCCCAGCACTTTGGGAGGCCGAGGCAGGCGGATCACTTGATGCCTCACCAACATAGCCAAACCTCATCTCTACCAAAACTACAAAAATTAGCCAGGTATGATGGTGCATGCCTGTAATCTCAGCTACCCTGGAGGCTGAGGCAAGATAATCACTTGAATCCAGGAGATGGAGGTTGCAGTGAGCCCATGTCAGGCCACTGTACTCCAGCCTGGGCAACAGAGCATGAATCTGTCTCAAAAAAAAAAAGTTAAATGTTGCTACTATGCTGTTCTTTCTTTTGAATATACTTAGAAATTTACCATATGCTGATTTATGTAATCCTTATTTTGTATTTTTCATTTTATCAACAAGCTGATTTGTGACTAAATTTTGTTTATTTTCCTAAATTTGGAAGACAAGCTTGTCACTTAACAAAAATTATTTCCTATGAAATAACATCAGACATTTGTAAAGTTTATATTCAGAAGCTCTACCATTTGCATCTTTTTATTTAACTAATCTTATTTTCTTATTTTGTATTTTCTTCTGTGGTGTCAGGTTATTTATAACACACATTTTCCCATTGTTTTCTCTAATCTCTACTGTGTACTTATTTACTTTTTTTTTTCTTTGAGAGAGTTTCACTGTGTCACCCAGGCTGTGGAGTGCAGTGGTGCGATCTCAGCTCACTGCAACCTCCACTTCCCAGGCTCAAGTGATTCTTGTGCCTCAGCCTCCGCAGTGGCAAGGATTATAGAAGTGCACCACGACACCCAGCTATGTGCTTATTTACCATTGACATTCTCGAGTACTTTTTAAAATGTTTTTTTCTGAGTTTGATTATGTCTAAAATATTTTAATCTTACTAGACTTTGATTACCTTACCAATTTTTTGGTTGTTTACAAAGTCTTTGAATTCCACTTTCATTACAGACTCTGTGTTAAATTATATAAATATCTTTGGGAAACCTCAGTCCCTCCCTGCTTTTTAAAATTTCTTATAGCGACACGGTCTCTCTCTGTTGCCCAAGGCTGTTCTCAAATTCCTGGCCTCAAGTGAACCTCTCACCTCAGCCTCCCAAAGCTCTGGGATTACGAGTGTGAACCACTGTGCCTGGTCCTCAGTACAGTAACTTTTTATCAGCTAGGCAGAACCTAGCTTTCAAACCTATAAATAACAAGATTCTGACTGTGCTGATACAAGCCCAAAACACATACTTTTTCTTCCTATCTAAATGTACATCTTTCATCTAAACAGTGGATAAATGATCAATGCTTTTGTATAGTTATTCTTGATTCAGTTCCCACTGTTCAGGCATGGCTGAATATACATTGGTATCATTTTACTAGTAACACCTTCCTGCAGTGCAGAAGAATAGCTTTTGCAGTTTTCTACTTATACTGTTTTTCAGACTTTTGAAACTGGCAGCTACCATGAAAATTTCACTTTTCTTTTAAACTACAGATTTTGCCATTAGATAATGAAGGTGCATACCACTTTACATTCTATTTTTAATGAAGGATATTCCTAGAAAAGTTTTAACGATTATATAATACAATAGCCTGACAATTTTGAGTTTTTCCAGTACTGTATTGTTGTGGGGTTTTTTCCTCTAATGTTCTTATGGTTGTCACAGTCAATGAAAAATGCCCCATATCTTTTGGAAGACTGGTCTGAAAGATAATAACTGATTTGATAATCTAGCAGACTAGCCAGTTGGGGGAGATTGTTTTTGAGATTTTAGATGGGGCAATACAAGATTACTTCATCCTGCCTTGAAAAATGTGTAAAATTTGGCTTATTTCCTTTTCTAAAACTTTAAAGAGACACTCTTTAAGTATTTACCATTTATTGAATGATTTTCTACCACTGGTCATTTTATATCAATAAAACAATCATTGTTATCTGTAATTTATGAGTGGAAGTAAAAACAAAATTCAGGCTTTCATCATTAACTTTAAGGGGAGAGGCTTTATAAATCTTTTATATTTTAATGTGAAATTACTTGTTTTTGAAATCTCCTTTGAGAACTTATTTTTTAGAACATAAAAAGGCCTACTGATTTTGCTGTATTTATGGTTATCTTTAAGTATAGAAGTTTTCTTCCATAAATGTACTTAAGGTATAGTGGATTACAGTAGTCTTATATTATTATTTAGACTATCTGATTTATCAGAGCCAGATTTATATTGTATGTAACTTGAGGAAAGTCTTAACATAGGTTGTAGATGTGAACTTAAATTCTAAGGGTTTAAAACAGATGAGAATGGGGTAAGTCATCAAAGAGTGAAATACTTCTTTCATATTCCTAGTTTTCACTTTCATTTTTTTTTTTTTTTTTTTTTTCTTTTGAGACGGAGTCTTGCTCTGCCACCCAGGCTGGAGTGCAGTGGCCGGATCTCAGCTCACTGCAAGCTCCGCCTCCCGGGTTTACGCCATTCTCCTGCCTCAGCCTCCCGAGTAGCTGGGACTACAGGCGCCCGCCTTGTCGCCCGGCTAGTTTTTTGTATTTTTTTTTTTTTTTTTTTGAGGCGGAGTCTTGCTCTGTCACCCAGGCTGGAGTGCAGTGGCCGGATCTCAGCTCACTGCAAGCTTCCCCTCCCGGGTTCCCACCATTCTCCTGCCTCAGCCTCCCAAGTAGCTGGGACTACAAGCGCCCGCCACCTCGCCCGGCTAGTTTTTTGTATTTTTTAGTAGAGACGGGGTTTCACTGTGTTTGCCAGGATGGTCTCGATCTCCTGACCTTGTGATCCGCCCGTCTCGGCCTCCCAAAGTGCTGGGATTACAGGCTTGAGCCACCGCGCCCGGCCAGTTTTTTGTATTTTTAAGTAGAGACAGGGTTTCACCGTATTAGCCAGGATGGTCTCGATCTCCTGACCTCGTGATCCGCCCGTCTCGGCCTCCCAAAGTGCTGGGATTACAGGCTTGAGCCACCGCGCCCGGCCTCACTTTCATTTTTTAAACTGTGAACTACCTTTATCCTTTCCAAGCTTGAACTCCACAAAGCTGCCAAGTGAAGATCCTTAGATACTGGCCTAATGAGAAGAGTGTTAAGTGTACAAGTTCTACTGTTTAAAATTAGGAAAACAATCAGAAGTATGAGCAATTCAGCAGTTTTGTTCCAAGATGAAACTTGAATTATTTTTGAAATAAAACATAGAAAGCCATTGTGATATTAACTGGAAAGTTAATTTATATATTTTTGTTTGGTTGGTTTGTTTGGTTTTGAGGTGCAGAATGGTGGCGAACAACCGATGCTCATACACGTACAGGAGCAACCTTCTTTCCACCATTACTGGGAATTCCACCACTATTTGCTCCCCCAGCCCAGAATCATGATTCTTCTTCATTCCATTCAAGAACTTCAGGAAAAAGTAATCGAAATGGTCCCGAAAAAGGTATCCACATTAACATAAGTGAAGGGCTATAAATCTTCCATTGTCATATATTTTCATAATGTTCAGGTTTAATACCTTTTTTTCGTTTTTTGTTTTTGTTTGTTTGTTTTAATAGAGACAAGGTCTCACTCTTTTGCCCAGGCTGGAGTGCAGTTGTGTGATCATAGCTTACTGTAGCCTCGTCCTCCTGGGCTCAAGCAGTCCTCCTGCCCCAGCCTCCCAAGAACTAAGGACATGTACCACTGTGCCAAGCTACATTTTTTAATTTTATTTTTAATTTTTGTAGCGACAGGGTCTCTGTATGTTTCCAGATGTCTCAAACTTCTGGCCTCAAGCAATACTCACACCTCAGCCTCCCAAAGTGCTGGGATTATAGGCGTAGGCCACCACACCCGGCCTTAATAACAGTTTTATAGTGTTATGCTAGACCTTTTCACATTTTCTTGCTTAATTCTTACAATAATTCTTTGAGATTAGAAGTATTTTATTTTTACAGCCAAAGTCAAATAAGTTGTTCAAGAAAATACTGCTTACATATGGATGTGGCCTAGTCAGGATTTTAGCCCAATTCCACTGCTTTTTCCTCTGTATTTCATTACCTCCCTATATGTAACCCAATATAGTGTGTTACTTTTTCTGTAATTAAGTGTTAACTTCATTAAAACTAATAACCTAGTACTGTTTTTTAAATGATCACTAATATTTCTGTAATTAATAACTTCTTAGAATATAATTTGAAAATTATAACAACATTTTAGATGGTTTATTATCTTTCTTTTCACTTAAGTGTTTTACAGTGTTTGTTCTAAAAGAAGAACATTTGCATTTCATTATCTTTCTAAACATTTTGTTTAACTGAGGTGAAATTCACTTAACATAATATTAACCATCTTAAGGTGAACAATTTAGTGATATTTAATGCTTTTGCAATGTTGTACAACACCACCTCTATCTTGTTCTGAAACATTTTTATCACTGCAAAAGGAAACTTTATACCCATTAAGCAGTTGCTCCCCATTCCCCTCTCCCTCAGCCCCTGGAAACCATCAGTTTTCACTTTGTCCCTATAGGTTTACCTATTCCGAATATTTCATATAGATGGAATCATACAATATGACCTTTTCTGTCTTCTTTCACTTACCGTGTTTTCAAGTTCATCCAATTGTACATATATCTGCACTTCATTTTTAAATGATGCAATAATATTCCATTGTATAAGCATGTTTATTTTTATTTTCAAGGAGTAAATGGGTCAATAAATGGAAATAATACATCATCTGTAATTGGTATCAACACATCTGTACTATCCACTACTGCTTCAAGTTCCATGGGACAAACTAAAAGTACAAGCTCAGGTGGAGGAAATCGAAAATGTAATCAGGAACAAAGCAAAAACCAGCCTTTGGATGCTAGAGTTGACAAAATCAAGGATAAGGTAAGTTATTCTTGGAAGGACATATATAACAGATGTATATATATAAGATTAGCATTCTGAAGGTCAAATCAACAAAATCTATGGTTTAATTTCTTATGAATTACCAACTTTTATTTTTATAGATATGTGTATTTATGGTGTCAGTACAAGTATAAATAATACAAATAGTAATAATAGATAAAATGTATTGAGAATTTACTGCATATCAACTCTTCTCTAATTGCTTTTCATATAATATATATTAACTCCTCCTTATATCTGAAATGAAGTAGCTACTGTTATTACAAATGGAGAAGCAAAGCACCAAAATAATTAGCCACTAAGTGACAGCCAGGATTTGAGAGCAAGTGGGTTAACTCCAGTGCATTAGAAAAGAGTGAATAAGAAAACCTTTTATTATGGAAACTTTCAAATACACAAAGTAGACAGAATAATCATTTGTACCTATTATTCAGCTTCAACAGTTATCACATCATGGCCAGTTTTATTTCATATATATCCCCAACTTTGCAAGTTATCAATTTATTGCCTCTCAGCTCTAAATAACTCTTTTCCGGTTTGCCACTTGTTGCAATCTTAGTCCTTGTTAGTAGACAGTCCTGGAAGAACACTGGAAGAAGATGGTACGTCTTTTTCTTCTTCTTTCTTCTTTTTTCTTCTTTTCTTCTTTCTTCTTCTCCTTTGACAGGGTCTGACTCTGTTGCACTGGCTGGAGTGCAGTGGCAGAATCTCGGTTCACTGCAACTTCCACCTCCCAGGCTTAAGTTATCTTCCCACCTCAGCTTCCCTAGTAGCTGGGACTACAGGTGCATGCTACCACACCCAGATAATTTTTATATTTTTTGCAGAGATGGGGTCTCACTATGTTGCCAAGGCTGGTCTTGAACACCTGAGCTCAAGGGATCCACCGCCTCAGCCTTCCAAAGTGCTGGAATCGCAGGCATGAGCAACCACATGTGGCTGGGACTTCTTTTTCTGGTTCTAGTGTTTTCTTCTTTTAATTATGCTGTGGCTGCCAATGGGTGGCTTCCTTGCTGGCTGACAGCTTCTCTACTGGTGGTGGCCAGGAGATCCAGTGGTGGTCGGGAGACCCAGTAGTGACTAGTACACCATCTGGTGAGTTTCATTGGCATCTCAGGAGGCAGTTTACTATCAAGTTTCGGAAAGTAGGTAGCTTTCAAGCTAATTTTACTGCCACTGTAGCTGACAAGTTCCCAGCCATGTTTTTCTGGTATCTTAGCAAGCAGTGTTTTATGTGTGTCAGCCTTGACTGTGATACCTCATTGAGTTTCTCTGCCATCCAATGGGCAATAGCCACATCTTCTCCTACAAAGTGTGAAACTCAGCCTTGGGTGAATGAAGGGGTTGGAGGAAAAAGTCCCTTTTCCAAGTTTATCTTTATTTAATTATTCTACCTTAGCCCTATGAAAAGTACATATTCCTACATCTCCTTTGCCTGTATTATTTAGAGGTCACTTTATCCCTCCTAGTAGTTAATCTTCTGTTATTAATCCATAATTCTTTATGTCAAATTTTTCCTGTTCTGATTGTTAATGTGGTTTCTTCCTCCTGAGTAGATCTTGTTGGCTCTTTAACTGGTTCCAGTAGTAGGGTGGGTATGCAGTTTGCAGGTGGTAAATTTATTTCTACATTCTGATCACTCTACACTTTTGGATTCCCTCTTCCATATTATGCCAGAAGCTGTGACATCTCAACTTTATAAAATGTATGTCATCACTGAGTCCAGGTTTCATTTATCTAACCAAGTAAGCTGAGAAGCCTCTAACTATATGACCTAGCATATTATGTATTAGATCACTCTTATCAGTGGATTTGGTCTGCTCCAATTTCTGATTTCTTCTTGAATGAGAAGTCCGAGTTAAAGCCTTGTCATCAGCTGCAAACATTTGGGAAACAACGATAAGAGTTGTGTCTTCTCTTCTCTGTTTTATAAAAACTGCTTTCAGGGCCTGGTTTTCCAGTGGAAGACAGTCAAAAGTTTGTGATCCTACACACATGATGTTCTTCACCATCTCAGCTGTAATATTGTGACAGGAAGCTTCTGATACATCATAACAAGAATAGCAAGATATGGGTAGCCATTGACTGCAGATGACGTTGATCTGAACTTTAAATCTGAGCTACATGCCTCTTATACTCCAATTTGTAATCCATAAGAACTACTTTATCAAACTTTTCTTTATCATTTTTCAAGGCAGCACCAAGCTCCATATATTTTCGAGAACAAATGAAACAAAACTGAACAAATACATTTATTTTCTTTTGCTGAGCATATTTCATAGATATATTTCCTCTAAATCTTTAAATTTCCTTCTCAGTAGAAAACATTTTCCAGAGTATAGCATGCTTATATGAAGACTTGGGGGAAGGCCATCTGGTAATGCTAAGAAGCTTGACAATACCCATCACAAAAATGCAAAAGTACTGTACACAGACCCCAAAACAACCATTTTATTTCCCTTTCAACCCACACCACTGAGCACTCAAGCAAACATGATAAAATATTCTTAATTGTTTCCTCCCAGGGACACAGGTATCAGTGTCATACTCTCCACCTGTTGCTCTTTACCTGCTCTTGGCTCTTCTCCCATAGGATTTGTTTCAATGGCAGTCTCATTAGTGTAAGCACTAAGGGCCTGTCTCTGAGCTGCTGGCAGTTTCTCTGATGCCAGACACTGACTGAAACCATCCATTTCTGATTCCCATACTATTTTGAACCAAATCCCAGGCATCATATCATTGGATGCATTTTTATATGTGCTTCTAAAAGTTAAATGCCCATACTTTTAACCCTTATGCTATCCTACCTCTTAAGGAGTAGTGCTAAAATCAACTAAAATCTCTGGTGCCTCTACAATGTGTAAGGCATTGTACAAGACCTTGGAGGCATGAATATGACACAGTTCCTGTACTTAGTTCTAATGAGGAACCTGCATTGACATTCCTAAACAGAATTAGTGCTGTCATACTAAAAGCTGTTACTAGGAGAACATACTGAAAACTCACAGAGGCACCTCTTTCTGCCCAGTTTTAGAGATAGATTCTGAGGTACCATATTAGTGTCTAAGGCAACTAAGTGGAAATAACATTATAGAGAGATAGTCTATTCAAGTGAGGCATGCTAGAACTTAAGATTTCAAAAGAACAGCACTTTCAGATGATATGTGGTTCAGCATGAGTTTGTGGGAGTGGGTTGTTCAAGTAAAATGGAGATAAAGGGCATTGGAACTAAAGAAGAAAATCCTATACTTTTGCACCCAATATTTTTTCAGTTTTTAAAACTTTTTAAAAAAGTTGCTTCATTCATTCTTTTCATGTGTAGTTTGAAAAAAATGTTCTTCAGCTAATTTTGATACCTTCCATGGGAGGTGGGGTACTTATCTCAGCCATTCTCATTGAAAGTCACTGATTAAGTCCATTCCCCTCATATAGTCTGCATATGCATTTAGAATAAATATTGATATTTTAAATAATTAAATTAAGACTAAAATATACAGCCTGTTAAGAAAAAATAAAACAATTTAAGGTTGAATGAGTTTTATTCCAACTGTCGTACAAGTTATTCTTACCACAGCAACCAAAAAAACCTTTACAAGCATATCTGGTTTTTTATGGTTTGAAAATATTACGTGTTAGGGAATAGTAAGTGGTATTGCCACTGTGGAAAACAGTATGACAATTCCTCAAAAAACTAAAAATTAAATTACCATGTGATTCTGTAATTCTACTTCTGGGTATGTACCCCCCAAAATTGAAAGCAGGGTCTCAAAGAGGTCTCTGTACACCCATACTCATAGCAGCATTGTCCAGAATAGCTGAAATGTAGACACAACGGAAGTGTCTATCAACAGATAACTGGATAAGCAAAATATGGGAGGAGATGCATGTGTATACATACACACATACATACATACATACATACATGTTAATATTATCCAGCTTTAAAAAGGAAGGAAATTCTGATATTTGCTACAACATGGATGAACCTTGAGGACATTATTATACAAAGTGAAGTAAGCCAGACACCAAAAGACAAAGACTGTACTGTATGATTCCACTTATTTGAGGTACTTAGACTTATCAGAATTATAGACCAAAGTAGAACGATTGTTACCAGTGGCTAGCATGGAAGGAGGTGTGCGAAGTTAGTGTTTAATAGATACAGAATTTGTTTTACAAGATGAAAAGAGTTAATAGGTATAGAATTTCAGTTTTACAGGATGGATTCCCATCTTGAAAGGCTCTTCTCTTATGTCCTTGGGTGATTGGCTCTTGCTCTCCCTCGGGAGATGACTACGTATAAAGCAAAGCCCCACTCCACTCCCCAGCACACATTGTCTGTCCAGTTATTCTGTTTTACTCATGGTATTTATCGCTCAAAACATTTATTTAAATTGTTTGTTGATTCTCTTCTTCCAGTTCTCTAAGCAGAACTGGTGTCTGTTTCTCACACCCTTGTATCCCCAGAGACTTGAGCAACTATGCCTGGTACATCATAGCCTTGAATATGTATTTGTTTCGTTGTTAAAAGAAATAAGTATACAGTGAAATGAAAGTTCAAGGAGAGGATTCTGAAAAGTTTTCCCAGAGTGGATGGGGGAAAATTAATAAACTGTGATACAAACCCATCTTTTCCCTATTTCTCTAATACTCACACTTCTCATTGCTCCTTATTTTAGTGAGTGCTAAATGTGTTACCTTATCAAACTAGAACTCTTTACACATGGCGAAAGTACGCTCGGCAGACACTCCCTGCATCAGAATCACATTAAGTGCCCAGTTTAGAAGTGGGACTCAGGATTGTTATGCACCCTAAAGCTTCAGAACCAGCACCTCTGGATGACTATTCCTGGGGAGTATAGTCCCCATTTCTCATGCCACCTTTAAATAAAAAGCTACACACTTATTCCTTGGGCATTTAAATAGGAGTTAATTTTTCTCTGCTAAATCACTGTCACTCTCTTATTTCTTTTCTTTCTTGTCCCTTACTAAAACAAAAATGTTTATTTCCATTTAGGTACCTTATGCTTTTCAGTCTTGCTATACATGCTTAGAAAACTACAACAGATTTTGGTTGCAAAGAAGTAGCTGTTTCTTTGACAAACAAATGGTAGTCTTAATATTAATATATTATTATTTCCCTTTAATCTCTACCTTGTGATCTTTCTCATCTTGTGGTTCCCATACAATTCCAATTCAGTTTCTCATTCCTGCCTTACCTACTTTGAGGGAAGAAAACTCAAGAAATGATGGGAACTATTAGTCTGCTTATTGAAGTATGTATCTTTGAAGGAGGCCTTCTGTTAGCTGGTTTGGAGCAGTTAAAACAGAGTCATTGCAAGGCTGGCTGTGGTGGCTCACGCCTGTAATCCCAGCACTTTGGGAAGCCGAGGTGGGTGAATCATAAGGTTAGGAGTTCAAGACCAGCCTGGCCAAGATGGGAAAACCCTGTCTCTACTAAAAATACAAAAATTAGCTGGGCATGGTGGCGGGTGCCTGTACTCCCAGCTACTCGGGAGACTGAGGCAGAGAATTGCTTGAACCCGGGAGGCAGAGGTTGCAGTGAGCTGAGGTCTCGCCCCTGCATTCCAGCCTGGGCGACAAAGCGAGACTGTGTCTCAAAAAAATAAAAAAACAGAGTCATTGCAAACAGAATATAATGGCGGGAGTGACTATCCTCACTATATGAATGTTACCTGAATCAGTGTTCAGAAGACACAATAAAAAGACTATAGATTTGCAATCTGTAACCGTGGCTTCAATTTGGCTTTCTATTGTAGAGATATATTACTGTATTTCATTCCCCAATCCTGAGTAGTCATGAAAGGATGTATTTCTGTTAAGATCATAACTTTTGTAACTTATTGTTATTCTTTCTATATTTTGTTCTTTATCAGCAAATGCCATTAAATGTTCCTAGATTGTACTTAATATTCTTGCTCCATCATTTAAATGTTTCTCCTTTTCAGTCTTTCTATTGGTGAAATTTTAACTTTCCCTTTGTTAAATAATTATAAATATTTTCAATGTTCTACATGACAGAGCTTGTACTTTTTATTGAGGAGTTCTAAGTTAATTGATTGGTTTGTTAATTTGTTATAATTCATCTCATGATTTTTCCTGTTTTTATCCACTACTATTGTGTGTTCTTGAACACAAAACTTCACATTTATGTGACCTAATGCCACTTTCTACCAGCTTTAGATTTTATTTTTCTTGCAGAGTCTTAACTGTTCCAGAAATAAATATCTCTCTTTATTTTTATCTACCTTGTCTTCTACCTTTTTTAATCTTTTCTGAAATGAAACATAAACAGTTAAATTCCTTGACCCTAACTAAAGCAGCCGCATAAGACTATTGCTACCCTACTTTATCTTCTTTACAGCACTTATTATTATATGGAATGATTTGTTTTTATGTTAAGTATCTGTCTATACTCCCCTATCACCAGCACTAGTAAGTTTCTTGAAGGCAAGAACTCAGTCTTGGACACACCCAGAAAGGTGTGTGTGGCATGTTATAGGTAAATGTTTGGCTACTGACTCACTGCAAAAAGAAAGAAGATTAAATGTGTAACTTTTGATGTATGTGTCCTAGTTGGAATCATTTTGTGAACTGATCTTTTTAGTCTGTCGCACATTTTGAAGATTAGCAGCCATATGAATACATCTACACATATGCTGTATTGATATTTTCAATATTCTACATGACAGAGCTTGTACTTTTTATTGAGAAGTTCTGTCATGTAAGTTAAGTTGATCAGTTTGTTAAATAATTATCCTTACAATATGTGACTTTTTCCTACAATGACATTTTGAGATTGAAAATAGCATTTGAAAATTAAAAAGAGCATACCTTTTATTGAAACTTGAATGTTTTCGAAAAATAAAGTCTTGCCAACTACCTTGTCGTTATCCAGAAACCAAGGAAGAAAGCAATGGAAAGTTCCAGCAACAGTGATAGTGATTCAGGCACATCATCAGACACCTCAAGTGAAGGCATTAGTAGTAGTGATTCAGATGATCTAGAAGATGAAGAGGAAGAAGATCAAAGTATTGAAGAAAGTGAAGATGATGATTCTGATTCAGAGAGTGAAGCACAACATAAAAGTAACAACCAGGTATAATTTTTTTCATGGACAGTATCCAAACATTATTCATATTTAGAAATTAACTGGTTTATCTTGACTCTCAAAGTCTGTAGTTTTAAAGTTAATTATTACTTTGAGCTCATACTTTTGCCCAAGAAAGAAGATGAAGAAATATTTTTAAAGGGACATATGGTATTTCTTCTATGAATTTTTAGATTTTTAGATATTATCATAAGGCATTAGGAACACTTTCAAAGTATCCGTTTTTATCTCCAGGTTTTACTGCTTGATAGTCTTTATCTTAATAGATGTTAGGAACTTACCTTTGCATTTTTATTTCTAGGTGCTATTACATGGTATTTCAGACCCAAAAGCAGATGGACAGAAAGCAACTGAAAAAGCCCAGGAAAAAAGAATACACCAGCCATTACCTCTTGTGTCTGAATCCCAGACTCACTCATCATTCCAATCCCAGCAGAAGCAGCCTCAGGTTTTGTCACAGCAGCTTCCATTTATTTTCCAAAGCTCTCAGGCAAAGGAGGAATCTGTGAACAAACACACCAGTGTGATACAGTCTACGGGATTGGTGTCCAATGTGAAACCTTTATCTTTGGTAAATCAAGCCAAAAAGGAAACTTACATGAAACTCATAGTTCCTTCTCCTGATGTTCTTAAAGCAGGGAATAAAAATACCTCTGAAGAATCTAGTTCATTGACCAGTGAATTGAGATCCAAACGGGTGAGTTACAAATTATTTGTACAAGAATTTTACTACTAGAAACAGATAGAGCTTCTATATTGTCTTATAATACACAAGTTTAAGTTAAATTCTACCCTCATTTTTATACCTTCTTAGTCTCCAGGAATAGAATATGTACATCAGAAAACTAAATGTCTCTGATTTTATATTCATATATGTATCTGTTTAATGTATTTTTGGCAATGCAATCATGTCATTCTAGCTCCCCTGCAACCCATCCCTAAGGTAAGCCCCCACACCCAAGATCTAAGGATTTAGAAATAAGGGGATAAGTATGTTTGAATAAGACAAGCTTCACAATTACTTGGGTTTAAAATTAATGTCCTTTTTTTCCTAATATCAATTTTTTTTTTTTTTTTTTTTTTTTTTTTTTGAGACAGGGTCTCGATCTGTTGCCCAGGCTGGAGGGCGGGGGCTCAATCTCAGCTCACTGCAACCTCCACCTCCCGGATCCAAGTGATCCTGCTGCCTCAGCCTTCCTAATAGCTGGGACTACTGGCGTGCGTCACGACACCAGGCTTATTTTTGTATATTTAGTAAAGATGGGGTTTCACCATGTTGGCCAGGCTGATCTCGAATTCCTGACCTCAAGTGATCTGCCTGCCTCGGCCTCCCAAAATGCTGGGATTACAGGCGTGAGCCACCACATCCAGCCAAATATATTCTTTTTCAAAAAAATGGACTCAAGTAATTTACCTCTATAGTTCTAGAATGTATACATTTTAAGTGTAAAAACCCTTCATAAAGAATCACTTTTCTGGCCAAACATGGTGGTTCACACCTGTAATCCCAGCACTTTGGGAGCCAAGGCAGAAGGACTGTTTGAGCCCAGGACTGTTTGAGACCAACCTCCACCGCATAGTGAGACCCTGTCTCTACCAAAAAAAAAAAAAAAAAAAAAAATTCCTTTGCCATTCTCAATGAATTATATGAAATATAACTTCTACTTACACAAACACTGGAAATGCTCTTCAGAGAATTTTCTCATCTTTGTTTTTCTTGCTGTTGATTTTACTACATAGACTACATTCATATGTCCAGCAAAATTCTAATAATTAAATGAATATTGCTTTGTATTCTAGAATCAGCCTAGAGTAGCAAACCATTATGTTTGAACACAATATTACAAACATTATCATTAGGCAACTTAATTAGATAACACTTGTAGAGCATTTACTGTTTGCCAGCCATTGTTTTAATTGCTGAACATATATTAACTTATAGGTTATAACATCTGTGAGTGCTACTAATATTATCCTCATTTACAGATGATAAAATTGGACATTCACATTAGACTCAACTCTAAAAGATTACCTTCTCTTTGTCAGTACCTGTTATTGAGTTAGAGGTACCTACCTGCATCCCTCATTAGTTCGTTATTTTCTTAAAGGTTACTTAATCATTGAATCCTTCAGTACCCTTACACTGAAGACAATGTAACTTAAATCCATATAGATTGATTGCATACATAGACCAGGAGTGGAATTTTGTAGATCTTATGTCAGCTTTCTTTTATCAACATTTTTTTTTTTAAGGCAGAGTCTCACTCTGCCGCCCAGGCTGGAGTGCGGTTGCGCGATCTCGGCCTCGGCTCACTGCAAGCTCCACCTCCCGGGTTCACGCCATTCTTCTGCCTAAGCCTCCCAAGTAGCTGGGACTACAGGTGCCCACCACCACACCCGGCTATTGTTTTTGTATTTTTAGTAGAGACGGGGTTTCACCATGTTAGCCAGAATGGTCTCGATCTCCTGACCTCATGATCCGCCCTCCTTGGCCTCCCAAAGTGCTGGGATTACAGGCATGAGCCACTGCGCTGGCCCTCTTTTATCAACTTTTATCTGGAGGACTTTTTGTGATCTACAGGGTCTCGGGGAGCAAGAGCTTGGAGGTAGGACAGATTTTGGAACTCGTCTCCTCTTCCCGTCCAAATGGGTTTTTTTTTTTTTTTTTTTTAGGCAGAGTCTCGCTCTGTTGCCGAGGCTGGGGTGCAGTGGTGCTATCTCGGCTCACTACAAGCTCCGCCTCCCCGGCTTAAGCATTCTCCTGCCTCAGCCTCCCAAGTAGCTGCTACTACAGGCGCCTGCCACCACCCCCAGATAATTTTTATATTTTCAGTAGAGATGCGGTTTCACCATGTTGGCCAGGCTAGTCACAAACTCCTGACCTCAAGTGATCTGCCTGCCTCGGCCTCCCAAAGTGCTGGGATTACAGGCGTGAGCCACCGCGCCTGGCACCAAATGGATATCTTAAAGCAGCAAGAGGTTTGCTACTATACAGGTCTCAAATTTCTCTCCATCTCCTTTTTACACATCACCCCTGATTTTAAAAATGATAATATGTGTACTATAAAAGAGCAATTTGAATAAAATATAGAAATCTTTGGCTGTTATTAAAAACTTATTGGTGTCAATATATGGGAAGTGATTCTTTAGAATTACAGTGAGGAACACTGTAATTGTTGCAGAAAATTAAAATACAAAACTAAAGGGACTTTGGTTTTCATGGCCCTTTGGACCTGTATGTTTAGAAGGAAAACTTACTACCTATAAAAAAAGATTACAAAATTATTACATAATTATGTTCTAACAGATGAAACCACTCATTTTTCTGCTGAAAATTTACATCTTGTATATATTAAAGTATTTTATGTAAGAATTTTGCTATAAAATTACATCGAAAAAGTACATCTAACTAGTATAATTTTCTGTAATTTACTGAATAATTACTAATTAAGCACTTTCTCTTTGTAAGATATTGCCTTAGGTACAAATATTTTGTGACAGTTTTTATTTGCAAAGAATTATCTTAATTTCTAAACTAATACAGCATAGTTTTGTTTTTTTTTTTTTTTTTTTTGAGACGGAGTCTCGCTCTGTTGCCCAGGCTGGAGTGCAGTGGCCGGATCTCAGCTCACTGCAAGCTCCGCCTCCTGGGTTTACGCCATTCTCCTGCCTCAGCCTCCCGAGCAGCTGGGACTACAGGTGCCTGTCACCTCGCCCGGCTAGTTTTTTGTTTTTTTTTTAGTAGAGACGGGGTTTCACCATGTTAGCCAGGATGGTCTCGATCTCCTGACCTCGTGATCCACCCGTCTCGGCCTCCCAAAGTGCTGGGATTACAGGCTTGAGCCACCGCGCCCGACCAGTTGTTTTTCATAAATGAAAAAGCTTACATTGCTTACTGCTTGTTAGTTCTGCTGCTTTAAAATATTTAATAAGTATTTCAGGCTGAGTGCGGTGGCTCATGCCTGTAATCCCAGTACTTTGGGAGGCCAAGAGCAGGTGGATCACGTGAGGTCAGGAGTTCAAGGCCAGCCTGGCCAACATGGTGAAACCCCTTCTCTACTAAAAATCCAAAAAAAAGGGCTGGGTGCGGTGGTTCACGTCTGTAATCCCAGCACTTTGGGAGGCCAAGGCAGGTGGATCACAGGGTCAAGATATCGAGACCATCCTGGCCAACATAGTGAAACCCCATCTTTACTGAAAATATAAATATTAGCTGGGTGTGGTGGCATGCGCCTGTAGTCCCAGCTACTTGGGAGGCTGAGGCAGGAGAATCACTTGAGCCGGGGAGGCAGAGGTTGCAGTGAGTCAAGATCGCGCCACTGCACTCCAGCCTGGAGACAGAGTGAGAGACTCTGTCTCAAAAAAAAAAAAAAAAACCAAAAAAACAAAAACATTAGCCAGGTATGATGGCACGCATCCGTAGTCTCAGCTACTTGGGAACCTGAGGCAGCCTTGAACCCAAGAGGTGGGAGTTGCAACGAGCCAAGATCGTGCCACTGCACTCCAGCCTGGGTGACAGAGTGAGACTCTGTCTAAAAATAATAATAAGAAGAATAAATACAATATTTAGTAAGTATTTTATATAACGTTCCATCAGCATTTACACTTGCGAAATCTCCATCACAAATCTTTGCTGATTTGAGTGTTAGGAGCCCAGGTCTGATGCTGACAACACTGCTGATTTTAATTTCAAGGCAATCATTTTCAATGTAGAATTTTACCTTAGATTAAGAAATTCAACTCCTTCTGTTAACTGAAAAGATCTTAATAATTCTGCTCCTGTTTATTTTTATGTAATATTTTAATCATAGTAGCTTAATAAAAATCATGATTGTATTGTTTTCAAGGAGATTCTAATAGTTAAATAAGTTTTTGTTTCTTTATAGACATAAATTTTATGGCTTAATGGTTTATAATCTTTTCCAAGAAAATTGTATTTTTCTAAATTGTTTACTCTGGAACGTTACTATGCAAAGGCACACTAAAGTAGATCCCACAGAATGTTGAATGTCCATTTCCACCAGCTTAGTGTCTTAAATCTTTGCTTCAAAGAAGTTCTTGCTCAGGAAGTTACTCATTCAGCAACCTAAAATTGTTTTTTGAGCATATACCAAGCACAGGGTTCTGAGCAATGTCTTAGGAAGACCATAAAGGTGAATAAATGAGTATTTCTACCCTGAGGAATTTATCAAAGATGTTAAGTTATCTCCTTAGAGGTTTCAGGCATATAGACATATGCTATGTATACTAAAGGTGGTGTGGCATAAGAGTACATATAGTCGCCAACTTAAACTTGTTTGACTTGGCTGGGCGCAGTGGCTCACACCTGTAATCCCAGCACTTTGGGAGGCCGAGGCAGGCGGATCACAAGTCAGGAGTTCGAGACCGTCCTGGCCAACGTGGTGCAACCCTATCTCTACTAAAAATACAAAAATTAGCTGGGCATGGTGGTGCATGCCTGTAGTTCCAGCTACTTGGGAGACTGAGGCAGAACAATCGCTTGAACCCGGGAGGTGGAGGTTGCAGTGAGCCGAGATCGCGCCACTTCACTCCAGCCTGGCAACAGAGCAAGACTACATCTCAAAAAAAAAAAAAAAAAAAAAGAATTGTTTGACTTATGATCTTTCAACTTTACAATGGTGTAAATGCTATACACATTCAGTAGAAATCGGTACAATAGTCCCTTGATGCTGGGCAGCAGCAGTGAGCCGCAGCTCCTGCTTGGCCACATGATAATGAGGGCAGACAACCGATACTCTACAGTGTACTGTGTTGGTAGATTATTTTGCTCAACTTTAGGCTAATGTAAGTGTTTTCAGTATATTTAAGGTAGCCTAGACTAAGCTATGATGTTTGGTAGGTTAGGTGTATTGTATCTATTTTTGACTTAATGATATTTTCAACTTTCGATGAGTTTATGGGGAAGTCACCCCATGGCAAGCTGAGGAGCATCTGTATAAAGAGGTAAAGGAGCTCAAAGGAAAGAGGCAAAGAATGCTGGGAAATTTGGACAGCTTCTTGATTTGGATCTTGAAGAATAAACAGTATTTTGTCAGCTTGAAATTTCTAAGAGGAGGCTATTTCATGCAAAGAAAATGGTTTTAGGTTTGGATTATTGTGAAAATGGAAGCAACAGTAAAGCAAGGAGGATAGTCAAAAGGCATATAATTTTTAAGGGGGAAAAGCTAATTAAATTTTATTTAGTTACAGCCAAAATGTAGCAACCAACTAGTCATAGCTGTTGCTACTTTTATAGCACTTGTATATCATGATTTAAATTTGTGTGTGATATGATAGCTGTAATTTGTTTTCAGATATTGAAAGCAAATAAAAGCAATCTTTGTTTTGTGGTACATTTTGTTGTGTTTTTTAACTTATGTTTCAACAGGAACAATATAAACAGGCATTCCCATCACAGTTAAAGAAACAAGAGTCATCTAAGAGCCTGAAGAAGGTTATTGCAGCTTTGTCAAATCCAAAAGCAACCTCTAGTTCACCAGCACATCCAAAACAAACATTAGAAAACAACCACCCAAATCCATTCTTGACAAATGCACTTTTAGGTAATCACCAACCAAATGGAGTTATTCAAAGTGTCATTCAAGAAGCTCCTTTAGCACTTACTACCAAAACTAAAATGCAGAGCAAGATTAATGAAAACATTGCTGCTGCAAGTAGCACCCCTTTTTCCTCACCTGTAAATTTGAGTACAAGTGGGAGAAGAACCCCTGGCAATCAGACACCTGTAATGCCCTCTGCCTCTCCCATCCTGCATAGTCAAGGGAAGGAAAAAGCAGTTAGCAATAATGTAAACCCGGTAAAAACACAGCATCACTCCCATCCTGCAAAACCTTTAGTGGAACAATTCAGAGGAACAGATTCAGACATTCCCAGTAGTAGAGATTCTGAAGATTCAAATGAGGATGAAGAGGAAGATGATGAGGAAGAAGATGATGAAGATGATGAAGATGATGAATCTGATGACAGCCAATCAGGTTATTTTCATTTTAAAATTTAAAGTATTTCTCTAAATGCTATATGAACCAGACATTTTAAAGCATTTCTTAATTCAGACTTAAAATCAGTGTGATTTACTATGTTTCACACAGCTTTGTGCATTTCTATAATGAGCTCATAAAATACGGGAGTAATTGATACTGGAAATCCTAAGTCAGATTCTCAGCTGTTATTCATTTGACATTAAACAAATAATCACTTTAGGATGAATACAAATGATGCATAAATTAAGACATAATTTCATCAACTTGCTTAATTTTTATTTCATTCAGGACCACTCTTCTTTCGTTTCTTCTGCTACTTGTTAAAATGTATCACCAACTGTTTTGAACAAAGATAAAATTATAGTCATAGTCATTCAGAAAGTACCAAAAACCTAAATCTCTATGAATGTTCCATCAATAACAGAAAATTTGTTAAATAACATGTAGATGACTCTCTGATTTAATTTTGAGTCACTTTTTTTTTTTTTTGCTGGATCAGGGGTTAACTTCTTTGCATTTTTATTTTCCTTCCCTCTCCTCATTCCACAGAAGATTGAAAACATAAAATACAAGAGAGCTTAAATTGTGAATACAAAAATGAAATACATATTATAAATGTTTGTGGATTTGTTACTGGTCAACTACAGATTCAACTAATTTTTTTAGCAGCTAATCTGAATAGGAAAATATACTCAGCTGTACAATTTATAGTGTCTATAAGTTAAAAACAAACTTCATGCTCAGGGTAAGAACCACTCTTCCTGGGGTTTCCATAGAACGACTTTGTATGATAGATCATAAATATAAATATTCATAACTTTAAAAACTAACTTTTATAGTGAATTTCAGTATAGGCAAATGGTATCACACAAACCAGAATTCCACAGAAGCTATTGTTCTGTGAACTATGAGGAAACAGTCTAAGTATTACTCCTATGTTTATCAAGTTTAATCTAGTAATAGATTTTACATATCTAAAGGAACGGATGCATCATACATAGAACTACGTAGCTAGAACAAACTTAAATTATTGAATTATCCTACTATAATTATTTCTGTAGGCCTAGTTTTTTGAGAGGCCTGAAAAGCCTGATGAAGTCTTGTATGTAAAATAGAAAAACTGCAGCCAAAAAGCCAAGAATCTCGTGTTGAAACTGGTTTTCTTTTACTCCAGAGCCCAAATGGAAGTATGATGGTAGTTCCAGATTTCTCTTCCTCATATTTGACTTACTGTACTTCATAAGCCATTGGAATCTGTTAGTTTGAATAGTCAATTTAATCCCTGTTTACTTTAGTTTTTCCATTAAATAAAAAATTATTTTGACACCAAGCAGAACTCATCATGTGAATAATGTCACATGAGAACTGTTTTATGATTAAAGTGTTGAGTAAAACTTACACTTTAAAAAAATTTTTTGAAGATTTATAGCCTGCATACACTGTTCTCAAATAGCTTATAACATTTACTCTGTAGGAAAATTGCTCATTTGAGTTCTCATTCACAGTTGCTGGTTCCTGAGCTAGCCCATTTAGATACAAACTGCAAATTATTGGTGATTATCTAGTTATAATATACAAATGCTTCTTTTACTTCCCAGAATCAGATAGTAATTCAGAATCAGATACAGAAGGATCAGAAGAAGAAGATGATGATGATAAAGACCAAGATGAATCAGATAGTGATACTGAAGGAGAGAAAACTTCAATGAAACTGAATAAAACAACTTCCTCTGTCAAAAGCCCTTCCATGAGTCTCACAGCTCACTCAACACCTCGTAACCTCCACATAGCAAAAGCCCCAGGCTCTGCTCCTGCTGCCTTATGTTCTGAATCCCAGTCACCTGCTTTTCTTGGTACATCTTCTTCCACACTTACTTCAAGCCCACACTCTGGTACCTACCCTTTATTTTTATTATTCTAAAGTAGAAGTCAAACCATAGCAAGAATTTTTATTGATAGAGTGTTCTGGAGATGATCTCACTGGAATCAAGATTAAAGTTAGATTTTCAGTTGGCTAAGGAAGATCAGCATGTATTTTCAACGGATATGACTCATTACCTGGTCTTTTTTTTCCCCTGATTTTCCAGTTTAAGGATCTGATTAATGACAGTTCTTTTGGTTTTGAACCTTTTCTGCTTTTGTGTTCAGTTTGTGCTTCTAGAATGTAGAATGTAATTGACAGTTGGACTTTTTTGTACAGTTGACCCTTGAACAACGCAGGATTTAAGAGCAATGGCTCCACACACAGTCGAAAATCTACATGGAACTTTTGGCTTCTCAAAATTTTAACTGTTAGCCTACTATTGATCAGAAGCCTTACTGATAACGTGAATAGTCAATTAATATATGTTGTATGTGTTATGTGCTGTATTCTTACAATAAAGAGAAAAGACAAATGTTAGTAAGAAAATCATAAGCAAGAGAAAATATATTGACTCTTCATTACGTGGAAGTGGATCATTATAAAGATCTTCATTCTCATCTTCATGTTGAATAGGCTGAGGAAGAGGTGGATTGGTCTTGCTGTCTCATGTGTGACAGAGGTGGAGGAAAATCCGAATATAAGTGGACTTACACAGTTCAAACCCATGTTGTTCAAGGGCCAACTGTACTTTATAAAAAAGCTCACTTGGTTACTTAAGATGCTATCTGCCCAACATATAGCCAGTGTCGTTTCTATTAGAGAGTCGCAATCTTATTCCATTAACATGCCATGTCCTTTTTTTTCCTATTTGACTTTTTATAAATTCCTAGAGGTCTTCATTAAACATTTCTACATTTAATATTCCAAAACTACTCTCAGTTCTCATTCCATGTCTAAGAAAATATAGATATATACAGTAAAATATTTTATTTTACTTATTTCATTCTCCTCTTGTCAATTTCTAGCTTTGCTTTCATTTACCACATACCAGTATGATAGCCTACTAATTTTAGATGAGTTTATTTATGTTTGTGAAACTTGATCTTGGTCTTTGAAAATTTTTACATAAAATCATAATCCTGTTCCTTGGTGGTTTAGGTTAATTAAAAGACCTGGTAGTGTTTTTGACTATGGATATATATGAACATAGAAATTAAATCGTCTTTAAATGTATGAGCCAGCTGTTGAAATTTTTCAGCATCCGAAAACTCATATTTTCAAAGTCAACAATTTAAAAAAGTTTTCTGAAGCCTCTATTTCTGTCCTGCTTCTCTAGCCATTTCTTTAATAACAAAATGAGAGGAAAGGTATATATTTTTACCTTGAATTGTATTTTCTTTAGAGAGAAAAACTTGTCATTCTGTCATTCAGACCTAAAAGAAGAAAAAAAACCCCTGCCTTATACAGTGTTTTATTGAAAACCATCTAAAAATAATGTATAAATTACAGAAATACACGAAATAATCCAAGTCATTAACATATACTTTTTAAAAGAAAAGTTTCTAAATGATCAAGATTATTATCTCTATTATTGAATTTTTTATATTAACCAATTGAATTTTTTTAAAGGCACTTCCAAAAGAAGAAGAGTAACAGATGAACGTGAACTGCGTATTCCATTGGAATATGGGTATGCAAAATAAGGTTTCCCTTTTTCTTTTTCCCCCATATATTTATGCATGTTTGATATATACTTGATTTTTCATTCTCTACAATTAATAAAAGAAGTTCATAGCTGCATAGTATTTATTAGAGCGGAAGAGCTAGAGCAAAGGGCAAGGAATTTGGTATATCAGAAAACTGAAATTAATCCTGTTTCCTGGAGGTATGGCAGAGCTGGGGTGGGATGATATAGCCAAGTAGAAACATGACTGATAAAGAACAAAGAGCAAATCAGATGGCAAAGGGCAAGAGTACAGCGAGATTGTGAGAAGTTTTTGTGAAGATAGAATTAAAGGACAGTAAAAGCTACTTTGGTCAAAATTGAGGGACTCAACCAGAGTTTGACTAAAATGGTTTAATTAGAAATGACAGCTTTTAGACTGAATGTATGTGCACCCCAACCAGCAGAGAGCCAGGTTTACTTTACTCCTCCCTTAAAGCTTTTCAGATGTAAAAATCACTACACACTGACACGTTACTGAAATGTCAGAGTACCCAAAGTCATCAATTATGATTTCTAAACATTTTGATGGAGTTTAATATATAAATTGAATAATTAATTTTTTAGTTGAATTAGCTAGAAATCTAAATAATTTTGACAGTTAATATATTTGGGTTGTTTGAGGAGTTTTTGTTTTCATTTTTCATGTTTTCTAGAGAACATGTGTACTTTAACTTATTTTTAATTTTTAAAAGCTGTCTTAAAATTAAGTATGTTATAACCTTCATTTCTGTTATGTGTAGCTGGCAGAGAGAGACAAGAATAAGAAACTTTGGAGGGCGCCTTCAAGGAGAAGTAGCATATTATGCTCCATGTGGAAAGAAACTTAGGCAGTACCCTGAAGTAATAAAGGTACATACTTTTCACCAAATAATGTACATTTGGTGCCTATTAAGCATGATCATGTACAAAAAAAAAGTGTACTCCTTTCTCAGATAAAGTTCCTTGATACTAAATATTCTCTTGTATGGGACTATTGTACTTAACCTAAATTGATCTCCTATAAATTTATAGCCCCTTGATAGAATATGCAAAACATTAGTGTCCTGAAGCTAGCTATACATCAAAGCTGGGTTGTAATTATTAAAACCTGAAGTGGAAAAATATGTGATTTTTTCAGTATCTCAGCAGAAATGGAATAATGGATATCTCAAGGGACAATTTCAGCTTCAGTGCAAAAATAAGAGTGGGTGACTTCTATGAAGCCAGAGATGGACCGCAGGTATCCACTTTTTAAAAAGTATAGTCTTTGAACCAAAAAGTAGTACCATAACCTAAATGAAGTAAATTTCACTACACTCTGGAGCATTGCCTTTCTTTAATTAGTACATATAACTTTGTGGTAAGCACTCATTAAGGCCTCAATTAACTATGTTTCAGTAACAAGGAGCTTTGACATAATAGGTATCTTTTTCATAAATAAGTAAATTTTTTCTGTTTTTATTAATTCAACCAATAACTTTACAGTTTATATAGGTAAAAAAGAATCTGCATGTTCATATGAAATATAGGAAAACATTAGTTTCCTGAAAAGTACAGCTAGTTTTAAAAACTAATTTGAATATGAAGACCCTATTATTATAAGTCAGTCCGAAAGAGGATATATATGTCCTAGTGTTTTGGAAGAATCTTGTCCATTTGATTATGCCACACTATATGTTGCATTTTCACAAGTTTGATAAGTTTTTTTGTCATTTCTTAAAACTAGGTGAATAAAATTTCTGGTTTTTGCAGAAATTCAGTTTTTACATTAATTGGTGCACATTTCTGAACATATCACCACAGCTCCCTTTGAGCTTATGGTGTTAAGTATACATCCTCACTAGTCAGCAAAAAGAACCCACCAAGGAGATCTCATTTCTTTAATGCTCATTTCTGTATGTTTTCTTTAATGCTTTCCTTTTGTTCCTTAGTTATATTCAGCTGCATGTGCTTATTATTCCCTTTAGCTGCATTGAAAGGGGTCCCAGTTAAGGAGTGATGAGACCTAGATTCTCTTAATCCATGAAATACTCTTGTAATTCTGAACAATAACAAAATAATGCCCCTTTTCCCACAACTTTGTTATCTGCCAAATAGAAACAATTATAATATATATAAATATATTACACTTCTGTCTCATAGGATTATGGCAAGATTAAAATGAGATCATATGCATAACAATGTTTCAAAAAGACTAAAATGCTCAGCCACCTAAAGTTGATATTTTCCTTCTTCATTGAACCTGTCTCTCTTCTGTCCCATTATAATGCATAGGAAAAATTTTTTTTGGCAATTAATATTTTCTTTGTGAATAGGGAACTTTTCTATCCTATCTTACCCTTAAATTTTATGATTTAGAAATGGAAAAGGTCTCCCTCATTCTGTAAGAGGTTTGAGTTTGGAAGCTTAAAGGAATTTTTTAAGGTCACACACAAGGCTGAGACATAACTAGAACTCAAGGGTTCTGAAAAAGTAATCTTTTGCATACATCATGTAACCTGTTTTCTATTGTAGTCCATGACTTTTAAACAAAGAAGTTATGTCCAGATCTACCTGTCTCTTTATTGGTAGTTCTAAAATGTCAAAATGTGTTTATCTGAGATTTATAGAAATGTATGGAAATATATTCTAGGGTTTTCTATTTTTTTAAACAAAAAAAATTTTGACTTAGACTAAATCTGTCACCAGATTCTTAGAATTTTAATGAACCACAGTGTTACACATTCTATATACACTACATCAGTTTTAAAGTCATTATTAGAAACTTTAAAAATTATCATTTTAAACATTTTTGTTTCATGTTGTCAGATTCTTACTTGTATTATTTATGCCAAAGATATCTTTGTGATTTTAAGTTCACTAGATTTTTGTTCTGAGAGGAAAGCTAATTGGTATTCAACATATAAAGGATTTTTAGTTTTATATCAGTGATAATTAGACCTAATCTATAAAGCCTCATTACACAGAATAGAATGTTCCTTGACATGCATTCACTTTTTATTAAATATAATCAGTGTTTTCCAAATGCACACTGTCTTGTTGAGATCAATTCCAATCAAGGAAATAGGATGAATTACTAAAGCCAAATATATTAAGCTGCCAACATTTCAGCAGAATGCTAGGGGAAAATATTCGTAATTTTGAGAGCATTTCTTTTAGCTAAAAACCAAAATTAGTACACAGGAATTCAGGATACTTTTAGAAAACAACAATTAAAGGTAAGTCATCAAAAAAAGTGTTCTAGTTAATTAATTAGAGATGCATATAGTTATAAAACCATGTACATTTTTATATACTGGATTATGTGATTAATAAGTTTAAGCATATGGTTAACTGGAAATGTATGTCATTATATAAGAATGTTCTCTGAAAACCAAGATTATATATTTTTGTTATAGTAATTATGATGTGAAATAATTTTGATCACACTAAATTTTGTAGAAGATGTAAAATATAGGGTGGCACAAAGCTACTGTTACCATGCAATGATGATCCTATGTATTTACAATATATCTGCTTTTATGCAAATTGTATAAATGATTTGATGATGAAACATGTTTAAAAAAGTGTGCATATTAAAAGACTAGAAGGAAATGTGTCAAAACTAATAATGGATGTAATGGTGATAGCAATGGATTTTTTTTGCTTTCTGCGTTTTTTGCATGTTGTGTCTCTTCAAAAATTTGCTTGTTTTATGTATATAATGTGAAAAACAGTCCAAGCATTGTGGCTTACACCTGTAACCCCAGCACTTTGGGAGGCCGAGGTGGGCGGATCCCTTGAGCTCCGGAGTTCAAGACCAGCCTAGCCAACGTGGCAAAACCCCTTCTCTACTAAAAATACAAAATTTAGCTGGGCATGGTGGTGGGCACCTGTAGTCCCAGCTGCTCGGGAGGCTGAGGCAGGGAGAATTGCTTGAACCTGGGAGGTGGAGGTTGCAGTGAGCTGAGATCACACCACTGCACTCCAGCCTGGGCGACAGAGTGAGACTCCATCTAAAAAAAAAAAAAACAACAACAACAACAGAAAAGCAATTTCTGTCTTTTAAAAGTAAATATCCCTATTCTTTGTAGTTCAGTAAAACTGAGAATTCATAGTTTTCCAAATGCATGGAGATTGTACAAAATGACCTTAAATGTTGCCGCAACAGTTTTCCAAGCTTCATGTATCTATTGGGATGTTTGATAGCAAATGAAATGCTGTATTTGTGGATTCATTAGTACACTCAGCCCTCCATATCTGTGTTTTCTGCATTTGTGGATTCAAGCAATTGTGGATTGAAAATTCTCAGGAAAAAAGATGTATCTGTACTAAACATGTACAGACATTTTTCCTTGTCATTATTCCCTAAACAATGTAATGTAACAGCTATTTATATAACATGTACATTGTGTTTACTATTATAAGTAATCTGGAGATGATTTAAAGTATATAGGAGTGTAGGTATAGGTTATATGCCAATACTGTGTTATTTTTATTCAGGGACTTGAATGTCTGCAGATACTGGTATTCATAGAAGGAGGTCCTGATACCAAGGGACAACTCCATTCTTTTGTGTGTGTGTGTGTGTGTGTGTGTGTGTGTGTGTGTAATTTAAATTCTAGGGTACCTGTGCACAACGTGCAGGTTTGTTACATATGTATGCATGTGCCATGTTGGTGTGCTGCACCCATTAACTCGTCATTTACATTAGGTATATCTCCTAATGCTATCCCTCCGCTCTCCCCCCTCCCCCCTCCCCACAATAGGACCTGGTGTGTGATGATCCCCTTCTTGTGTCCAAGTGATCTCATTGTTCAGTTCCCACCTGTGAGTGAGAACATGCGGTGTTTGGTTTTCTGTTCTTGCGATAGTTTGCTGAGAATGATGGCTTCCAGCTGCATCCATGTCCCTACAAAGGACACGAACTCATCCTTTTTTATGGCTGCATAGTAATCCATGGTGTATATGTGCCACATTTTCTTAATCCAGTCTGTCACTGATGGACATTTGGGTTGATTGCAAGTCTTTGCTATTGTACATAGTGGCACAATGAACATACGTGTGCATGTGTCGTTTCTTTTTTTTTTTATTGAGACAGAGTGTCGTTCTGTGGCCCAGGCTGGAGTGCAGTGGCCGGATCTCAGCTCACTGCAACCTCCGCCTGCCAGGTTCATGCCATTCTCCTGCCTCAGCCTCTTGAGTAGCTGGGACTATAGGCGCCCGCCACCTCGCCTGGCTAGTTTTTTGTGTTTTTTAGTAGAGACAGGGTTTCACCGTGTTAGCCAGGATAGTCTCAATCTCCTGACCTCGTGATCCGCCCGTTTCGGCCTCCCAAAGTGCTGGGATTACAGGCTTGAGCCACTGCGCCCAGCCCCGTGCATGTGTCTTTATAGCAGCATGACTTACAATCCCTTGGGTATATACCCAGTAGTGGGATGGCTGGGTCAAATGGTATTTCTAGTTCTAGATCCTTGAGGAATCGCCATACTGTTTTCCATGATGGTTGAACTAGTTTACACTCCCACCAACAGTGTAGAAGTGTTCCTATTTCTCCACATCCTCTCCGGCACCTGTTGTTTCCTGACTTTTTAATGACTGCCATTCTAACTGGTGTGAGATGGTATCTCATTGTGGTTTTGATTTGCATTTCTCTGATGGCGAATGATGATGAGCATGTTTTCATGTGTCTGTTGGCTGTATGAATGTCTTCTTTTGAGAAGTGTCTGTTCATATCCTTTGCCCACTTTTTTATGGGATTGTTTGTTTTTTTCTTGTAAATTTGATTGAGTTCTTTATAGGTTCTGGATATTAGCCCTTTGTCAGAAGGGTAGGTTGCAAAAATTTTCTCCCATTCTGTAGGTTGCCTGTTCACTCTGATGGTAGTTTCTTTTGCTGTGCAGAAGCTCTTTAGTTTAATTAGATCCCGTTTGTCAGTTTGGCTTTTGTTGCCATTGCTTTTGGTGTTTTAGACATGAAGTCCTTGCCCATACCTATGTCCTGAATGGTATTATCTAGTTTTTCTTCTAGGGTTTTTATGGTTTTAGGTCTAACATTTAAGTCTCTAATCCATCTTGAATTAATTTTCGTATAAGGAGTAAGGAAAGGATCCAATTTCAGCTTTCTACTTATAGCTAGCCAATTTTCCCAGCACCATTTATTAAATAGGGAATCCTTTCCCCGTTTCTTGTTTCTCTCAGGTTTGTCAAAGATCAGATGTCTGTAGATGTGTGGTATTATTTCTGAGGACTCTGTTCTGTTCCATTGCTCTATATCTCTGTTTTGGTACCAGTACCATGCTGTTTTGGTTACTGTAGCCTTGTAGTATAGTTTGAAGTCAGGTAGCGTGGTGCCTCCAGCTTTGTTCTTTTGACTTAGGATTGTCTTGGCAATGCAGGGTTTTTTATGGTTCAATATGAACTTTAAAGCAATTTTTTCCAATTCTGTAAAGAAAGTCATTGGTAGCTTAATGGGAATGCCATTGAATCTATAAATTACCTTGGGCAGTATGGCCATTTTCACAATATCGATTCTTCCTATCCATGAGCATGGTATGGTCTTCCATTTGTTTGTGTCCTCTTTGATTTCACTGAGCAGTGGTTTGTAGTTCTCCTTCAAGAGGTCCTTCACAACCCTTGTAAGTTGGATTCTAGGTATTTTTTTCTCTTTGAAGCTATTGTGAATGGGAGTTCATTCATGATTTGGCTCTCTGTTTCTCTGTTACTGGTGTATAAGAATGCTTGTGATTTTTGCATATTGATTTTGTATCCTGAGACTTTGCTGGAGTTGCTTATCAACTTAAGGAGATTTTGGGCTGAGATGATGGGGTTTTCTAAATATACAATCATGTCATCTGCAAACAGGGACAGTTTGACTTCTTCTTTTCCTAACTGAATACCCTTTATTTCTTTCTCTTGCCTGACTGCTCTAGCCAGAACTTCCAAGACTATGTTGAATAGGAGTGGTGAGAGAGGGCATCCCTGTCTTGTGCCAGTTTTCAAAGGGAATGCTTCCAGTTTTTGCCCATTCAGTATGATATTGGCTGTAGGTTTGTCATAAATAGCTCTTATTGTTTTGAGATACGTTCCATCAATACCGAATTTATTGAGAGTTTTCAGCATGAAGGGCTGTTGAATTTCGTCAAAGGCCTTTTCTGCGTCTATTGAGATAATCATGTGGTTTTTGTCTTCGGTTCTGTTTATATGCTGGATTATGTTTATTGATTTACATATGTTGAACCAGCCTTGCATCCCAGGGATGAAACCCACTTGATCATGGTGGATAAGCTTTTTGATGTGCTGCTGGATTCGGTTTGCCCGTATTTTATTGAGGATTTTTGCATCGATGTTCATCAGGGATATTGGTCTAAAATTCTCTTTTTTTGTTGTATCTCTGTCAGGCTTTGGTATCAGGATGATGTTAGCCTCATAAAATGAGTTAGGGAGGATTCCCTCTTTTTCTATTGATTGGAATAGTTTCAGAAGGAATGGTACCAGCTCCTCCTTGTACCTCTGGTAGAATTCGGCTGTGAATCCATCTGGTCCTGGACGTTTTTTGGTTGGTAAGCTATTAATTATTGCCTCAATTTCAGAGCCTGCTATTGGTCTATTCAGGGATTCAACTTCTTCCTGGTTTAGTCTTGGGAAAGTGTAAGTGTCCAGGAAATTATCCATTTCTGCTAGGTTTTCTAGTTTATTTGCATTGAGGTGTTTATAGTATTCTCTGATGGTAGTTTGTATTTCTGTGGGGTTTGTGGTGATATCCCCTTTATCATTTTTTATTGCATCTATTTGATTCTTCTCTCTTTTCTTCTGTGTTAGTCTTGCTAGCAGTCTATCAATTTTGTTGATCTTTTCAAAAACCCAGCTCGTGGATTCATTGATTTTTTGGAGGGTTTTTTGTGTCTCTATCTCCTTCAGTTCTGCTCTGATCTTAGTTATTTCTTGCCTTCTGCTCGCTTTTGAATGTGTTTGCTCTTGCTTCTCTAGTTCTTTTAATTGTGATGTTAGGGTGTCAATTTTAGATCTTTCTTGCTTTCTCTTGTGGGCATTTAGTGCTATAAATTTCCCTCTACACACTGCTTTAAATGTGTCCCAGAAATTCTGGTATGTTGTATCTTTGTTCTCATTGGTTTCAAAAAACGTGTTTATTTCTGCTTTCATTTCATTATGTACTCAGTAGTCATTCAGGAGCAGGTTGTTCAGTTTCCATGTAGTTGAGCGGTTTTGATTGAGTTTCTTAATCCTGAGTTCTAGTTTGATTGCACTGTGGTCCTAGAGACAGTTTGTTATAATTTCTGTTCTTTTACATTTGCTGAGGAGTGCTTTACTTCCAACTATGTGGTCAATTTTGGAATAAGTGTGATGTGGTGCTGAGAAGAATGTATATTCCATTGATTTGGGGTGGAGAGTTCTCTAGATGTCTATTAGGTCCGCTTGGTACAGAGTTGAGTTCAATTCCTGGATATCCTTGTTAACTTTCTGTCTCGTTGATCTGTCTAATGTTGACAGTGGGGTGTTGAAGTCTCCCATTATTATTGTATGGGAGTCTAAGTCTCTTTGTAAGTCTCTAAGGACTTGCTCTATGAGTCTGGGTGCTCCTGTATTGGGTGCATATATATTTAGGATAGTTAGCTCTTCCTGATGAATTGATCCCTTTACCATTATGTAATGCCTTTCTTTGTCTCTTTTGATCTTTGATGGTTTAAAGTCTGTTTTATCAGAGACTAGGACTGCAACCCCTGGTCTTTTTTGTTTTCCATTTGCTTGGTAGATCTTCCTCCATCCCTTTATTTTGAGCCTATGTGTGTCTCTCCATGTGAGATGGGTCTCCTGAATACAGCAAACTGATAGGTCTTGACTCTTTATTCAATATGCCAGTCTGTGTATTTTTTTTTTTTTTTTTTTTTTTTTTTTTGTTTGAGACGGAGTCTCTCTCTGTCACCCAGTCTGGAGTACAGTGGCGCGATCTCGGCTCACTGCAAGCTCCGCCTCCCGAGTTCACGCCATTCTCCTGCCTCAGCCTCCCGAGTAGCTGGGACTACAGGCGCCCGCCACCTCGCCCGGCTAGTTTTTTGTATTTTTTAGTAGAGACGGGGTGTCACCATGTTAGCCAGGATGGTCTCGATCTCCTGACCTCGTGATCCCTCCGTCTCGGCCTCCCAAAGTGCTGGGATTACAGCCTTGAGCCACCACGCCCGGCCCAGTCTGTGTATTTTAATTGGACCATTTAGTCCATTTACATTTAAGGTTAATATTGTTATGTGTGATCTTGATCCTGTCATTATGATATCAGCTGGTTATTTTGCTCACTAGTTGATGCAGTTTCTTTCTAGCATCGATGGACTTTACATTTTGACATGTTTTTGCAATGGCTGATACCTGTTGTTCCTTTCCATGTTTAGTGCTTCCTTCAGGATCTCTTGTAGGGCAGGCCTGGTGGTGACAAAATCTCTAAGCATTTGCTTGTCTGTAAAGGATTTTATTTCTCCTTCACTTATGAAACAGTTTGACTGGATATGAAATTCTGGGTTGAAAATTCTTTTCTTTAAATGTTGATTATTGGCCCCCACTCTCTTCTGGCTTGTAGGGTTTCTGCCGAGAGATCTGCTGTTAGTCTGATGGGCTTCCCTTTGTGTGTAACCAAACCTTTCTCTCTGGCTGCCCTTAACATTTTTTCTTTCATTTCAACTTTGGTGAATCTGACAATTATGTGTCTTGGAGTTGCTCTTCTCGAGGAGTATGTTTGTGGAGTTCCCGTATTTCCTGAATTTGAATGTTGGCCTGCCTTACTAGGTTGGGGAAGTTCTCCTGGATGATGTCCTGCAGAGTGTTTTCCAACTTGTTTCCATTTTTCCTGTCACTTTCAGGCACACCAATCAGATGTAGATTTGGTCTTTTCACATAATCCCATATTTCTTGGAGGCTTTGTTCATTTCTGTTTACTCTTTTTTCTCTACACTTCTCTTCTTGCTTCATTTCATTCATGTGATCTTCAATCACTGATACTCTTTCTTCCAGCTGATTGAGTCGGTTACTGAAGCTTGTGCATTTGTCATGTAGTTCTCGTGTCACGGTTTTCATCTCTATCAGTTCTTTTAAGGTCTTCTCTGCATTGATTATTCTAGTTATCCATTCATCCATTCTTTTTTCAAGGTTTTTAGTTTCTTTGCGCTGGTTACGTAGTTCCTCCTTTAGCTCTGAGACTTTTGATCGCCTGAAGGCTTCTTCTCTCAACTTGTCAAAGTCATTCTCCGTCCAGCTTTGTTCCGTTGCTGGCATTGAGCTGCGTTCCTTTGGAGGAGGAGATGCGTTCTGATTTTTTGAATTTCCAGCTTTTCTGCACTGCTTTTTCCCCATCTTTGTGGTTTTATCTTCCTTTAGTCTTTGATGATGGTGACGTACTGATGGGGTTTTGGTGTGGGTGTCCTTTCTGTTTGTTAGTTTTCCTTCTAACAGTCGGGACTGTTGGAGTTTGCTTGAGGTCCACTCCGGACCCTGTTTGCCTGGGTATCAGCTGTGGAGGCTGCAGAAGATAGAATATTTCTCAACAGCGAGTGTTGCTGTCTGATTCTTGCTCTGGAAGCTTCGTCTTGGGTGTACCCTGCCGTGTGAGGTGTGAGGTGTCAGTCTGCACCTAGTAGGGGATGTCTCCCAATTAGGCTACTCAGGGGTCAGGGACCCACTTGAGCGGGCAGTCTGTCTGTTCTCAGATCTCAGCCTCCATGCTGGGAGATCCACTGCTCTCTTCAAAGCTGTCAGACAGGGGCATTTACCTCTGCCGAGGTTTCTGCTGCTTTTTGTTTAGCTATGCCCTGTCCCCAGAGGAGGAGTCTACAGAGGCAGACCAGCCTCCTTGAGCTGTGGTGGGCTCCACCCAATTTGAGCTTCCTGGTGGCTTTGTTTACCTACTTAAGCCTCAGCAGTGGTGGGCGCCCCTCCGCCGGTCTCGCTGCTGCCTTGCAGTTAGATCTCAGACTGCTGTGCTAGCAATGAGGGAGGCTCCGTGGGCATGAGACCCTCTGGGCCAGATGTGGGATATAGTCTCCTGGTTTGCCGTTTGCTAAGACCCTTGGTACAGCGCAGTGTTAGGGTGGGAGTTACCCGATTTTCCAGGTGTTGTGTGTCTCAATTTCCTTTGGCTAGGAAAAGGAATTCCCTTCCCCCTTGCGCTTCCCAGTTGAGGCGATGCCTTGCCATGCTTCACCTCTCGCTGGTCAGGCTGTACCCGCGGACCAGCGCCAACTGTCCGACGTGACACTCCCCAGTGAGATGAACCCGGTACCTCAGTTGAAAATGCAGAAATCACCCATCTTCTGTGTCGCTCACAATGGGAGCTGGAAGCTGGAGCTGTTCCTATTTGGCCATCTTGGGCGCGCCGACAGCTCTATTCTTAATCACTCTCCTATTAAAACATTTTCCTGGGAAGTATATTTTTTTCATCATTTTTTAATCTTAAAAGATATCCCAAAACCCCCAACATTAGTTCTATATGTTCTAATTTTGGTTAACACATTACAAAAATTGCATCAGCGGAATTCCAATTCTCCATATATTATATATAAAATTTAGGAGATAGCATTCTGCTAGAAGATAATATCTGCAGTGCAGAATTCTGGGTTTTTCTCTAGTTTATTGAGACAATGATTTGTTCCTTCCAGGAGTATAATTTACATCAAAGGCCATTCATCTCAACATTAAATACTAAAGAAGTAAAAAAGTTAATTTAAAACAAAAACAAGTCTCCTCACCCCCAAAGTCTATACAGCAACCTGTGATAAATCTGAAAGAGAAGCAACAGCGCATCAACATTTTATTTCAGAATAGATAAAATCATTAATTTTTTCTTACGTTTAAGAATTTCTTTGTTGTTGATATTATTTTTAAAGAAAAAATCCCTAATTGAAAAAAACTTTTTTCTTTAAAAAATAATATTGTGGCATATTTACATGCAATAAAACAAAATCATTTTTAAGCATGTAGTTTGATACTTTTTTTAAGGACACAGTGCTTTATTTATTTTTCTTTCAACTTTTATTTTCTGGCTCACGGGTACGTGTACAGGTTTGCTAGGTGGGCAGGCTGTGCATCACTGAGGTTCAGTGTGCATGATCTTGGAGCACAGTACCTGATTGGTAGTTTTTCAACCCCCACCCCCACGCCCCCGCCACCACTCTCCCCACTCAAGTAGTCTCCAGTGTCTGTTGTTCACATCTTTGCATTTGTGGATATTCAATGTTTAGCTGTCACTTGTGAGAACATGTGATATTTAGTTTTCTCTTCCTTCATTATGTCTCTTAGGTGATGGCCTCCAGCTGCATCCATGTTGTTACAAAGGATAACATATCATTCTTTCTATGGCTGCATAATATTCCTGGGCATATGTATACCATTTTCTTTGTTCAGTCCACTGTTGATGGGCATATAGGTTGAGTCCATGTCTTTGCTGTTGTGAATAGTGCTGCAGTGAACATGTGAGGGCGTGTGTCTTTTTGGTAGAACAATTTATTTTCCTTTGGGTATATACCCAGTAGTGGGATTGCTGGGTCTAATAATAGTTCTGTTTTAAGTCTTTGAGGAATCTCCACATTGCTTTCCACAGTGGCTGAACTAATTTACATTCCTACTATCAGTGTATGAAGTGTTCCCTTTTCTCTGCAATCTTGCCCACATCTATTGTTTTTTGACTTTTTATTAATAGCCTTTTATTTTTGAGATGGAGTCTTGCTCTGTCACCCAGCTGGAGTGCAGTAGTGCCATCTCAGCTCACTGCAAGCCGCGCCTCCCAGGTTCACGCCTTTCTCCTGCCTCAGCCTCCCGAGTAGCTGGGACTACAGGCACCCGCCACTGCACCCGGCTAATTTTTTTGTATTTTTAGTAGAGATGGGGTTTCACTGTGTTAGCCAGGATGGTCTCAATCTCCTGACCTCGTGATCCGCCTGCCTTGGCCTCCCGAAGTGCTGAGATTGAATTACAGGTGTGAGCCACTGCACCCGGCCAACAATAGCCATTCTGACTCGTGTCAGAATGAGATAGTATTTCATTGTGGTTTTAATTTGCATTTCTTTTGTGATTAAGGGTGTTGAGCATTTCTATGTATATTTGTTGGCTCCATGTATCTTTTTTTCAGGAGTGTTCGTGTCCATTTTTTAATGGAGTTATTTTTTGTTTTTGTTGAATTAAGTTTCTTATAGAGTCTAGATATTACACCTTTGTCAGATATATAGTTTGTGAATATTTGCTCCTGTTCTGTAGGTTGTCTGTGATAGTTTTTTCTGCTGTACAGAAGCTCTAGTTTAATTAGGTCTCACTTGTCAGTTTTTATTTTTGTTGCAGTTGCTTTTAGGGACTTAGTAATAAATTATTTGCCAAGGTTGATGTTCAGAATGGTATTTCTTAGGTTTGTTCCTAGAAATTTAAGTCTTTAATCCATGTAGAGTTAATTTTTGTATATGGTGAAAGGAAGGGGTCCAATTTCAATATTCTGTGTACATCTAGCCAGTTATCCCAGCACTATTTATTGAATAGGGGAGTTCTTTCTCTGTTGCTTGTTATTGTTGACTTTATCAAAAATCAGGTGGTCATGAGTGTGCAGTCTTATTTCTGGATTCTCTCTCCTGTTCCATCCGTCTGTGTGTCTGTTTTTGTACCAGTACCATGCTGTTTTGGTTACTGTAGCCTTGTGGTATAGTTTGAAGTCAGGTAAGTGTGATGCTTCCAGCTTTGTTCTTTTAGCTTAGATTGTTTTGGCAATTTAGGCTCTTTAGGTTTCATATGAATTTTAGAATAGTTTTTTTCTGATTCTGTGAAAAATTGCATTGGTGGTTCGATAGGATAAGCATTGACTCTGTAAATTACTTTGGGCAGTATGGCTATTTTGACAATGTTGATTCTTCCTATCCATGACCATGGAACATTTTTCCATTTGTTTGTGTCTTCTCTGATTGCTTTCAGCAGTGTTTCGTCATTTTTGTTGTAGAGATCTTTCACCTCCTTGGTGATACCTATATTCCTATACCTGTATAGGAATGCCTATATTCCTAGGTATTTTGTTCTTTTTGTGGCTATTATTGTAAATGAGATTGCATTCTTGATTTGGCTCTCAGCTTGGATGCTATTGGCATGTGGAAATGTTATCGATTTTTGTATATTGATTTTGTATCCTCAAACCTTACTGAACTCGTTTATCAGTCCTAGGAGCCTTTTGTGAAAGTCTCTAGGGTTTTCTAGGTATAGAATCATATTGTCTATTAAGACAGATAGTTTGATTTCCTCTCTTCCTATTTGGACGCCTTTTATTTTTTCTTGTTGAGTACCATGGATATTTTGCTTAATCATTTTTTGATTCAAGATATTTCTGGGCTTAAGATATGATTTTATATGTATTTATTAGCATTAACAGCAAGCATTTGTTGAAAATATTAACTAACTTTTGTATAGTACAATAAGATGAGAGGTGTGTGAGCTTATATTTATTAAAATTTAGGTAAATTAATCATTTACTGAAGGACGACAATGTAATTATTACCTTTAAAAAAAGAGATGCCCTTAATTCAAGAAAATAGGATTACAAATGAAATGGGGATAAAAGGCCCAGCACGGTGGCTCATACCTGTAATCCCAACACTTTGGGAGGCTGAGACAGGAGGATTGCTTAAGTCTGGGAGTTCAAGACTAGCCCGAGCAATGTATCAAGACTCTATCTCCACAAAAAATAAAAATATTACCTGGGCATGATGGTGCATGCCTGTAGTCCCAGCTACATGGGAGGCTGAAGTAAAAGGACTATTCTAGCCCATGAGTTTGAAACTGCAGAGAACTATGACCATGCCATTATACTAGGAGGACAACTGCCTGGGTGACAGATTGAGACCTTGTCTCTAATTTAAAAAAAAGGAGGGGGGGGGGAGAAAGAAATAGGGAATAAGATACACTTAATGTATCCATTATCAGTTTTATTTATTTTGGTCCACAGATGTAGTGAGGAATTTGTAGAATCGGCTACTTTTCAGCATACTGATAGTTTTCAAGCACTTCTTACCAGCTTCTGTAAAAATCTTGATTTTAGAAGAGTGATAGACTTCATGGAACAAAACAATTGTAATACTCTATATAAGCCCATGCTGTACTGGCTGGCTGCCTTTTAATGAATTTCTGTTGGCAGTTTTAGAAACCCCTTTGAAAATGGTGTAAGGTAAATAAATTTCTTACAGACTTCTGTTTCATCACATTATAAAAAACTTGTTGAATAAAATGTTGTTGTTTTTATTTTACTTTGTGTTTGATTGTCAGAATAAAAGAAAGTAAGGTTGAGCTAGACATGTTTTGGTAATAAAATAGCATTATTTTTATTGACCTAAATATAATACTAAGATAAGAGGTATTTATATATTTCTTAGGAATAGAGGAAGGCATCAAAATAAATTGTTAATGACATACTATTTTGAAATACATGATGATCTATCTTGAAATGCATTTTTTGTGAATTGTAGAAAGCTATACATCTAAGCGTGAAGACCTTAACTTTATTTTTTTCGACCAGGATGTTTAGAAGCATTAGAGTATGGAATGTCTACTGTTATCAGGCCAAAAAAAGCATAAAATTGAAAGATGCAAGGAAGAAGCAAATTTAAAATGACTCTGAAAATGTTGCTTTTTTTCTTTGAGATGTTGCATTTAGAAAAAAGTACAGTGTTTCTTCTTTTTAATGCACAAGTCCATAAAAAGTAAAATGTCTGAAGTTCTTAATGAAAAGAGCCTTTTTTTCTGAGTCATTTAATCAGTAAATATTTGTGACAAATACTTAATGTGCCAGGCACTTTTTTCCCTAAGTAGATGTCCCCTAAAGGCATTTTCCCATAGACAAATTGTGAACATACATTTGAGTACAGAAATGAAATTGAAAGCCTGAATTTGAAGAAAAACTAATGTTCATAGAGAAACTGAAGAATACAAAAAATGATTGTTGGTTTAGAGAAGCTTATTCTCTGGGGAAGATAAAACAGTAGGCAGAATACTGCCCAGCTAAAAATTAGGGTTTTGTTAAGAGGAGGCTTCACAGTAAGGTAGGCAACACACAGTTTCTGGCACAATTATAATGCTGGTAATTATTTCAAATTAAGTGAAGAACAAAAGATTGGAAGTCAACAACCAGAGTTCTAATTCAGCTCTGCTGTTAACTGTCACACCTAATGCAACATAGCCGTGGGCACGAATGGACACTGAGAACATGAAAGATCGGTACCAGAAGTCTAAAAGTCTGGAAATTTATGTCAGTGATCTACCAGGTAGGATTTTTGTGGCTAGGCAAGGCCTATACTAGGAGGACGACTGTATGAATCCAAGGATATAGGAGGAGGAGTTATTGAAAGTCGTTGACTATTAGAGGATGACATACTTTAAGTAGAAAACATAGTCAGCATTGTGGAAACAGTTGTATCAAACCACATCTTTCTCGCGTGTTTTTAATAGATGACACCTTTCCTCACGGTTCTTACTCTTTCACATCTAAAGTGCTATGTAGTGTATGGTATAATAAGCTATATGACTAGGGTGGCTTAAGAATATCTGTCATAAAGTTTGTAATCTATCACCCTTTCACTACCTACCTCTGGCACTATTAAGTAGCTAGAAATAGACATAATACTGAATTGTGAAAAGGCATAAAGAAATCAAACAAAATTTTCATTTTTTTCATGATGTTAATTTTTTTATGTGCATTGTCAAATTTCGTCACAAATATCTGATACCCTTTCTTTGCTCATGCCCTAAGAATTTTTTTTAGTTCTAGCAGGGTAATTTAGTATCTTACATTACTTACGCTGAAGCTAACTTAATTCTCTCATCTGTAATGTAAATGCATATAAGAGGTCTTTAAGATCGATTTGCTTTTAGGTGTGACGTTCTAAAAGTTTCATATAAACAAATTGGGAAGTAAAGGATTCTGAAAGTATAGTTTCAAAAGGAAAAGTAGTAAAAACTTAACTTTGTTTACTTAAGCTATGGTTAAATTTACTGAAAATTATTTAACCAGAAATCAATTTGGTAAATGATCAATCCACTGAATGACTGATAGGCCTTAAATTGTCAGACCAATTGCCTTAATCCAGATTTAAAACATACACCACAAATATTTTACTACCAGAGGCAAGGACTGGGATAGATACAGATCTCAACCCAGAAAAATATGAGAAGAGTAGGGGAAAGTCTCTCCGTTCACTTATATAACATTGAGCATTCAAGAAGAACAGTACTAGGCATCTCAAATATTAACTTGGGAAGCTGGGCATCTAATGGCACAGGACTGTAAATCCATGGTTAAATTGCTGCATCAAAGTCTTGGTGATACTAAAACTTTTTTAAAAAGTCATCAATAACTTGGCAAATAAATCATTCAGCTAATCGGCTTTTAGTGGACTGGGATACTGCATTTACATAATTATGTACTGCTTTTCCCAAAAAATAAATCAGCTTACAAGTATTTAACAAATGGGAACAACAAAAGAAAAAGTCAAGCCAGAATGTGTAAAATTGAATCAGGAATGAGACTTGAGAACACATCCCATTAAGACTAAACATGTGGCTGCTAAACCACATATTTACTTTAGCTTTCAGTGAAACGTGGGAAACCCAGTTAATTAGGCAATTTACTGTCTATAAGATAAGGTGAAAACAAACCAGTCCCTCATGAAGGGTTCACCTATCCTTTGGAGTCATTTATTTATGAAGACTGTATAACAGAAATGTTGAAATAGGAAGGTCATATTGAAAATAAATTTTCATGATCTCTTTTGAATTTCTGAATACAGAAAATATTTAAGAACTCACTAAAAAGAAATATTTTCTTTCTTTAAAAGTCTGTTTATAAGTCATAAAAAAGTTGAGCAATAAATTTATTTTCCAGTTTTCTCAAATATTTCTCCATCCTTATTTGTTCAGTAAGAAAACCTCATTGCCACTTGTTTCCCTTTTCCATGTTGTTTAGAGACTACCCCAAACTTTAACTACCTTTCTGGTCTTTGGCTTTCCTCCTTCACATCCAGGCAGTGTTCAATTTCAGTCAGTTCTCTCTCCCAAAAGACCAATGTACTATGCGTCTCTCTTTCCGGCTCTAATTTCTGAGCTCTAATCCAGGCCATCATAATTTTTATATGGGCAGTTGAGACAGCTTTCTCTCCCAAGCTCTAAACTGTTTTTCTAATGCATTACTGAGGGTGTGGTCCTAGGGTCACCTGCCTTAGAATAGACTGAACCTGAGGTCCTTCTTAAAAATGTGGTCCTTTAGGGAAAAGGACTCTCTCTAGCTGACCTGTAGGTAATGTTATGCCTTGCTCGGAGTAAACGTGCTTCAACAAATATTTAAGTAGTGAAAACTTCATTTTTATAATATATTACAGCTTTACAGTGTACTTTCACTTATTTCATTAGCTTGTTTACCTGGATTATTCCATCTTCTGAAATAAAACATAAATGCTTTTCTTTTTATCCTTCTTTCTCTTTGTAGTATTTATAGAAGTGAATGTATTATTCACTAAGAATATAAATTACCAACCCTTGAAAGCAGAATTAGAATAATATAATTAACATAATCTTGTCCAGGCGCGGTGGCTCACACATGTAATCCAAACGAAGGGCAAGGTGGGTGGATCACCTGAGGTCAAGACTTCGAGACCAGCCTGGCCAACATGGCGAAACCCTGTCTCTACTAAAAATACAAAAATTAGCCGGGTGTGGTGGCAAGTGCCTGTAATCCCAGCTACTTGGGAGGCTGAGGCAGGAGAATCACTTGAACTTAAGAGGTGGAGGTTGCAGTGAGCCGAGATTACACCACTGCACTACAGCTAGGCCACAGAGTGAGACTTCATCTCAAAAATAAATAAATAAATAATAGTAACAATAATAATCTTTTGCTATCTCCATCTTGTTGATCATCTTTTCTTTTTTTTTATTTTTTTTTTCATTTTTTTTATTATACTTTAAGTTCTAGGCTACATGTGCATAATGTGCAGGTTTGTTACATATGTATATTTGTGCCATGTTGGTGTGCTGCACCCATCAACTCGTCAGCACCCATCAATTCATCATTTATATCATGTATAACTCCCCAATGCAATCCCTCCCCCCTCCCCCCTCCCCCCTCCCCATGATAGGCCCCAGTGTGTGATGTTCCCCTTCCCGAGTCCAAGTGATGTCATTGTTCAGTTCCCACCTATGAGTGAGAACATGTGGTGTTTGGTTTTCTCTTCTTGTGATAGTTTGCTAAGAATGATGGTTTCCAGCTGCATCCATGTCCCTACAAAGGATGCAAACTCATCCTTTTTTATGGCTGCATAGTATTCCATGGTGTATATGTGCCACATTTTCTTAATCCAGTCTGTCACAGATGGACATTTGGGTTGATTCCAAGTCTTTGCTATTGTGAATAGTGCTGCAATAAACATACGTGTGCATGTGTCTTTGTAGTAGAATAATTTATAATCCTTTGGATATATACCCAGTAGTGGGATGGCTGGGTCATATGGTACATCTAGTTCTAGATCCTTGAGGAATCGCCATACTGTTTTCCATAATGGTTGAACTAGTTTACAATCCCACCAACAGTGTAAAAGTGTTCCTATTTCTCCACATCCTCTCCAACAACTGTTGTTTCCTGATTTTTTAATGATTGCCATTCTAACTGGTGTGAGATGGTATTTCATTGTGGTTTTGATTTGCATTTCTCTGATGGCGAGTGATGATGAGCATTTTTTCATGTGTCTGTTGGCTGTATGAATGTCTTCCTTTGAGAAATGTCTGTTCATATCCTTTGCCCACTTTTTGATGGGGTTGTTTGTTTTTTTCTTGTATATTTGTTTGAGTTCTTTGTAGATTCTGGATATTAGCCCTTTGTCAGATGAGTAGATTGCAAAAATTGTCTCCCATTCTGTAGGTTGCCTGTTCACTCTGATGGTAGTTCCTTTTGCTGTGCAGAAGCTCCTTAGTTTAATGAGATCCCATTTGTCAATTTTGGTTTTTGCTGCCGTTGCTTTTGGTGTTTTAGACATGAAGTCCTTGCCCATGCCTATGTCCTGAATGGTACTACCTAGATTTTCTTCTAGGGTTTTTATGGTATTAGGTCTAACATTTAAGTCTCTAATCCATCTTGAATTAATCTTCGTATAAGGAGTAAGGAAAGGATCCAGTTTCAGCTTTCTACTTATGGCTAGCAAATTTTCCCAGCACCATTTATTAAATAGGGAATCCTTTCCCCATTTCTTGTTTCTCTCAGGTTTGTCAAAGATCAGATGGCTGTAGATGTGTGGTATTATTTCTGAGGACTCTGTTCTGTTCCATTGGTCTATATCTCTGTTTTGGTACCAGTACCATGCTGTTTTGGTTACTGTAGCCTTGTAGTATAGTTTGAAGTCAGGTAGCGTGACGCCTCCAGCTTTGTCCTTTTGACTTAGGATTGTCTTGGCAATGCGGGCTCTTCTTTGGTTCCATATGAACTTTAAAGCCGTTTTTTCCAATTCTGTGAAGAAACTCATTGGTAGCTTGATGGGGATGGCATTGAATCTTTAAATAACCTTGGGCAGTATGGCCATTTTCACGATATTGATTCTTCCTATCCATGAGCATGGTATGTTCTTCCATTTGTTTGTGTCCTCTTTGATTTCACTGAGCAGTGGTTTGTAGTTCTCCTTGAAGAGGTCCTGGACATCCCTTGTAAGCTGGATTCCTAGGTATTTTATTCTCTTTGAAGCAATTGTGAATGGAAGTTCATTCATGATTTGGCTCTCTGTTTGTCTGTTACTGGTGTATAAGAATGCTTGTGATTTTTGCACATTAATTTTGTATCCTGAGACTTTGCTGAAGTTGCTTATCAGCTTAAGGAGATTTTGGGCTGAGACAATGGGGTTTTCTAAATATACAGTCATGTCATCTGCAAACAGGGACAATTTGACTTCTTCTTTTCCTAACTGAATACCCTTGATTTCTTTCTCTTGCCTGATTGCCCTAGCCGGAACTTCCAACACTATGTTGAATAGGAGTGGTGAGAGAGGGCATCCCTGTCTTGTGCCAGTTTTCAAAGGGAATTTTTCCAGTTTTTGCCCATTCAGTATGATATTAGCTGTGGGTTTGTCATAAATAGCTCTTATTATTTTGAGGTACGTTCCATCAATACCGAATCTATTGAGCGTTTTTAGCGTGAAGGGCTGTTGAATTTTGTCAAAAGCCTTTTCTGCATCTATTGAGATAATCATGTGGTTCTTGACTTTGGTTCTGTTTATATGCTGGATTACGTTTATTGATTTGTGAATGTTGAACCAGCCTTGCATCCCAGGGATGAAGCCCACTTGATCATGGTGGATAAGCTTTTTGATGTGCTGCTGAATCCGGTTTGCCAGTATTTTATTGAGGATTTTTGCATCGATGTTCATCAGGGATATTGGTCTAAAATTCTCTTTTTTTGTAGATCATCTTTTCTTATCCATGTTTTAAAAATCTTAACAAGTTATTTTCAGGAAATATATGCTATCTTAAGTCTTAGAAATCAAGACAAAAATTCTTTTGATTAATATTAATTAAATTCTTATAATTAAATTGATATATAAACATTAAATTCTTCTGATAAATAAAAAGCCAGTGGCATGTGAATCAAATGATATAAATTGTATTTGCTTTTCCTGAGGAAAAATTTATTGAGAAAAATACTCTTTGTTCTCACCCACAATTATTTTGGCTCTTCAATGAATTAAAGCTGTAGTATAAGTTTCAGATTTTCCTAATGATTGTTTTCTCATTTTCTAAAATCTAGGATCAGAAGACATTATAAGTAATCCAGTATATGCAATCCCTTTAGAAAGTATTTACTTTTTAAATGCTAAGGGCAAAAATGTTAATGATATGGTCACTATATTTGGCTCCTAAGTTTTAGGCACCAACATATTTTGTTCCTCTTTTGACACAGGTGTATTTTCCTAGCTGAATAAAAACATAACTATGTAAAAATTATATCTGGATAAGAAAAATTGACAAAACTCTTAAAATTTTGGCCAAAAATTGATTTTATTACTAATAAGATACTTTAAAAACCAAATGCAGATTTGTTTACAGACTTTTATTAGTCACTCTTCTCTTCCAAGTATCATGAATGTCACCTTTATATTTTTCAATTTATATGATACATGCTGCCTTGATGCTTAAGAATATAATAAAAAAATGAAAAGCTAAACTAATCAAAAGCTTCCCATGCTGGTGAACATAACCTAACATAAAACTATTCTGATGTCTTCCTTTTTAGTGGCTTATGGCCTAAAAATACACTTTGTATATCTATTGTTCCTGCTGACTTCATTTGGAATCTCAGCAAAAGATTTTCATTTTCCTCAAAATTAATTTTTAAAATTATTTTAACATAAGAGTTACTGAAAGGAGTTAGTATAGATGTTATTTTTAGCATATATATGTATGAACATATGCATTAATTTTTTTTCTGACAGTCTTTCCTTGACATAATCTTGGCTGTGCTTTCATAGCTAAATGTTATGATCTGTCACTTATCAAGTGTAAGAACATCTTTATAACATCAAGTACTCAGAGTGGTCAAGAGCACAGGTTTTAGAGTGAGACAGTCATGGGTTTGAATCACAGTCTGTTCTTTGCTGTCTATTCAACCTTGCTCAGCCTAAAACCCACCATATGAGGTAGAAATGTTATGAAGACTAAAGTGTATAGTCTATTCAAAGTATCTGGAACAAAACACAATACTTGGAATGTGCGATGTAGCTATTATCCATAATCATGTACAATTTAGTACCCATTAACTGCAATATTCATAGACTCCTTGCCCCAGGTTAGGCAAATCATGTTTAACCTAAAACTCAAGAACTTTGGGTCATTTTTGGTTACACAGTTTCTTCTAGTGTCTCAAGCAAAATTTCTATTTCAAGGATATTTTTAGAGAAAAACACATTTAAAAAATTTCCTTAACCTTCATACTGAAGGAATTAACTCTTAAAAAGAAATAGTAAGACAGTTATTTTTAAAATATGTCTCCTATATCGGAACATATTTTTTTGGACTATAAGGTAATATAACATAGTGTATTTATTTTGATTGACACATGCAGGATACATGTATTTATGTGCTAAGCAGTATTATTATTATTTTGTTTATTTTGAGACAGTGTCTTGTTCTTTCACCCAGGTTAGAGTGCAGTGGCATGATCTCAGCTCACTGCAACTTCCACCTCCTGGGTTCAAGCGATTCTTCTGCCTCAGCCTCCCAAGTAGCTGGGACTACAGACGCATGCCACCATGCCCAGCTGATTTTCATGTTTTTAGTAGAGATGGGATTTCACTGTATTGGCCAGGCTGATCTCGAACTCCTGACCTTGTGATCCGCCTGTCTTGGCCTCCCAAAGTGCTGGTATTATAGGCGTGAGCCACTGCGCCCGGCCACAAAATTATTCTTACAGTACACTAGCATTGTGTTGGTGTGTGCCTCCACTAGGAGGCTTATAATGGGAAATCTCAAATATATACAGAAATAGATGGACTGATAATATATACCTTGCACCCATCATAAGCTTTAGGAATTATCATTTTGACCAATATTGTTTTACATATATCCTCATCTACTTCTCCCTTCCAAAATTTGTTGGAGGAATGTTTCCATTTGTGTCTCCAAAAGATAAGGACTCGTGACCACAGTACCATTATTATACTTTTAATATATAATTTCTTTTTAATTTTTTCATTTTTGTGAGTACATAATAGGTATATATATTTATGGGGTACGCGAGTGTTTTGTGTTTTTTTTTTTGTTTTTTTGAGATGGAGTCTCGCTCTGTTGCCCAGGCTGGAGTATAGTGTGCCATCTCAGCTCACTGCAACCTCTACCTCCCAGGTTCAAGCCATTCTCCTGTGTCACTCTCCCAAGTAGCTAGTACTACAGGCACCCACCACCATGCCCAGCTAATTTTTGTATTTTTAGTAGAGACGGGGTTTCACCATGTTGGCCAGGCTGGTCTCAAACTCCTGACCTCAGGAGTTCCACCCACCTTAGCCTCCCAAAATGCTGGGATTACAGGTGTGAGCCACCGTGCCCAGCCACATGAGATATTTTGATACAGGCATACAATGCAAAATAATAACATCAAAGTAAATGGGGTATTCATCACCTCAAGCATTTATCCTTTCTTTGTGTTACAAATAATCCAGTTATACTCTTAGTTTTTTTAAATGTATGATAAATTATTGTTGATTGTAGTCACCATGTTGTGCTATGAAATACTAGATCTTATTTATTTTACCCACCTATTTTTTATAACCATTAATCATCTCCACTCCCTTTCCCCTCTCCTCTCACTATCCTTCCCAGCCTCTGGCAACTATCATTCTGCTTTCTATCTCTGTTGAGTTCTATTGTTTTAATTTTTAGCTCCCACAAATAAATGAGAACATGCAAAACTTATCTTTCTGGGCCTGGCTTGTTTCACTTAACGTGATATTCTCTAGTTCCATCCATGATGTTGTTGCAAATGAAAGGATCTCATTTTTCTTTACGGCTGAATAGTGTGGTGTATATTGTGTGGTGTATATTTACCACATTTTCTTTATCCATCTGACACATGGGTTGCTTCCAAATCCTGGCTATTGTGAACAGTGCTGCAGTAAACATGGGAGTGCAGATACCTCTTCAATGTATTTGTTTACTTTCTTTTAGATATATACCTAGCAGTGGAATTGCTGAATTATATGGTAGCTCTATTTTTAGTTTTTTGAGGGACCTCTGAACTGTTCTCCATAGTGGTTGTATTTATTTACATTGATATGTTCTTGATATCATCAACTCTCAGTCATTGCTCAGATTTTCAGTTGTCTCTTTATTATTCAAATTTTCTTAACAGTTTGTCTGTCTGTTTATTTATTTAGAGATGAAGTCTCACTCTTGTTCCCCAGGCGGGAGTGCAATGGTGTGATCTCGGCTTACTGCAACCTCCGCCTCCTGGGTTCAAACCATTCTCCTGCCTCATCCTCCTGAGTAGCTGGGATTACAGGTGCCTGTCACCATGGCCAGCTAATTTTTGTATTTTTAGTAGAGACGGGGTTTCACCATGTTGGCCAAGCTGGTCTCGAACTCCTGACCTCAGGTGATCTGCCCGCCTCGGCCTCCCAAAGTGCTGGGATTACAGGTGTGAGCCACCACGCCAGGCCAGTTTGTCTATTTAAATAAGTATCCAAGTAAGGTCCACAAATTGGGCTTGTTTGATACATATTTTAAGGTTCATTTAAACTTCCTACAGTTTTCTTCTTGCAGTATATTTGTTGAAGAAACTAGGTCGTTTATAGAATTTCCCACAGAATGGATTTTGCCATGTAGTTTAACTTATACTTCTGTGTCTCTTTTAAAGTTATTGTAATTAAATCAAGAGACTTGATCAAATCCAGGTTTGATTTTTGTGTGTGTGTGAGGGGCAGTACTACTTTGTAGGTAGGTGGTTGTGTGAACCTCCATTAGGAGGCTAATATCTGTCTGGTTGTGTCTCTTTTTGATGATAGGCAACCATTCAAGTTCAATTCTTCGATTCACTAATTTATTAGGTATTGCAGAATCCTGATATTCTAACTCTTTCTGTCTTAATTTGTTAGCTGTAATATTTATAAAGAGAAACTTTCATGTATTATTTTGGCCTAGCTGATAACCCATAAGAGCAGTCTATAGTGGCATCAATCCACAAATAGTATTTTTAAATATCTGCTAACTGGATGGTCATTATAGTTCAGAAATTGTGATTAAGATTTATAACTATATGTTTATAGATACAGATACAAATCTCTCTATATATTTAAAATAAAGCTTAAGTCATTAAAGTAAGAATATTAAAGCTATACCAAAGACCATGAATAATTATACATCTAAGTTTAATTTAAAAATGAAATTCCTAAAGTTTATACCAATGTTATAAATTCCAAAATATATGCAATTTTTAGCTAGAATTTTCTGACATATTGGTCTCTTGTGTTTATTTTGTTTGTAATATATTATTTCTATAAAATGTTAATTAAAAGGGAATGCAGTGGTGTCTTTTGAAAGAAGAGGATGTCATTCCTCGTATCAGGGCAATGGAAGGCCGTAGAGGAAGACCACCAAATCCAGACAGACAGCGAGCAAGAGAGGAATCCAGGATGAGACGTCGGAAGGGTCGACCTCCAAATGTTGGCAATGCTGAATTCCTAGATAACACAGATGCAAAGCTGCTAAGAAAACTGCAAGCTCAAGGTAAGAAACATAATGTGTCTGACACTAATAATCATACTAAAAAGTATACTAAAAGTATTTCTAATATTTTTGACTTAGGATTGACACTGCTCCAATTTTTAAAAAGTAAATATTTGTGTTAGAATAAAATGAAAAAATAAGGAGTCCCACTGGTAACTGGAGTTCTTTGATTAGGTAATCTTTCCAAAACCATTATTCATAAACACATCCTATCCTGTCTATTTAGAATGACAAAGGTGGGTGTTAAGCTTTTAAGGCTTGCACAGAAAGGGAATCAATCAGCACTTGGCACATGCCTTAAGGTCGTGCCAACCTTCTGGAAATTCTCATTTTAACAGCTCCCGATTCCTTGAGGTGGTACATGGGAATAACTCCAAAATATGTGGATCTGTGGAGTAAATTTTCAGTCAGAGAACTCCAATTACTGGTAAGTAACCCCAGTCTTTTAGTTCGGGTTCTCCTGTAAGTCCAGATGTAGTATATATATTTTCAGAATACCAAATTAATACATTTAAATCAAAAAGTACTTTAAGATAACCAGAAAGTATCATTTGTCAAGTTCAAAATGCTCATAATAACCTAAACTGTATTAATGATTTGACATTATACATAAGTTCTCAACATGAAAGTCCCATGCTATGTATGACAAAGAGAAGGCTGAGTAAAATAGAACAGTTTGGCTTTGCAGTTCGCGTTACTAGTTACAAATGTGAAGCCGCTTAAGGCTGTCTGAATATATCAACATATGTGTAGATATCTTGTATTTGCAAGGCATATATGTAAAGATATGTAACGATGTAAAATAAAGGTTTAATAATGAAACTGACTTAAAAATCTAACAGAATTTTACTTCTCATGGGTTTTTATTATCCCTATAAGCAAAATGTCGAGGAAATGTATAAAAGACTTGTTTCTATGTATTGTAAACACCATCATAATATTGACTTCTCTGTTGCTGCTTTGTTTTTTGTTATAAAACAAATATCCATGACAAAATTCATACTATAGAATGCTTTAAAGACACATGTAATCTTAGTGCTTTGGGAGGCCAATGTGGGAGGATTGTTTGAGGCCAGGAATTTAAGACCAGCCTGGGCAACAAAGCAAGACCCCATCTCTACAAATAAAATTTAAAAATTAGCCAGCTTTGGTGGCACGCACCTATAATCCTAGCTATTGTGGAGGCTGATGTGGGAGGATCCTCTGAACCCAGGACTTCAAGGTTACAGTGAGCTATGATCATGCCACTGCACTCCAGCCTGGGTGACAGAGTGAGATCCTGTGTCTAAAAATAAATAAATAAAATAAAAGACACTGTCATTCTTATCAGTGGAATAATTAATCTTTCCAGAAATATGTATACACATACATACACATGCGACCATTCACATATACATGTACATCCTTTTTGATTTTTAAAATAAATGGACTTGAATCAGTCTCTTTTTGATGACTGTTTAAGCTATTTCCAGATCTTTGCTATCATACAATTGTAATAAATATATATTACACTTTTCTAAGCATATATTATACAAATCTAAACATATTATACAAATCATTTTCAAGTTTTTGTGGATAGCAGGCAGATGTTGTCTCCAGTTTATACTTTGACTAATAGCTTAACTGCCTAGCATATAACTTAATATCATGTAAGTTTTTTTGTCTTAGTGTATATATTAGTCTATTCTCACACTGCTATGAAGTTACTACCTGAGACTGGGTAATTTATAAAGGAAAGAGGTTTAATTGACTCACAGTTTCGCATGGCTGGGAGACCTCAGGGAACTTACAATCATAATGGAAGGGGAAGCAGCCACCTTCTTCACAAGGCACCCAGAAGAGAGAGAGAGCAAGGGAATCTGCCACTTAGAAAACTCAGATCTCATGAGAACTCACTTACTATCATGAGAACAGCACTGGGGGAACCCCCGCAATGATCCAATCCCCACCCACCAGGTCCCTCCTTTGACACATGGGGATTACAGTTTGAGATGAGATTCAGGTGTGAACACAGAGCCAAACCGTATCAGTATGGTAGTCAGATTTTTTTTATTTGATTTGATTTCTTATAAGACTTTCATCCCAAAGAGTTACTGGTGAAGGTTAAAAAGAAAAAGTCAATAAATTAACAGGCATGGATGGGTTTTAAAAATTGATATTGTCAGTAAGCTATTGACTCTTCTGAATAATGTTTAATGCTGGGGAATGTGAACATTGTTTGCATAAAATAAAGTTTGAAATTAACTGATAATCAAAACATGGGCTCTTCATGGATATCTGGTGTATCTAAGTATCATTATAAGTTAGAATCTAAAATAGCAAATTTAAATTTGGAAAATTAACTATATTTTTGTTGTAACAAAGTAAAAGTTAATTATTCAACTTTTACCAAATGTATATTCTCCTTCCAGATTTCAGATTGATTTGTATTCAATCACATAGTTTATCCTTGTTATAATATATTGGGTTGCATTTTGCAAGTTCTGTTACCTTTGACCTTATTGTATATTACATGTGCTCTTTTTCAACATGTATGTAAAGATTATTTAACAGTGAGTAAATAATCATTATTAATATATACAAGTATATGGAGTATTGTTTGCATTTTTTCTTGGGAAGAAAAGAAAGTAAAAATGAAGCACTTTATCACCTCTTTCATTTCTAAAAGCCTTCTACGGTAACACTTTGGGGGTTATCTGTGAGGATTCTAGAAGAAGTTTTTGTTATATATTATTATCCTTTTCTGACCAACTAGACTGAGAAACCGGACTTAATTTGAAGAAGGGTTCAGAATAGTGAGATAAATGTGAGTTTCGAATGTACATCCAAACATTGTGAAATGAGAACTCTAATTTCTCAGTGTATAGGTAAAAATCTGACAAAGTTTGAATATGATAAAGACTTCCATTCTATATAAATAAACCTACTTGTTGATTGACTGATACTATTAATATCTCAAATTTTCCAAAATAACCGGTACACCTATTCATTTCATATGTGATTGAAACTGAGATGCCTGTAAGTAATCTATACCATGCACCATTATTTTAAGATGTACACTAAGAAAGAAAAGAGCTGCCAGTTGTCAGTTACATTCTGACCTTAGGGATGTCAAGACGTTTAAAAAAGCATCTTAGAATCAAAGAAATGAGTTATATCCAAAATATCCCTAATTCTATGTGAAAATAAACTTCATCTTTGAAATTAAAGTGGACAATTTCGTAAGCCACAAAAGATACTTTTCAAATTAATATTTCAAAAGGTAATTAACAATAATACCAATAATAATAAAGGTAATTACCAACCAAAAAACCAAATGAGAAGATACTGGAAGTAGTTTATTTCTACAGCTTGGACAAACTTTTCAAGGTATCTAACTCATTCTCTTTCCTCTGTATTCTCTTTTTTTATTTCTTTTTTTTTTTTTTTTTAATTTTGAGGTGGAGTTTCACTCTTGTCGCCCAGGCTGAAGTGCAATGGTGCGATCTTGGCTCACTGCAACCTCTGCCTCCCGCATTCAGCGATTCTCCTGCCTCAGCCTCCTGAGTAGCTGAGATTACAGGCACCCACCACAACGCCCGGCTAATTTTTGGTATTTTTAGTAGAGATGGGTTTTCATCATGTTGGCCAGGGTGGCCTCAACCTCCTGACCTCAGGTGATCCCCCACCTTGGCCTCCCAAAGTGCTGGGATTACAGGCGTGAGCTGCTGTGCCTGACCTTTTTCTTTTTCTCGTGTCATCTTCTTTTCCAACTGCCCATAATGTAAAATTTAAGCTATGTAAATTTTTAATGATTAATTAAAATTTTATATTTCTTGCTAAAGTAAAAAGATGTGAATTGAACTTTTAAATTTTTTTGGTTCAAATTACTGGCCAGACACAGTGGCTTATACCTGTGCAATGCTAACACTTTGGGAGGTCAAGGTGAGAGGATTGCTTGAAGCTGGGAGTTCAATACCAGCCTGGGCAATAAAGCAGGACCACAAAAAGAAATTTTTAAAAAATTATCTGGGCAAGGTGGTACACTCCTGTAGTCCTGGTTATTCAGGAGGCTGAGGGGAGAGGATCACTTGAGCCCAGGAGTTGGAGGCTACAGCAAGCTATGATCATGCCACTGCACCTGGGTTATAGAGTAAGACCTTGTCTCAAACAAATAAACAAAAATTATTGGGGACTTGTGTAGGGCTTGAAATTGACTGATACACTCATACACAAACATGGTTCTATATATATTATAGAATTTTCTTATTAAAAGTTAAACTTAGAGAATATCAGTTTAGCTTGGAGCAAAAGATCATACTTATGCCATATTTTCTAGGAAACATTTTTATCAGTACATCTTTACATCTCAAGACAGAGTCAGTCCTCTATTGTAGAATTCAAAACTTTCCATTCTTAATGTTAAAGAAATATTTATCTGGCATTATTATAGATGAGAATAATATTCTTCACCCATATTATTATCAGAGGTTGCTGACCCTGCAGGTCAGTTTATAAGTTTTTATGTCCCAGAGTATTTAGTGAACAGGAGATCCTTTTTGTGTGACCCAGAAATTTTTGATGATGCCTGTAACCTCCTAATTTTGAAAATGGTTGGGAGGGACATTGGAGATAAAACTTTATCATCTTCCATTTTATTTTTCAATAACACTTTTAGTTTGCTAGATGAAATTCGGCTTTTTTCATTCCTTCTCCTTTTTAAAAGTCTCAGTGATAGAAAATTGGCCATAGTGACCAACTTTACTTCAGCTATTATGAGGACATACAGTTACATTCTTAGCTAAAATCTTAAGGCATTTAAACTTTGCTTAAAGATTTTAAGAGATAGTAGCATATAGACTGTGGAGTCAGAAAGTCCTGAGGTTTCTTTGGGGGTTTTTTTGAGAGAGAGTCTCACTAGAGTGCAGTGGGCAATCTCAGCTCACTGCAACCTCTTTCTCCCGGGATCGAGCAGTTCTTCTGCTTCAGCCTCCCAACTAGCTGGGATGACAGGTGCTCACCACCACGCCTGGCTAATTTTTGTGTTTTAGTAGAGATGGGGGTTTCATATGTTGGCCAGGCTGGTCTCGAAGTCCTGACCTCAAGTGATCCACCTACCTCAGCCTCCCAAAGTGCTGGGATTACAGGCATGAGCCATCGTGCCCAGCCAGTCCTGGGTTTTTTTCTTGTCTATGCTATTTAACCTCTAGGAGCCTTAATTATTTTATGTGTAAGTGGGGCAATAATGTTGATCTTATAAAGTAGCTGTGAACATTAAACAAGGTGATGTAAATTTAACACAACAGGCCAGGCTCAGTGGCTCACGCCTGTAATCCCAGCACTTTGGGAGGCCGAGGCGGGTGAATCACGAGGTCAGGAGATCAAGACCATCTTGGCTAACACGGTGAAACCCTATCTCTACTAAAAATACAAACAATTAGCTGGGTGTGGTGGCGGGCACCTGTAGTCCCAGCTACTCGGGAGGCTGAGGCAGAAGAATGGCTTAAACCCAAGAGGCAGAGCTTGCAGTGAGCTGAGATTGTGCCACTGCACTCCAGCCTGGGCAACAGAGCAAGACTCTTTCAAAAAACAAAAGAAAGAAAGAAAAAGAAAAATTTAATGCAACAGTACCTGCAATTAATAAATGGTGGAAATTTTTAGAGCTCAAGTGATTCACATATTAGCAATTATATTCATTGTCAATGAACATAATTTAGGTTTTTTTGTTCAGTGGCTACAAAATTTATAACAATGTCTAATACAAAGTGATGCTTTCTAAAATGATTATATGATCAATATTATACACCACTTTTAGCGTTAGAAGTATTCAGACCAAGTTTACCAGCAGAAGAAAGCAAGGATATTGTATGGTTTCTTTGTCTGTTATACCTTTGCCACAATAATGCTCTGTAACAACCTCCAAACTTTAGTAGCATACAATACTTTCTTAATCACTTGTGCAGCTGGAAATTAGCTAAGCAGCTTTGCTTATCTTAGCTGGGCTTATTCACATTTGTGGGGTCAACTGACTCCCTGTGTCCCAATCTTCCAATAGCCTGGCCCCCAAATCGTATCTTCAGTCATGGGCAAAGCACAAGAACAAAAGCAGAAAGAATATAACTAAACTTTCAAGCTCTGTTTTCATCACAGCTGCTAACATCCTCTTAACCATGGAAAATCACATGGTTGGCTTCAGAATCAAGGGACAGGAAAATATATTCCACCTCTTGATGGGAATTGCTCCAAAGTCACATTACAAATGGCATGAATAAAAGGAGGAATGAAGAATTGGGGCCATTAATTTTGTTCATCTACCATAGTTTCATACATGTGTCCTTGAAGATTATAAGAACTAGGTTGTCTTTAAAAGTCATTGAAATTCTGCATTCTTTTTATTTAGGAGATTTAGTCCCTCTCCTTCATAAATGAAAATACCACTGGATTCAGGTGGTATTCAGAAAGTACTATTAACCATTATAGCTAATTGAAATACTAAGTTTGGGTGGGAGGGGACTTTATGTTTGTTTTAATTGGAAGTCTTTCTTTTTTGTATATGCTAAGACTGAAGCTACATTACAATTCTTAAAATACTAGCAGCTATTTTCCCACTAAGTGGGGTTTACTTGAAATGTGAAAAAAAAATGTACTTAAATAAGCCTCTCTGATAAAGATTAAAAGAAACCTCATTTTTGTGTAGTCCTAGATATGGGATCATATTTGATGAAATAATTTGATTATTTCCATTGGAATGAACACAACATTGTCTACCACACCACTCTCCTACTTGGTATCTGTCTGACTTTAGGCAATTTTCTTAAATATTATATCCTCGGCCGGGCACAGTGGCTCTCACCTGTAATCCCAGCCCTTTGGGAGGCCAAGGCGAGCAGATCACGACGTCAGGAGATGGAGACCATCCTAGTCAACATGGTGAAACCCCGTCTCTACTAAAAATACAAAAATCGGCTGGGTGTGGTGGCACGTGCCTATAATCCCAGCTACTTGGGAGGCTGAGGCAGGATAATCACTTGAACCCAGGAGGCAGAGATTGCAGTGAGCTGAGATCGCGCCACTGCACTCCAGCCTGACCACAGAGCGAGACTTCGTCTCAAAAAAAAAAAAAAAAAAAAATTATATCCTTTATAATGATACCATTTTCACACATTTACTGTTTTAGGTTGGTAGTTACACAAAGTTGTTAATATTCTTTGAAATTTTGTGTTTTTCAGAAATAGCCAGGCAAGCAGCACAAATAAAGCTTTTGAGAAAACTTCAAAAGCAGGAACAGGCTCGAGTTGCTAAAGAAGCCAAAAAACAACAAGGTGAGTGATTTAAATGATAACATAAACTCGAAGAGTCAGTACTGGGGAATTCACAAGAGGTTTCTTTTCTTCATTCCCTTTTTGATGATATCTATCCTTTGGCTTCTTGTTGTAGCAATAATGGCTGCTGAGGAGAAGCGAAAGCAAAAAGAACAGATAAAGATTATGAAACAGCAGGTATGTGTATGCATTGGAACTGACTTTTAAAATATGGGACTTATTTTGAGGATTTGTTAATAATGTACATTATTTTTGATTTCTTAAATAACTTTCACATTAATGTTTGTGTTTTATTTAGAAAATTCCTATCTTCTCTTAATTAAAATTTTACCTGTTTAATAAAGTATTCTACTTCCAAGTGTTTAAAGAAATGATTACCAAACAGTAAATTTGTGTAAGTACTTTAATATCCTGGTAGACTTTGTATAAGTTGATATCTTGAACAATTTTCAGAATTTTTAAATTAATATATCAGTCAATGAAGTATATTGCTCAAATGTTCAAATTTTAATAAAAGCCTGTTGTTCTTAAACATGTAAAATATTAGTAGAAAATTAAATTTAAGTTATACAAAATAAGATTTGCCTTCATTGCTTCTGAATGCTTTCAGGGTTACTTAAAAGTTGCCACTGCAAAAAAAAAAAAAAAAAGATGAGAGCATTATTTTAGCCAATCCAGAGTTCTCTGTCTTGTATCTACAATATTTCTCCCTGTGTGGTTTTCAAAACTAAGTTTAGGTAAGAGAAGTAATTTTTAAATTTTCATAGATAAAAATTAAGTGAGAAGGTATTCAGCTTCATTTAAGATGAGAATGTGTAAACTACTCTCCCATCTCCTCATATTCATGGTAACATTAAAGCAGAAAGGAAATGGGAGAAAGTACTATTCTTTTAAAAATGTTAAGAAGCAAGTAGTTATTTCTGAGAATGAAATGAAATCAATTATGTTACTATATAAATACCTGCTAAATAAGGGGCTTGGGTTGGATTTGATGTGATTATCTCTAAGGTTTCTTCCAGTATTAACTAAAGCAATATGACTAGAAAAGTTGCTATAGAGTTGGGATTTAGGATTTGAGTTTGTAGTCAGGCAGCCTACAGTTAAATATGGGCTCTGCTACTTAATAATTTTGTGACCTTAGATGAATGACTTAACTCTTAAGTCTTTATTTCTTCCATTGTAAAAGAAATTAACTGCAATATCTGAATAAATGAGATAATGAACATAAAGTGCCTACTGCAGTGACCGGCAATAAAACACATGCTCAACTTTTTAAAAATAAATATAAAACATCCAACTACACTAGTATACTCTTTTACCACCATAATTTAAAGTAGCAGTTGTAAACTTGAAATCCATCCTTAGTTTGTTAATTAATGACTGCTAGACATTGTAAGATTGACCTGAAATAGGCTAATGAATGCATTCGTTAAAATATATTTACTAAAGAGTATATATGAAAAAATAAGTTCATATTTCATTTTTAAGTGAAATACTGTTGTTTCTATTATACTTTTATTTAAAAATTTTTATAGCTTATTCTATTTCCTAATGGCTGGAGACTCATTAGATCCCATCAGTACTTTAAATTCAGCTTTATGATCTTAAAGTCTTACAGTAGCTACAACCTAAATCCACATGGTCTTTGCTACTCATTGAAAAAGCATTGAGCTCCAAAGTTTCCAGCAACATTAATGCAAATGAACTGGTCTTAATATTTATCAAGATATTTATCTGAGGCCAATCTCAGAATACCATCTCATTTATTTGATTCAATAAAGTGAATCGAAGTATAGAGTAATTCTACTCATACTATCTGTTATATAGGGTCTATTTTAAAGTCAGCATTTGATCTAGAATAAAATAGGAGTATGTGTTTTCATCCTTTGGATTGTTTTTTCCACCTAGTAGACCAAAAATATCACCAGACAGTCCTTAAGACAGTTTTCTGGAAAATTTCAGAAACATTATTACAAAGCAGGAGGCACACAGACATTGGGATCTGACCAGGACTCTGTGTTACTAAGTATTGGACTTCAGAAAAAATATTTACTTGCTGAGAACCTCGTTTTCTCTTATATAAAAAGAAGATAATTTAAGCTTCTGTGATTTTTTAATGATTGACAAGATATTAAATGTAAAGTGACCAGCTCAGTGGTTGAGTACCTGACATTGTAAAGTTAACCTGTATTATAGTAATTTACCATGTTTATCTTATCTACATGCTAATGATAACACTACCAAATATATATGGATATATGTAAAAGTCACTTGAATAGTTAAGATAAAGCTTTAGACTGTGTGTATCAGCCCCAAGATTCCCTGCCTATCTGTGCTTAAGAGAACAATGAATGACTTTTGCTGACTTGAAAACATAGCACCTTAAAATGTTATAATTGACAAGAGCAGAAAAGTTAGATCAAGAGTATACTTTTCTCAGATATCAAGTTCTAATTCAAATAAATACTGCAAATATGGATCAAATACAGTCTTTTCTAAGACTTGGAAATTACACAAAAGATACACTTTGGGGTTTTGGGTTTTATTTTTTGTTTTGTTTTTCTTTGTTTTGTTTTTTGTTTTTTTAGACAGAGTCTCTCTCTGTTGCCCAGGCTGGAATTTCAGTGGCACGATCTCTGCTCACTGCAGCCTCCGCCTCCAGGGTTCCAGCAGTTCTCCTGCCTCAGCCTGCCAGGTAGCTGGGATTATAGGCATGCACCACTACACCCGGCTAATTTTTTGCATTTTTAGTAGAGACAGGATTTCACCACCTAGCGCTGTTCATTTCTCGAACTCCTGACCTCAGGTGATCTGCCCACCTCGGCCTCTCAGAGTGCTAGGATTACAGGTGTGAGCCATAGTGCCCGGCCGACTTTGGGGTTTTTATTTTTGACAGCCTACAATTAATATTCAGTACCAAGATAGGATCACCAAAATCAAAGAATGTGATCAGTCTTGTGAAATCAGAACAGTAATCCCTAAAATTTCATCACCCTGCAGTAGACTCCTGCAGGGAATCAATAACATCAGTGTACATAAAACAATTAAAATGTGTATCAAAGTATAGCTTCAATAGGTACAACTAGCATCTGGAGATGGGAACAGGCATTGTGAAATACAGGTGTATAAAATGTGTTGGCCCTGGAAATTCTAGGATAAGTACAATTTTCAAGTAAGAAACTTTGAATTTTCTTTTTTAACTTGTATTTAGTCTCATCAATGCCAATTTGGGACTTCTGAATGGATTAAGGAACATGAAATTGCTAAGAATGTTTTATAGAATATGAGCTAATTAATATGAGATAATTTTTTAAATTAAAATGTAAATTTTTATCAGAATTTATATGATCACTAAGTTATAAAACATATCTAATAACCAGGTCATTAAATTTAGACAATGTGTACCCCAATTATGTCCTACAAATAATTTCCTGGAATGTTAAATTATAATTAATTAATTTTAAAATAATGTTACAGATTATTTCTGAAATGGGCTAATTGTGATAATTACAAGCAATGTTATATTGTCATGCTATTCAACATGTGAAATAAATTTTAGAATGGAAATTATTGTTAATAATGTTACAATTGTGTCACTGTATACTTTTTAAAGCATTTTGTTTAATCATGACAAATGAGAAAGGGCAAATACCTCTCACTATTTTATAGAAGAATAGTTATTTGCTCGAGACCATTCAATAAATGACTGTAATCCGGAACTGGCTGTATGTTTTCTGACTGCTGATACATGATTTTTCTACTATTAAGTCCTATATTTATTTCAAGTTAAGTATTATTTGTAATTGCAAATATTTATAAAGATCTTCAGGCTATATAGTTTAATCAGCTTGGTTAGCTGAGTTTCTGTTTATTTAGTATTTGCATTTTACAAATTATGAGAAACGTTATCAAATCATATTAATTTCAGACATGAAAATATATATGATTTTATACTAAATAATTAAATTTTTATGTCCAGCCTGTGGTAATTTTGTACTTATGTTTTTATTATTTGGTTCTACTCAAATACTCTTCACTCAGTTTATTATCTCAAGTTATCATAACTTTTCCTACAGGAAAAAATTAAGAGAATACAGCAAATCAGAATGGAAAAAGAACTTCGAGCTCAGCAAATTCTAGAGGTAGAATTCTTAAATGTAACATAAAGTAATATAGCCATATATTTTTAAGTCTGCAAAAATAAAGATTTTACCTGCATGTTTTCTCACGTTTGTCAGATATTCTCTTTGAACATTCTGCGTAGAATAAAACTTTATCTGAGCCTTATTTAGCAAGCTAATCTAATCCCAACAATAAAGATATACAAAATGAGACAAAAGAAACAGGAAAACTTCTGATCAGTCAATGGAGTTGTCATAAAGTTCATGCGCTAAAATGTTTTACTTTTATAAAAGTAAACAACAAAAGAAAAATCATTAGGGCTTATAGTCCGATATTTACTTTTAGTTTTGAAACAAATGTTTACAGAAGTAAACATTTCAAAAGTAAAAGTAAATTTTAAATGTACAAAGTTTTATCAGATTGTTTTTCTGATTTCTAGCATATCCCTCTTCCCTGCAAGGCTAATTAGAATAGAGATAGAGGGGACATCTGTTGGCAACAGCAAAAGTAATAGGCAAAAGATAGCAAGGAAAAAATACAGGAAAACTTCAGCTAGCATATATAGGAACTGAAAAGCCTAGCAACAGCCTGTAATCTTTTATTTGAATAGCAAGCAATTTTCAAAACCTTAATAGCCCAAAGGCATTACTCTTTGGAGCTGTGCAGTATGACTGATGTTCAAAATAATTGCCCTGAGTCATCAAGAATACGCCAAATTAGACACAGTACACAGTACACAGACATAGTGTACTGTGTCTAAGCAGGCATGTCTCAAAATTATTTCCATCTGAAATAGTGAAAATAAACTTTTCATGTTTAAAATTATTACAACTTCTCCACCATTCCAGAAACTGCTGCTTTTGTAGAACAGTTTATTCCCTGAGGGCTCCAGATAACTGAGGTTTTCTCTGTTACAGTTTTATTCCTTCTAGAAATACACACATATTTTCTTACCCATTTCAAATTAATTTTAAAAACCAGAAATTGGAAATATTATTTTAAACTAAACTGACAATAACTACTAGGTAGTTATGAAACTTCTACACAGTTCATGATTTTAAGATTATGAAGCTTATGTTTGATAAACAGCATGATCTTAATAGTCAGATTGTGACTCATGAAAGATAAGATTACAAGTTTTCTTTTTTTTTTTTTTTTTTTTTTTGAGACGGAGTCTCGCTCTGTCGCCCGGGCTGGAGTGCAGTGGCCGGATCTCAGCTCACTGCAAGCTCCGCCTCCCGGGTTTACGCCATTCTCCTGCCTCAGCCTCCCAAGTAGCTGGGACTACAGGCGCCCGCCACCTCGCCCGGCTAGTTTTTTGTATTTTTTAGTAGAGACGGGGTTTCACCGTGTTAGCCAGGATGGTCTCGATCTCCTGACCTCGTGATCCGCCCGTCTCGGCCTCCCAAAGTGCTGGGATTACAGGCTTGAGCCACCGCGCCCGGCCGACAAGTTTTCATTCTATTAAAAAAAAAACACTTGAACTTAACCACACTATACAGAGATGGGGAAAATCAGACCTAATATGCTTAACTTAATAGATACAATCCAATAATGAATTTCTTTATCTCAAATTTTTAAGTATTAAAAATAAATTTTAAATAAAGTTAACATGTTCATTCTCAAATATTACTAATTCTTGAAATAATTTTTATTTATCAATTAAAATCTGTTTTCTAAATGTTTTACAGTGATTGTGTTTTACTTTTAAAATCAGAAAAACAAGTGACAAAATCGTTTTTCTGTGATTAAATTTTAAGGTAAAAGAACATAAACACTCAATTATTTCAGACTTTTAACAGAGCTTGAAGAAGAAAAGCTGTCATATTCTTATGAATCTAAGAAATTTTTGTGTATTCTAATGCTAATCTATAAATTAAAAACACAATTATTACATTAAACATAATGTTAACTGGGGGGAAATCTGTAATTGTCTCCGTATATGTTACATATTGTTTCGTACTTTGTGAGACATGTAGCTTCATTTCAAGTCTGACATTATTTGCAAGTTGTAGTGGTGCTGTTGCATGACTTTGAGACCTGTTTTGCATGCACAGGCTAAAAAGAAAAAGAAGGAAGAAGCGGCAAATGCCAAATTATTGGAGGCCGAGAAACGAATAAAGGTTAGTTTAGATGAGAATCAGAGTTTTTATTTTTGAAAAATAAAAACTGTATGTTATACTGGCATCAATTATATGAAAAAATATGTCTTCAAAATGACTATCCGAAAATATGTTTAGCAGATACAGCGTGTGTATAATGTATGTTTTTATTTGTATGTATATTGTATGTGTATTTTTATTTTATTATGCAGGGTTTTTTGTAATGCTTTGAGCTCTTTAGGAGACATCAAATCAGAAATGCAAATTGTTGCTTAATACCTGTATGTAGTTTTGCTAAATAAGAATGACCCCCCCAAAAAAACTGTTTTGTGTGTTGTTTATGTTTATGTTTAGCCATAGACTAGATATGGTATAGGTATGTTTATTTTTGTGTCTCAATCTGATTCTCCCCTTCATAACTTTTTCTTTGTTAATATTCAGCAACTGTTTTATCTATTAAAAATGAAAAGCCTACAGAAACAAAAGCCAAACCTCATCAACTGTTATTTACCAATAACAAAATTAGCTGTTTTTAATTATTTTAACTTCAAGTATTTGGGGTTGTTTTGTTCTGATTTCCTGGCATAGAGTATAAGAGAGGTGTCCCCTTCCTCCCCTCCCCCACCCTGCCATCCACCAGTAACTGAATACTGAAAGGGGGTAGCTGGGTGAACCTACTGGTACTGGAAAGAGCCACCACAGTTATACTTTGTAAAGCCAGGAACTGTTTATCTTTTCTACATAGACTCTCTTACTTAATTTTTTAAATTTCTACCTTTTCATGTTTGCTGTTAATATTAATTTCACCGTATTTTACCTTTATAAAAATAATGAGATTGGTGACATTCCTTGAATGCTTTGCCTTACGCCCCATCCCCTTGGAATGGTGCCCTGAATCATAGGTGGACATGAAAATTTCACACTGATTGCCTAGTTTTTATCACTTTAATTCATATGTAGTGTATAGAAATGAAAAACATGATGTTAATTATAGAGTATATTTGAGAGTTCATATTCAGAATGGAGAGAGTTCTAATTGGCTAGATTTGAGGGTTGCACCATAATGTATCACACTGATTAAAAAATACATGTGTGGGTTATATCTGATAGACTCTGACCATCTAGCTAGTTAGTTCAATGAATGTGCCATTGAAATGTGCAGTTAGATCAGTCATTCATTAAATTTTAAGTAAAAATGACTGCTGAAGAAAGATCCTTGCTACCATATTTGTTATATTATACACTTTATATGTAAGTATATGTTAGGTAGAAGCATACAAAATCAAATTGACATTTTATAAGTAAAAAATAATTGAATATTGGCCATTTCATATGGTTCAACCTAATGGAAGACTATAGAATCTCAGAAAAGGAACTTTTAATTTTAGCATGTTCTAAATCTTCTCTAAAAATCATGTATTAAAAGTTTCTTATTTTTAAGGAAAAAGAAATGAGAAGACAACAAGCTGTTCTTCTGAAACATCAGGTCTGTAATGTATAGTTATACAACTGTTGAATGTACATTTTATAATATTGCTTAAACCTATTTGGGGGAAAATCTTCAAAATATTTTCTTTAAAATTTCTGTTATAATTTCTGCTTAAGTTTTTCCTTCAACCTACAGTTTATTGCCTTGCTTTGGTATTGGTGTCTTTTTGGGGGGTTAAAAAATTGGTTTTATGACTCTGTGATTTCTGTTTCATAATGTTGTGCCAACTCTTTCTACCAGGAGTTGGAGAGGCATAGACTAGATATGGTATGGGTATGTTTATTTTTGTACATCTAACACCGCATTGTGATTTGGTTGTGATATGGTTGTCATAGCAATGCATAAAGTGTAGCACTGGCTGCTGTCATATTACATACTGCTGCATGGCTTACAGCACAGTGCATTGCATACATCTGCTTGTCTGTCTATAAAGAAGTATGATGCATCTCCAAGATTTTACACTGAATTGTATAAGCCTTAAATAAGGCTGCTGTCTAAAAATTTACATTACTGATGTCACAAAGAAAGTTGGATCACTATACAATTAGGTATAATTATGACCCGTATTCTCCCATCATTCTAGATGCAAAACTGCCATTGAATACAGTGGGAATTTTGAGTTTGCTTGATGAGAGAATATGAAATATATTCTGGTTTCATAGACAAATTTTAGAAATAATTTTGGAAATATCCCTTTGGAGAAACCAAATATACTTAAACAAAAAAAAATCGATTAGATATTATAAATATGTGATTTTTTTATTTTAAAAGTAAAGTGAGATTATCAAATTAAACCAGTGCTTACCTTATTTTCATACTGTGCCTTTAAGATTGCACCTGTTAGCCCGTGGTGCAGCTTTTGTGGCTTTAAATAGTGTATCAGGTGGCAGACATCAGTAAATAGGAATAGCCCATTTCACTGGTGTCGTATGTGAAACAAGACTAGTTTAACTAAATTGGTATAAAAGCCTTATAAAACCTCTAATTTGTTGGTGGCTTATTGGATTTACAAAATGATTTTGTACTTGAAATAAAATAACCAACTCTAAAATCATGAAGTTAAAGTGACTATAAATCAATTTCTTCCTGATCTAAAATTTTAAGAACAACACAACCTTTGGTTTAATTGGCCATAGTATTTGTGGTTTTTCTAATAGCAGATGTAAGGTAACTGACCTGTTCCAGCCAACCATTATGCTTTTTGTTCTGCCAGCTTTTGAAGGAGCATCACAACTGACCATAAGTAAATCTTGTATGCTTCTGTTTACACTGTCTCCATGTTCATTGCTTTACCTTTTTGCTTTTGATTGTTCTTGTATTTGCTTTCTAAACCTGAACTAAAACATGCACAGATTGGCCATTCTTGTCTTATATTTAGTATTTACTGTGACTTGTCTATAAATGCTAAACATGCTATACTGAGTTTTTGTTTTGTTTTTGTTTTTGTTTTTCCATTGGAAAATCAAACTGTTAATTGTGGTTGAGTTATTTTCCACATTTTGTCTGGCCTAATAGGAACGAGAGCGAAGGCGACAACACATGATGCTTATGAAAGCTATGGAGGCTCGTAAAAAAGCAGAAGTAAGTGTATCTTTCTAGAAAAAATATTACCTTATAAAGTACCACTTTTCCTAAGGCATTGGCTCCTCTAAATATAAATTTTTCAGAATATAGTTTTGTTGTGATTTACTGGCTTTCATATGCAAACCAGAAATTTACAGATAGCAACTGAGTGTTAGAACATAAAAGAATGTAGGAAGAGTTCCAATGTATGTGTTAGTTTTCCTGGCTAAGATTTTAATTGTCTTTTTTTAGTGTAGTAAATGACATTGGTTTAGATAAAGGTAGCTATTTATTACACCAGAGTTTCACAAAACTAGCATTACAGCATGCCTAGACAAGTCCTGTATGTCGTAATTCAAACACAAATCATTCCGACCATGGATTCCTGCCCTAAGAATTATTCTTTAGCATTCTCTATGTAAAATTAGGCCTAAGTACTTTTCTTAAAATAACTTTTAACAGATAATTCAGAATAAGAAAATTATTGCAGTACATCAGAATGAGCTTATTTGGAGTTTAATGGAAATCACTTAAAGGTTAAAATAGATATATGTTACAAAGGAATAACATTCTGTATTAAAATAGTTGAATAGAGTCATTATAACTGGGGTTTTGCAGGTTGAAAGACACAGATTCCCCTGCTGGTTCTGCCACCAATTTGCTTTACATTTTCAAGCCATTTCTTTAAAATTGAGATGATACCTACCTCCTAGGATTATGGGATTATCACGTGAGATAAGCATTTAATAAGTGAGAATTAATGCAAATGATACTGTTTGATCTAGAAGTTGGGAGGCCTGTATTTCAGTATTTTGGTCTCAGCTCTGGCTTAAATTAGCAATATAGATTTTTGGTGTGTAGAGAAAATAGGTGTATTGTTTTGGAACCTGTGCACAGTAGCCACATTATCTGAATTTGAATTCCGATTTCATTACTTTCCAGCTATATGACCTTGGGCATGTTATTTAACTTCTCTGTGATTCATTTCATCTATAAAATGAAGATAATACTAATTTCTGTTTCGTAGGACTGAAGAGATGATTAAGTGGATATGTGTCTCTGTGTGTGTAAAGTTCTTAGAACAGTGCCTGGCACCACATAGTACCTAACCATTGACACTACATATGTATAGAATGGGCCTAGCAAGATGCATCCCAGGTTGCGAACTACTGACATAGATTACCTCTTAGCATAGACTTAACACAGCATGTAACATATATTACAGCAGTCACTTTCTGTGACTTTTCCTAAAAGTTATGGAAGTTTTATTCCAAGACTTTTCCTGCTGCCTTTCCCTAACCTTTTGATTACCCAGGCCTATTGACACCCACTATACCTAACATAATAATTGAATCTATACATCTGTGCATGAAATTATAACCATAATCTCTGAAAAATGACAGTCACGGAAAGAGAGAGGTAACGTATTCCAGGATTGGCAGGGCTGCTCTCTATTCCGTTATGGAAACAGTACAGTGAAGGGAAGAGTAGGGAAGGGGACTTACTAAAAGCCTGAACACTGAATCTAATTCCCTCAATCTGGAGAGATGGAAATGGAGGGAGCAATTAGTAATTCAGGAAAAAGACCTAGAAAATCCCTCAAGAGACAAGTTCTTCCCTACCAATTGTGGGTTTTGTTTTTTGTGTTTTTTTGTTTGTTTGTTTTTTGTTTTTTTATAAGAAGGAATAAAAAGAACCAGGGCTTGCCATTCTGGTTTTTCTTGGCAGGGAGGAAAGCTAACCAAAATAATCCAGAACGTTATCTTCAGGCATACTAGGATTCATTAGAAGAGAAGATCCAGTAAAATAGTAAGAATGAGATCATCTGAGAGAGGGAGTGTCCGGGTGAAAGAGGCACCCCAAAGGCCTCAAAGACGTGAACCCTCCCACTGGTTTTTCATATTTGCCCACTAGGGCCTGGGGAGAGTGGGGGAAGCTGCTGCAGAGAGGTGAGGAAGATCTGGGTGAAATGGAGGGTGGTAGCCACAGGATAAATAAAGCTGATTAAAATTAGATATTCTAAGAATTCATCAAAGCTCAAGAGCACCTCTCAAGAGGAAAAGGATATACTCTTGACTAAATAGAGTAAATCCGCTACAGTTCTTCCAATAAAACTGAGAAAGAGATTCCAGATACCTGGTACAGCTCTTCCTCTCCTAGCTACCTTTGTCCTGAGCAAAAAGAAGCAGAAGTAGAATACAGAATACTCACCCACAAATCTGAAGTACTTGTAAGTCTAAAATCAGGTAGCAGATAAAGAGAGAAGAGCTGAAGGAAAATTAACCCATCTATATTGGAACAATACAAGTTATGAATAGGACTGGACATATTAAGCATAAGTACTTTGAAAAGAAATGGCAAGGCAACTGTGTTAAAATATTGAACCAAAATAGAGCCAATAAATGTGTATGTACATAAAGTAATTACTTAAATTCTAATAGCTGAAAAAGCGAGCCTGGTTTCTCTGTTCTCATTATTGCTATCCTCAGCACTCCTTATGCATTCTCTACAGAGCAGCCAAAGTGATCTTTTTAAAACGTAAGTCAGATCATATCCTGACATATCCAGGGGACTCTCATTGCAATTACAATAAAGTTCAAACTCCTCACCATGGCATTTTCCCACTGACCTCTGCCTCTCACTCCAGTTTTACTTCATACAATTTGTCCCTTATGCACTATATTCTGGTCATTTTTGTCTTGTTATTATTCCTGAATGAATGGTCTGTGCTATTGCTGTTTTTCCACCAAATATTCAGATGGTTCCTATTTGTTGTTCAATCATCAATCAAATGTTAACTTTTCAAAAAGGCCTTGCCAGCAGGAGAGTCCCTTGAACCTGAGAGGCGGAGGTTGCAGTGAGCTGAGATTGCGCCATTGCACTCCAGCCTGGGCGACAAGAGCAAAACTCCATCTCCAAAATAAAGGCCTTCCCAGAAACTAATTTTGCTTTTTCTTACACCCCACACCATTCGCTCATCTTACTGTTTGTGGGCCCAGTTCCTCCCAGAATATAAGATCTATGAGGACAGGACTCTTGTCTGTCTATGCCATTGTATTGCCAGTGCCTCAGTTAGAACCAAGTAAATAGGAGGTGCCTAGAAAATTGTAAATGAATGAATAGATAGGGTAAAATTAAAGTGATTGTGGCAGAACTAAAAAATCAAATTAAGTACAAAACAATCATTAAATTTTGAGTATATTATTAAGTTTTCTACGTAATTCTCTTTGTATGATAGAAAACTCTTCTTATTTTATTTTTCTCTAGATGGTGTTCTTTTGTTACAGTCAAACACTCAAGGAACTATTATTTAACAATGCAATAACATATGCCATAAATAATCCTCAATCAGAATGTTTCAGATAATTTCAGAGATAAAATTGAGTTCTTAAAATGTTATTGGCTGGGCGCAGTAGCTCACACTGATAATCCCAACACTTCTGGAAGGCCGAGGCAGGAGGGTCACCTGAGGTCAGGAGTTCAAGACAAGCCTGACGGAGTAGTGAAACTCCCTCTCTACTAAAAATACACACAAAACAAATGAGCCAGGCCTGGTGACACACACCTGTAATCCCAGCTACTCGGGAGGTTGAGGCAGGAGAATCACTTGAACGTGGGAGGCAGAGGTTGCCATGAGCAGAGATCATACCACTGCACTCCAGTCTGGGTGACAGAGTGAGACTCTGTCTTAAAAAAAAAAAAAACGTTATCCTCTGCCATAGACCCATGAACGGGACTCATGGACTGGGTAATTTTATCAGTCATTTTGATTTTGAATTGTGTTCCTCTAATGCAGGGGTCACCTGGGCCTCAGACCAGTACCTCCACCTGAGCCCGATGCCAGAGCCTCACCTCCTCCCAGATCAGTGGCAGGATCAGATTCTCATAGAAGCGTGAACTCTATTGTGAACTGCACATGCGAGGGATCTAGGTTGCACACTCCTAATGAGAATCTAATGATGATGATCTGAGGTGGAACAGTTTCATCCTGAAACCATCCTCCCCACCACCCCACCCCTCTGTCTGTGGAAGAATTGTCTTCCATGAAACTGGTCTGTGGTGCCAAAAAGGTTGGGGACCACTGCTCTAATGAATGGTGCCCATAGATCTGTGATCAACTGTTAATTTTTCAAGCTACTAATATGTGCCCAAGATTAAATTAGATACTGTGGGAAAAACAAAAAGAATATTCAAAATGCAGTAATCATATCAGAGAGATAAAACTGAACAGTATAAGTGGTTAGGCAATAAAAGACCTATTTTTAACAACGATCAAAACTTTCGCCCAGACTTTTACATAAACCTCAGTATTAACAAAGCATTCCTATATGTACTTGCCCGTTTCCTCATTATTACTTAACATGCACAAGATGTAACTCATGGAATGTCAACAATGGGCACATTGTGGCTTTATATTCTGCCACCCATTACCTCCTGATAGTCCCAATCTGTAATAATTTTCTGTTATTACCTATTTAAAGAACAAACTTTATTATAAAATGAAGGCCAAATGATACTTAGGCAAGAACAGTGCAAAATTCTGAATTGGCTTGTTCATAACCCTGATTATAAATATTAATACCTTTAAATCTTTAATTATTCTATTGTAAAGAAAGAAAACTAGGATTAAAATGAAAATGTTATGAATAGTGTTTAATGAGTAATGAAGTTTAAAAAACAAATTGCTTTCACCATGTTGATTAAAAATCTCCTATATTACCTGAAATTATTCGAAGAAACTCCCCACACCTATCAAAGGAGGTGACAAAAACACCACTTGTGTGATTCTTTGTATACACTACACTGATCTTTTGGATTTAGTACTACTTTAGTACATTTTTCACTGAAAAACTCTCAACTTTCTCTTGGTTTTCTAGTTGTGAAATCTAATTTTTATAGTTTTTCCATTATATAAATTTATAATTAGTAAAAAAATTCTCAGATTTATATAAATTATCTCATTATTATTATATTAATGTTAAAGGGCCATTAGTATATCATCATAGTTCATAAATATTTTCATAATGTAAGAAATAGTCTTTAGCCTCATGAATACAAAAAGCTTATTTTCTAATATAATTTAATATGAAATACATCTGCTTTCATTATTACTAATCCCTAGAAACGAGGTTGGTTTAAGCAACATGAGAAAGTAACATTTAACTCAAAATCTTCAGTTTCCATTATGAAAACTTCAAACTATACCAGTCACAAATTTATAATCAATTTACTCATATTAACTGAATAATCAACCGTAGTAATTTTAACACAATCTCTGCATGTCTCCCCAGTGATCAATAAACTGCAAAAAGTTGTTAAACGTGTATCTATCACAGAGTGACTATGTCGGCACTTTAGGAGACAAAGCCATAAAATGGAAGAAAGTTTCAGGTTTCAGAAGTCATGTAATAAACAATTAGAAAGCAGAAAAAAAAATGCATAATGATTCAAGTAATAAAGAATATTTCATAATTATATATTTACACCAGTCATTATTTATTAAAAACAAAAAAAGCAAAATTGCACATGTAGACCGTTTTTAAGCAAACACATTTTTAGTTGACAAAATAGTAAATATACTTAAACAATACTTATGCAAATATACTTTATTTCAATTTTAAAATTAAATTGCCTTTATAAACAAATATTAAATTATTCTATATAAACAATTTAATATTTAGCACCATAGGAAAGATAAAATCTTTTTTAAATTAAATTTTAAAAATTCAGGGGCTGGGTGTGGTGGCTCACACCTGTAATCCCAGCACTTTGGTAGGCCTAGGTGGGCAGATTGCCTGAGCTCAGGAGTTCAAGACCAGCCTAGGCAACACGGTGAAACCCCATCTCTACTGAAATACAAAAAATTAGCCAGGCGTGACAGCGTGCACCTGTAGTCCCAGCTACTTGGGAGGCTGAGGCAGGAGAATTGCTTGAACCCAGGAGGCGGAGGTTGCAGTGAGCCAAGATTGCACCACGGCATTCCAGTGTGGGCGACAGAGTGAGACTCCGTCTAAAAAAAAAAAAAAAAAAAATCGGTGGAATGTTAAATGTCATGTAAAAAAGTAGACTTTGGAAAGAGTTGTTTTTATACTTACTAAAATCTGTAACTCAAGAATTATTAACAATGTCAATTTTAATTTAGAAGACATTTATGTAATAGTAGCTATCCTACATAATATTTAAGATAGTTTATCTAAAGTAAGTACAGAAAAACCAGAATATGTAAGGAGCTCAAACAACTCAATAGGAAAAAATCTGATAATCCAAGTTAAAAGTGGGCAAAAGATCTGAATAGACATCTCTCAAAAGAACGCATACAAATGGCAAGGGGGTATATGAAAAGATGCTCAACATCACTGATCATCAAGAAAAGGATATGAAAACTATAATGAGACATCATCTCACCCTAGTGAAAGTGGCTTTTATACAGAAGACAGGCAATGACGAATACTGGCAAGCATGTGGAGAAAAGAGAACCTTCATATGCTGTTGGTGGGACTGTAAATAAGTGCAGCCACTATGGAAAACAGTATGGAGGTTCCTCAGAAAACTCAAAATGGAACTACCATATGATCCAGCAATCCCACTCCTAGGTATATACCCAAAAGAAAGGAAATGAGTATATCAAAGAGATAACCTGTACTCCCATGTTTATTGTAGCACTGTTCACAATAGCCAAGATTTGGAAGCAACCTGTGTCCATCAGCAGTTGAATGGATAAAGAAAATATGGTACATATACACAATGGAGTGCTATTCAGCCAAAAAAAAGAATGAAATCCTGTCATTTTCAACAACACAGATGGAACTAGAGGTCATTATGTTAAGTAGAAGAAGCCAGGCAAGGAAAAACAAAATTCACACGTTCTCACTTATTTGTGGGAGCTAAAAATTAAAACAATGAATGTGGCCGGGCACAGTGGCTCACGCCTGTATTCCCAGTACTTTGGGAGGCCAAGGTGGGTGAATCATGAGGTCAGGAGTTCAAGACCAGCCTAGCCAAGATGGCAAAACCCCATCTTTACTAAAAAATACAAAAATTAGCCGGACATGGTGGCAGACTCCTGTAGCCCCAGCTACTTGGGAGACTGAGGCAGGAGAATTGCTTGAACCCGAGAGGTGGAGGTTACAGTGAGCCAAGATCGCGCCACTGCACTCCAGCCTGGGTGACAGAGCAAGACTCTGTCTCAAAAACAAACAAACAAACAATGCATGCAGGAATATAAAGAGTAGAATGATGGTTACCAGAGGCTGGGAAGGGTAGTGGGTGTGGGGGGAAGTGAGAATGGTTAATGGGTACAAGAATATATTAGATAAAATTAATAAGATCTAGTATTTGATAGCACAACAAGGTGATTACAGTCAACAGTGATTCATTGTATATTTTAAAATAACTAAAAGAGTATAATTGGAATGTTTGTAACACAAAGAAATGATAAATGCCCAAGGTGATGGGAAAAAATACAAATAAATAAGTACAGAATTTTTCATGTAATACTTTTGTAAGAACATGTGATAAGTGGAAAGTTTTATTCTTTTTAAGTATTTTGTATCTATAAAGTATAAGAAGTATCTTTAGGGTTTCTGGAATGATGTACTTCATGATTTTTTCCTTTAATTTTTATAATTTATAAATATAAATTAAAATGTAAAAATAATAGGCCTTTTTAAGAAAATTACCTGAAATACTCACAGTCAATATTGGCCCATAAAGCAGTGTCATTTTTGTTCTTTACATCTGTCATCTATAAATGGCTTGTGTTATTAATCTTATTTACACTTTTATCCTTCCTGTACCCTGAGGTAAACCTGTGTCTCTTAAACTATATTTTTGTCTTTTAAATTTGAGTACAGGTTGCTGTCAAATGAAATGTTTTCTTCTGATTATGCCCAGAACAAACACCTAGGAGACCCGGTAGAATCATCAAATGCAAAAACCATAAGTCTCTGTGCAACATGATCTCTTCAAAGTGGCCTGTTTTGCAATCTATAAGTTATAAACTTCACACTAATGGGCCATTCTACTACATTTATTGTTTGGATTTTTAACTTAAATAATTCTAAAATAGAATAAATTTATTCTTGTATTTGTTATTGTGCTATTGAATTGTGGAAATCCTTTGATTTATGTTTTAGAGTCCCTAAAATAATCTTTTCATGTAGATAAAAAATTGATTTTTAAATTTTCACCCTATGTTAAACTAGACTGTTTAGGATGATCTAAATTTAATGCATTTGCTATCAACAGATGTTTCAACTTTGAAATGAAATTTTGACTGACTTCTTAACTAAGATATTAGTAAGATTTTGATACAAAAAGATTCCATTATATAATATTATATTTCTTCATAGAATATATAATTAGGATGATTAAAAAAGATATTTTGTTATAAATGACTTATAACCCAAGAGCCCATATTTATTTCAAGAATTTCTGTATCTGGAAAACTGGGTGGGGATAGAGGGAAAAAGAAAAAAAAAATTAGGATGATGCATGCTGCTTTGCTTGTAATAATAAAAATAAAAATAATAATAATTATTATTATTATTATTACTTTGAGATAGAGTTTCACTATTTGTTGCCCAGGCTGGAGTGCAGCAGTGCAGTCTCGGCTCACTGCAACCTCCACCTCCCAGGTTCAAGCAATTCTCCTGTCTCAGCCTCCCAAGCAGCTGGGATTACAGGCGCCCATGACCACGCCCAGCTAATTTTTGTATTTTTAGTAGAGACAGGATTTCACCGTGTTGGCTAGGCTGATCTCAAACTCCGGACCTCAGGTGATGCACCTGCCTCGGCCTCCCTAAGTGCTGAGATTACAGGTGTGAGCCACCGAACCCATCACTTGGAATTCTTTATAGTTAATCTAAAATCTAGAGCTACATTTTGTAGTCATTGGTAGACAGTCTAAGTTACTGTCCTGCGGTTTTACCAATATTAACATAAAATATGTTTTAACTTTCTTTTCATATTAGGATAGGTTTAATATGTCTTACCTCTGGCAAATCAGAGGTCTGTTATGAACTGACCTTGGAAAATCACAAAATTCCATTGTAAAATCCTATTATTTGGCAAAGCAACAAAATATAATATTATAGAAATTAGATATAGGTTCATAATAAGGCAGCTTACTTTGTCAAGAAAAGGCTAAGGTAAAAAGTAGATAAATAGATTACTCTTTCGCTAGGAGCAAGGGTACTATACAAATTTACGTGCCTTAATTTTTGGCCTAAGTAGCACTGCCACTTTAAACTTTAGCTTTTGGCAAAATTATTGGGTAATAAATCTGTTTAATTTTTATGGGAGGGGTATCTATTTGCAAGCATATCAAATCACAGTACATGCTATATGGCTAAGAAATTAATAATGTTGAAGTAGATGTTAGACAAATATACTTTAGATAATTTTTAAATTTCTAAATGTAACCTAAATATTCTAATAAATGTATTTAATTCCACTTTTGGATTCAAGGTTTCTAAATAATCTTAACTGAAAAGGGAAGATAGCAATTATGTTTGCCCACAGAGTAAAATATTAAAAGTGAAGAAGAAATTGCCTATTGAATTCATTTAATAACCAGTTCAAAATGTTACCATAATTTTAGTTTGTATCATTTGAAGAATTAATCATTCAGCAAATTTATAAATGCTCAAATAATTTTTATATGCCATGGCATATCAAATGTGTCTATTACAGTCGTGTCACTACTGTAATAAGAAGTAAGAACAATACTTAAACTGTGAAGACCAGTGGGAGAGGAAAGTTGGACTGATACAGGCTCAAGAGTCAAAGAGAAAGATAAAATAATTAAAAACTTTTTCCAGGTGTCCAGGGGGGAATTGAATAGGTCCATGAAGAAAAGGTGAATAAGTTCCTCTGCCCTCTAGAAGAGGCTTATACTTGAGTGAGAGAGATCAACTTTAAAGCAATAATTGCTACACAGTGCAACAAATGCTGTAATAAGTTATATGGAAGCTCAAAAACAAGAAGTACTACCATGTCTAAAGTAGTTGTGGGAACGATTTTAAAAAGTGGGAACGATTAAAAAATTAAAAAAAAGAAAACAGGCTTTATACAGACTTCTTGTGAAGGAACTAGGCATTCTAGACAGTAGGAATGGCATATACAGAGGTACAGTACTGTGACTAAACAAGACCTGGGGGTGGGGTACAAAGAGTGTATTAGCCATGTTAACCTGTGTACATGCCCATCTCGGCTTTGTTGTTGCTTCATCATCAGTATTCATCCAAGCAGTAACTTCAAAGGAGCTACGCTGTCTTCTCCACACAGGTGTGTCACACAGTGTGGCCGGAACATGGGAAATCCACTGTGAATTGTGAGATGTGAGACTAGCACTTGTGTGGGGCTAGACTGTGACTGGCTTTATATGTCATTATAAATATTAGTTGGTGATTGAGGGGACCTTGGAAGCTCTGGCTCTTTGAGAGTAATCTTGTACCATAACCACAGAATTTATATTAGTTCTTTTTTTTTTTTTTTTTTTTTGTTTTTTGAGACAGAGTCTCGCTGTGTCACCCAGGCTGGGGTGCAGTGGCCTGATCTCAGCTCACTGCAAGCTCCGCCTCCCGGGTTTACGCCATTCTCCTGCCTCAGCCTCCCGAGTAGCTGGGACTACAGGCGTCCGCCACCTCGCCCGGCTAGTTTTTTGTATTTTTTAGTAGAGACGGGGTTTCACTGTGTTAGCCAGGATGGTCTCGATCTCCTGACCTCGTGATCCGCCCGTCTCGGCCTCCCAAAGTGCTGGGATTACAGGCTTGAGCCACCGAGCCTGGCAGAATTTATATTAGTTCTATACAATTCATACTGAATTGAGAGACTCCACATTTCCATTAAAGTATGCCTAATAGTAGACAGTAATAAATGCTTGTCTTTAACTGATGAAGGTCACACCAATTTCTATAATTTTTTTGGAAATCTCCATTTTATCATAAATATGGATGTGACTTTTGCATTCTATTCCATATTATACTTTTTCAGTTGGAAAAAGGTATTGCATATCATCAGCTAAAATTGATACTCCAAGCATATAATCCATACTTATGGCATTCCGTGCACTCTAGCTTGTTGCCCGTGTGTCTGTTGAGTATGTATGTATCTCCAGGATTGCTACCAGTGGGAAGTTGACACAGTGAAAACAGCATCAGTGTCACACTTTTTAAAAAGCAATAGTAACCATTTTTAACAACTAGTAACTGGTAGTCTCAGTTATTATGTTTATAATTGCTGTTATGGACATCATTAAGAGATCTGAGTTAGCTATATGTAAAGCTGTGTATGACTTAATGATGACAATACATTCTGAGAAGAGTGTCATTAATCAATTTCATTATTGTGCAGACATCATAGAATGACGTACCCAAACTTTAGATGGTATAGACTGCTCCACATCTGGGCTATGTGGCATAGACACTGTAGTACATGCAATTCTTTATTGACAAACATCACGTGGCGTATGAGTGCAGCAGAAAATTTTACAGTATCTACTTTCAAATCAGTAAGAGATATTTAATATGCTTTTTTCTATTAGTGATCCTAATTCATTACTCTGGTGAGGAACCAAAAACTTAAATCTTCCCTTCTTTGAAAAGTTACTAGAGCAATAGTTCATGTGTTTAAGAATCGAAATTTCAATTCTAGGGGAAAAAAATTATTCTACCAGTGACTCTGCTGCCCTTTTGTAAGGGCTAGTAATAATAGTACTTTAGGCTATTACCTAATAATTTGATTTGAAAATCAAAACCTCAGAAACTGCTTTTTGGTTTGTAATTGGTAAAATTAATTATAGTACTTTGCTGGTGTCAACAATCTCATAAGCTTCCTTATAGTTTGTCCTCTCAGAATGTCTGCATGAATCAATAACCCAGAAATTCAGAGGCAGTATAAAAATGAACAGTAACTTGTGCATGTCATATAAGAAGTCCCTTATGATCTGGCCCTCTGACTATCATAATATTCATTCGGCAACTATTCAACTCACAACCTACACTCCAGTTTTGAAACTGCTAGCAATTTTTCAAACACACTGTACTTTCTCTACTCTCTGGTCCCTTGTTCTTCCCCACTCCTCTCTTTCTCCCTCTTGGCCATTCCTCCAGCAGCAGTCAGGGTGCTCACTTACCCATGATAATCGAAATGGAGATGATTAGAATATGGGCAAAAATAGTAATATAGTACAGAAAGCAATGAGTGCTGTGTTAAAATCAGAGTTAGGAGCTATGAAATGTAATAGAAATTGGTAGTGTTTAAGATTTAAATATGCAAGATGGGAAAAATGAACTTCTTGATTGGAGTGAACCAATATAAGCAGCTAAGGAAATAAACGTTCATCAGGAATAGGAAATTCTAAACCTACACACAAAAAAATATGAGAGGTAAGGTTAGAAAAGAAGAGTTCGGAATTCAAAAGTAAGGACTTAGACCTTATTTTGATAGAAAATCGAAAGACTTGGCCAGGCGTGGTGACTCACACCTGTAATCCCAGCACTTTGGGAGGCTGAGGTGGCCGCACCACAAGGTCAGGAGATTGAGACCATCCTGGCTAACACGGTGAAACCCCGTGTCTACTAAAAAATACAAAAAATTAACCGGGCATGGTGGCAGGCACCGGTAGTCCCAGCTACTTGGGAGGCTGAGGCAGGAGAATGGCGTGAACCCAGGAGGCGGAGGTTGCAGTGAGCCGAGATCGCCCCACTGCACTCCAGCATCCAGCCTGGGCAACAGACCTAGACTCCGTCCCCCTCCCAAAACAAAAAAAAAAAAGAAAATCGAAAGACTTGTAGTCAAGGAAGAGATATAATGAGCCTTACAAAAGTAAACCAATTAGCAATGTGTGGCACATGTGCGGTAGTAGGTTAGAATTGACTGATGATTCTACTGTTATTTCTCCTCTAAATAAATGAGAGCTATATTTGAGATAGGATGAAAAAGTAATGATAATGGTATTATAATAGAAAATCACTTCCTCCAACAAAAAGTCATTCCCTGCAACAGAGAGACAAGTCAGTTATTTCCATATTGTTGCCATTACCAAAACATTCTTCATGCTTTTGACATTGCCTTCAGAACTGATTTTACATTCTCTTAAGTGTTGTTTATGGTGGTGAGTAATATTTTTCTTTCATCACAGTTGCTATCTTAAGACTAGCTAATTCACTTTGAAAGAACTGCTTTTGCGCATTCAAAGGTGTACTTCCATTTTCCTACTGTAAATCATATGCTTCCTGGAGCCGCACTAAAATTTGTACTAATAACTATTTAATAAGATATGTAGTTGCCCATGTGCATTTTATGTACCTGCTTTTATTAATAAGTATTTTATTCTTACAACTTGGCAAATGATTGAACAAATTTTGAGTAACAAAATAGCCTAGGTTGAATCTAATATTGATATTAAATATATACAGTCATAAGATTATTTTGAAAATTAGAGAGTGAGATTAATGAAAAGCAAAATAATTCATTGTTGCTACATAATTCTAAGTTTATTCCAACATATATAATGATTAAGAAGAATATGTGTACATGATTTTCTTTTTAAGGAAAAAGAACGGTTGAAGCAAGAAAAACGTGATGAGAAAAGATTAAATAAAGAGCGTAAACTAGAGCAACGAAGATTAGAATTAGAAATGGCAAAGGAACTAAAGAAGCCTAATGAAGACATGTGCTTAGCAGACCAAAAGGTAATTTATACGTCATGTATACGATTTCCATTTATAAGTTTAATTTTTCCAGTTTTCTTACTTGATTTCTTTGCCAGAGCTGCTATTGTGAAAGCCTTTTATTTTTAACTATAGCAGTAAATTTCCAACTCTAGGTCAATTTGCCTTTCCTAGATAGCTACCAGTCACCCTCTCTGGAGCTCTTGTGCTGGTAAAGGCAGTTTTTTTGTTTGTTTGGTTGGTTGGTTGGTTAGTTGGTTGGTTGGTTGTTTGGCTGGTTGTTTTCAGACAGGGTCTGACTCTGTCATTTAGGCTGGAAGGAGGGCAGTGGCAGGATTATAGCTCACTGAAGCCTCAACTTCTCATTCCCAGCCTCAAGTGGCCCTCTCATCTCAGTCTTCTGAGTTGCTGGGACCACAGGCGCTTGCCACCATTCTTGGCTAGTTTTTTTGGGTTTTTGTTGTTTTAATTTTTTGTAGAGACAGGCTCTTATGTTGCTCAGGCTGGTCTTGAACTCTTGGGCTCAAGTGATCTAACCACCTCAGCCTCCCAAAGTGCTGGGATTCCAGGCACAGAAAAATCTTAACTCCTCTCCACACCCATATAGATATTTAAATAAATTAAGATTTATAATCTATGACCTCCTTCAGTGCTTTAGGTGACAAACCTTTATTGAACATGTTTACTGCATGCTAGGACTATGCTAAGCACATATTTGAATTTTCTTATTTAATCTTCAACATAATCCTGTGGAGTTAGTATTTCTTCCCATTCACATATGAGAAAACTGAGACACAAAGAGGTTAAGGAACTTGCCCAAGATTACACAACTAATAAATGGCAATTTGGATTCAAACTCCGGTTTGTTAAACTCCAGAGCCTATACTGTTTATCATCCTGAAAGCCAAGAAACTGTGTCCAACCAAAGCACCTCATATGTGTTTTGTCTTCCATAGTGCTTCACAGATGTGTAATGTTGCTGAAATACATAAAAGTATAAATTTAGAAAGATTGCTGTAATCTTGGCAACCAGCATAATTTCATATATTTTTGAGTAAAAATCAATTATGTTTTGACTATAGTTAAGAAGATGGTACTTAGAGAAAAATATCAATAATGCATTTCATCTCTATATTATTATACTTCCTTAATAGGATATTTATTTACTTATATGCAATATTCAAATGATATGCAAATAATGGTTATCTCTTGATTTGTGTAAGCTCTTTTCTAAAGTGCTTAAAGCAAACTTTTAGTACACTAAAATGGATTGAACTATATTAATATGCTATTTGTTTACTTAGCATAAATGCTTCTAAATAAAAATGAGAGTGTAGTTACTAGTTTTAGTCATTTGAATGTTTAAATTTTCCTAAGCAGTGAATGGGTATATAAATTAGTTAACACATTTAATAAGCTCATAGTGATCAAACTTTTAAAATCCTAAGCTTCATTTTCTTGTATCTTTTATTTTCATTTAAATTCATATGTACTATATCAAATATGTAATTCATTTTAAGCCATATTTTATTAGCTCAGCTTTGTTATATAAATTTTCAGAATTACCTAGAAATGTGTATGTTTCATGTGGTTCAAGAAAAAGGGAGAATGAGAATTCACTGGTTTTCAAGAAGAATATAAAATATTTGTATGAGATGAGCTATTATCTATAGTTTTGTGTTTCCACACAGTATTAACAGAAAAAGTCTCAACTGGTTACCTCAATAAATGCAGGGTGGAGAAATATTTTTGAACAAGGACCAATTCAGTTAAATAGAAATATGTATGTCACTTTTTTTCCAATTAAAATATAAAGTACTTTTTAAGGCTCTCATTAATGGGCAAAATGTTTTTAATTTAGATTACCTATTTATTGAATTTTTAAAATGTTGATGACAACTGATACTGCAATTAAGTCATTAAAATGTTAATATGTGAGCATATTTGAGAAATAGCAATAGAGATAGCTAATTTTAATACTGAAGCTAATACTTGCCTAAATACAGGGAAACCTAAAGACCTTTAGTTGCATTATAACTGGGTTTATGTACAGGGTCATGGATTCTAGTTATGTGGACCTAGTTATTTATCTGCATTCATTAGCCATAGATGATACCACTTTCTCCAACCATAGAGCCCACAGATGCATGCTGTTAGTTTCTAAGCTACAAAAAAAAGTATGATTTTTAAATGTCATCATCGTTAGAAGAAATTGGTACACATGCCCCTATAAGTATGTCCGTGGTTAAGTACTTACAAAATGTTTATATTTTATTTAATTTTTGCTCTAGTTATATAATCCATGTTTTTGTTAATATGGATATGTCAGTTGATTGAATATGCAAGCTGATTAAAATTAATGTCTCTTTTGCAAAGATCTAAGTTCATAATTGAGTTCAACCAAAATTTATTAATGGTTGCTTACGTGTATGATGATACTTCAAGACACTATGCTTAGTTCCATGGGGGTTACAGAAATGCCCCCAGAGAATTTAGCATCCCAAAGGAAGCTACTGGTACAATACAAGAGGGAAAAAAAAGGTAGCAGCTTATTTTACTTTAGAAGATATGAAATCATGGCTTTTAGAAAATTAAGCTATTTTTATTTTATTTATATTTTATTTTATTTTCAGCCTTTGCCAGAGTTGCCTCGTATTCCAGGACTTGTTCTCTCTGGAAGTACATTTTCAGACTGTCTCATGGTGGTGCAGTTCTTACGAAACTTTGGTAAAGTTTTGGGCTTTGATGTGAATATTGATGTTCCAAACCTGAGTGTTCTTCAAGAGGGATTGCTAAATATAGGGGACAGCATGGGTGAAGTACAAGACTTGCTTGTGAGGCTCCTCTCAGCTGCTGTATGTGATCCAGGTCTAATAACAGGATACAAGGTAAAAAAAAACAAAATATAAAATGTTTTAAATTTGTACTGTCAGTGCATTGGTAGATAGCTTTAGCGTATTAGCAGAAGGTTATGTATATTGATCTAATTTTTCCACATAGTGTCTCACAAAGTTAAATGTAGATTCGTGTCAGGTTACACTTCATACAAAGAAAACCTGGTTACAGAGCTTAAGGAATATAGACCATTCTCAAGATATTCTTTTTTCCTCTAGCTGTAGGCAAAGACCAAGGTAATTTAATGAAATACTTAAGCGATATTCATCAACAACAGAATTCATAATTCATAAGGCAACTAGAACTTGTATGTGCCTTCTGATATTATACCTTGTTCTCTCTCAATCACTGTGAATAACTGAAGCTAATCAAGGCACCTACAGACCAGCACGTTAAGACCCTGTGCTGCTCAGTGAATGCTCAATTAGTTCACATTTATCTTAATTCCAAATACAGTACACATTCCACAGAGCTTTGCTCTAGATAATATTGTGGAGAGAGAACCTCCCAGATGCCCCTGTTTTTCTTCTATCTCCCTCAGTGTTTTCCTATTTATTTTCCCTAGCCAGTAAAACCTATGACACCTTAAAGGTAGAAAACGCAGTACTGTTTTTTAACCTCCCCACTCTGTCATTCCTGATAAAATGTCCAGATAAAACCTAGGGAAAGGTTAGTGTTGCCTTTATAGTCATGGAAGACTTGATAGGTAATTTAAAACTTCGCTACCCATGAATTTGCATACTCTTCTCCCTGCCTGACTTGGAACCAAGGATTTGAAGCGGGAAAAGAAAGATACAAGTACTTGAATATTTGTCTGTTTTCTATTGACTATTTTTGTGTCTCTTTCATTTAAAGAAAGTGAATAAAGCTCTTGTCAGTAATATCTAAATTAAATAATATGAGGATTTTTAATCTTACTGTTTTTATGGTATAAATGGTTATGAGCAATACTGATAAAAATGCCAAACTTTTATAGGCTAAAACAGCTCTTGGAGAACATTTGCTGAATGTTGGTGTGAATCGAGACAATGTTTCCGAGATTTTACAGATATTTATGGAAGCCCACTGTGGACAAACTGAGCTTACTGAAAGTCTGAAGACCAAAGCTTTTCAGGCTCACACTCCGGCACAGAAAGCTTCAGTCTTGGCTTTCCTGATCAATGAACTGGCATGCAGCAAGAGTGTGGTCAGGTAAGCATATGCTCAGGCTTTTCCATGTTTTTTTCCATTTTGAATTTTTCTAATCACAAAGTAATACAAATTGATTATAGAAAATTGGAAAGTTACAGACTAGCACAAAGAAGAAAATTAAAATTGTACTTATCTCAATATTTAGAGATGGCCACTAACAATATTTTCATGTATTTCTTTGTAGTGTATTGAAAAAAAATTTGGGTCATACTGTGTGTCTGTAATACATGGTCTTTGTCACCTGTTTTGTTTAATAATTTTGTTAATTCTTTATACATAACTTCTTTTATATTTTTACTTGCTGTGGTACCAGAATGTGGTACTACCACAAGAATATGGAATTTTTTTTTCCTTCACATTTTTTAAGGACAGATGACTACCTGATTTTGCTTAGTAGCCATTCATAGAATTATGTAGCCACTTTTTATTTTGTTGTATGCTAATAGAACCATAGAGTATTCATTTATCAATGTATTAATTTATACTTTTTTAAAAGTACTTGGTCTTATTTAAAAGTCAGAGTTCTCACTCTAGTTACTAAGAGTTCTCACTTGTTACTAGTAACATATTAATACCAACATATACACTAGTATTCAAGATTTCTGAACAAATTCATGTTCATCGTGTCCTTGTTATTCATTATTTTACAGATTTTTAACAACTTTTAGGCCTTCACCTTTCTAGTAAAAGGATCAATCCAAATATTCAGAGTCATGCATTTCTACGAGTGTGGAAATTTTAAATTTTCTGTGCTCATCTTAGCTATGATATTGTATTAGTGTAATTTTTTGTTTGTTTCTGCTATTCACTGACAGTCATCCCAAAAAATATAATAATATTCACATCTTACAATTTTATGGAAGAATAAGTTCATTTAAGCATGAGCATGGTAACAAATAGTAATGCTGAGTGGCACACATTGAAAACACATACACCCAAATTCAGTGAAAATGGTACACTACGGTTTTTACCTTAGAAAGAAAAAGCACCCCTATTTGACTTTACCAGATATAATATTCTTAGTTTCTGTTTGGTTGTTTATACATATACACTTAGATAGTGTATATGCATATGTATGTATGTGCACTTACGTAAATATCCATGTGTGTTCTGGTATCCTGCTTTGATTTTGGAAATTATCACATCTTAAATACATGCAACAAAACTTGGAATGCTGTCTTTCTAAGGCAGTTGGTGCATAGTTTCTTTCTTGGTTTAAGATAGAAACCACAGTGAATTTTCTAATACTAATGTTGTATCCATTGGAGAAGTTACCACTTTTCAACATATGTATATACATATATAAACACATACATATATGAACATGTATATGCATGAGGTCAATTGTATCATTTTTACTTACTCAAAAATGCATTAATTTATGTATCAAATTTATTGCATATCAAATTAGTGCATTGCATAAATTGATTAATTTATATTTTTTAATTCTTGCATTGGCAGTGAAATCGACAAGAACATTGATTATATGTCAAACTTGAGGAGAGATAAATGGGTGGTAGAAGGTAAACTCCGCAAGTAAGTCCTGTTTTATTAAAGTTAATGTACTGTTTTCTTTTTATACAAATTCCCAGTAAAGCATATGAATTGCAAAGATAGAATTTAAACTTTTATTGTCTAAAGAAAAGATAATGCTCAATTTAGATGGGATATAAAATTAATAAAACTCAGGGGCAGAATTTGCAGTGGACAAAAGATATAATGAGATTCATTGAGCTTATATTCTTCATACTTAGAAGAAAGTCATTTTCTCTTTTTTCTTTTAAACAAGTCAAGCAATTACATTTTTCTAAGATTGTGGTTGCTATTAAGTTGCTTTTATCACAAATAGAGTGTTTGGAACTGTAACTTTTTTTCTTAATTGCTTTCTAATTAAAATTTGCTTTTACGAAATCTAACTAAACTTATTCAACATTAAAACTTAATTATCTTCCTGCCAGAAAATATCATGCAGAAATTACTCCTATGTTAAGAGGTTCGTTTCTTTGTAGTAATTTGAATTGAAATTTATTCAGTCAGTTAGTATGGGATCAGAAATTATTACTCAACCGTTGTTAGAATTCTTCTTTTCAGTTTTCATCATTTTTTTAATGAGTCTAATTCCAAAGAGATATCCAGCATAACTCTTGAAAGTTAATGCATCCTGTAATTTATGGAAACATTTCTTAAGTTTCCTAATTCTGATTTTTTTAACATTGGTATATTGCTTAACACAAAAGAAATGCCATAAGGTATTTTTGCATACAACTCATGTTTTGCTCTTTTAAAAGTATATTGAGAAGTCTTTTTTTCCATGTCATCACTTTTCGTAATATTTAAAGGCTCAGAATCATTCATGCTAAGAAAACAGGCAAAAGAGACACTTCAAGTGGCATTGATCTTGGAGAAGAGCAGCATCCCTTGGGCACACCCACTCCAGGACGCAAGCGAAGAAGGAAGGGAGGAGACAGTGATTATGACGATGATGATGATGATGACAGTGATGACCAAGGTGATGAAGATGATGAGGACGAGGAAGATAAAGAAGACAAAAAAGGAAAAAAGACTGATATCTGTGAAGATGAGGTAATCAAATTTAGGTTGATTTTAAGACAACTAGAACTGCATAACATAGTTTTAAAAACAGAATTTGGAGTCAGATGGATTTGGCTTTGAATTCAGTTTTGACATTTACTTGCCTCAGTTTCTTCATCTGAAAAACAAATATTACAATCTGTATTCCATAAAGATTTTTGTGATGGTTATATAAATATTTCATAGAATGTCTATACATAAAAGACACTAAGACTTAATTTTAAAAAGTTTTTTTTAATATAATTACTTGAGAATTCTCCAAAGAGATATGCAGATTTTTAATTTCAGGTATTCTGTTTCATTCTATTAACATACTGTGTTACATTTGTACAGCGCTTCATGCCTTTAAAAGTGTTGTCAGGTTTAGTGAAAATAATGCATTCCTCAGACACTTATTACTATTTCTGTAGTTCTAGGTATTTTTAATCAAAGACAAATAAGGCACTGAACGTCCCATTTCAATTTACAGTCTCACTGAGGAGGATTTGCAAAAAGAAAACATAATGTGTTAACTGCTTTGAGAGGGGTATTGACAATGTGCTACGCGGATACACCTTAAGAGCATTTAGATTTTCTGAGTGATAAACTCCCACAAAGAGTTTCTGGATCCATCAGCTGAGGCTATAAGCTGAGCTGAATATTAACCTGGGTAAAGGTCTAGGGAAGAGTGTTCCAGGCAGAGAATTGCATGAGCAAGGGGACAGAAACAGGAAACCACAATGTGCTTTAAGGGGATTGCAAGTGCTTCACTGTTACTGGAGTCTCATACGCAACAATGATGAACTAGGATCTTTTCCTTTTTTAGTGGCAGGAAGCCACTGAAGGGTTATAATCAGAGAATGGCATGGTCAGCATTAATTTTTAAGTTACTCACTCTGGCAGCTATGTGAAAGAAAAAAGGTGGGGCAAAATCAGAGGTGCAGAGATACGTCAGGAGATACTGCAATGGTTTAGGTGAGTTGTGAGGGGTAGAAACTAGAGCAATGGTAGTTGGGATGAGGGAGGAAATGATTTAATAAATATTTAGGAGGAAGAATGGGCAGGACTTGAAGATAGAAGGTGAACCATGTAGGTTGATAGAGTGATAGGATTGATTTCCAGCAATCTGGTTTGGAAGACTTCATGCTATGGTTGCCATTAACCAAAATAGGGAAATCAGGAAGAGAGTAAATACATAATTGGGGGCAGGGGGAGGTAAGGGAACAGGTAATTGAAGACAGGAAATGATGATTTATTTTTGGACTTGCTGAGTTTGAGGTACCTGTGTATAGAAACTCAGCAGTCAGTTAGATTTAGGAATCTGAGGCCTGAAGAAGAGTTCACTCTTAGAAATATAGATCAGGGTGTTATTATCACGTAGATGATAATTTAAAATCACGAAGTAAGTAAGATTGCAGGGGGGGATTGGTTTAGTGAATAGAGTAGTGGACTGAGGTTGGAACCTCAGGGATCATCAGTATTTAATAGGAGCCCACAAGGCTCCTTGTTCAAGAAGCAAAAGCAGACAGGTTGGAGATTTCTATAATGAGTTGGAGGTCCCCAAGACCACCTTCAGGTTCTGTGATTCACTAGGATGATTCACAGAACTCAGCATATACTTGTGCTTATAGCAATGAATTACTACAGTAAAAGGAAACAAAGCAAAATCAGCAAAGAATGTATGGGCAAAGTCCAGAGGAAACCAGATACAAGCTTCCAAGAGTCATCTCCCAGCGGAGTCACACAGGACAGGCTTAATTCCCTCAGCAACAAGTTATCACAACAAGCATGAAATGTTATCTACCAGGGAAGCTCATTAGAGACTCAGTGTCCAGGTTTTTACTGGGGGCTGGTCGTGTAGGTACCCTCTGTATAGCATGTGCCAAAATATCAGATTCCCTGAAGAAAAGCAGGTATTCAGCATAATCCACATTGTTAGTGCAAATAGTACAGGTCCGTGTTAAGAGCTCATCTTAACCTTCCCAAAATCCAAGTTCCCATATGCCAGCCAAGGACGAACCTGGTAAGAAGGTCTTCCAGAGGATACCAGTCAGGCCTGCTATATTAAGTCTTTTCTACACATGTAATAATAACAGTAATCAAGAAAATCAAACATTGCAAAAAGGAGAGTGATAAACAATGTTAAAGCAGTAAGAGGCTAGTGTGATGTGGACCTAAAATGTTGATTGAATTTGGCAACATAGAGGTCATTGGTAACCAGTGTCAACACAGTTTTTTTAGAGGGATGAGCACACCTACCAGGCTGTAATTGATTGATTACAATAGAAAGTGAGAAAGTGAAGATGACTGTTTCAAGCATTGTGTCTCAGAAGACAGGGAGTTCCTAGAGAGGAGAAGGAGCCAAGGATTTTTCAGATGTTAAAGACTTGAGATGATTTTTGATGGAAAGAAAAGAGTCAGTAAAATGAGAGAAGGGGATTTAAGATGAAAGAAATTTAAAAAGCACAGTGCTATAAAGTTCTAAAAATTTTGGAGGGGCTTCAATCAAGGTGAAGGAGCTACCTTTGAAGAGTAGGTCAAAGGGAAGAAGGCAAGGTCATAGAGGGATGCGTGTGTGTATGTATGTATTTGAGTTTAGGGAAAGCTACCATAAGTCATGAAAATGGACATGTATAAAAGGTTGAAGTTCACCTTTTATCAGAAAAGAATGCTAGATAGGGCTGTGGAATTGAACTCAAAAAACAACATACAGCTAACCATTTCTTCTGCTCTCAATGCTAAGGGTACTTAGCTAAGGAAGTCTAGAAAGAACTCTTTTCCCTTCTTGCATCAACTCAGTAATGCTGGAGAAATAAAGCTTAGAGAGATGAATTTATCAGTGGAATGTGAAAGAAAGCTGAGAGATGAATTTATCAATGGAATTTGTGAAAGTAGTATCTAGTTGACACCAATGATAATCAAATCTATGAGTGAATGTAGAACTTATAATATGCTATGCAGTTCTCTTTCTTAAGTAAAAATATCATGAGTACAAAATGTTGTTGTAATTTCTTCCTTTCCAATGTTATATTTTAAACCAGAATGGTAAAAATTGTTAGAATGAACTTTTCTTTCTTGTTGTTTAATTTTGGTAAAACATTTAACATGAGATTCACCCTCTTAAGAAATGTTGATAAGTATACTGTATACACTATTGGTAACTATGGGCATGAGGTTGTACAACAGCTTTCTAGAACTTTTTCATCTTGCATAACTGAAACTTCACACCTATTAAATAGTGTGTGCTTCCTCCCAGCCCCTGGCAACCACCATTCTACTCTCTAGTTCTATGAGTTTGACTGTTTTAGATACCTCATATAATTGGAATCATATAGAATTTGACTTTCTGTGACTGGTTTATTTCACTTTGCATAATGTCCTCAAGGTTCACCCATGTTGTTACATGTGGCAGGATTTTTTAAGGCTGAATGATATTTCATTGTATCTATATATCACATTTTGTTTATTCATCCATCCATCAATGGACACTTGAGTTGCTTTCACCGTTTGGCCATTGTGAATAACATTGCAGTGAATATGACAGCACAAATACTTCAAGATCCTGATTTCAGTTCTTTTGAATAAATACCCAGAAGTGGGATTGCAGGATCAGATAGTTCTATTTTTAATTTTTAATTTTTTGAGGAACCTTTATACTGTTTTCCATAGTGGTTATACCATTTTACAATCCCACAACAGTGTATGAGAGTTCCAATTTCTCCATATCCTTGCCAGCACTCCTCTCTCTCTCTCTTTCTCTTTCTTTTTGAGAGTAACTACCCTAACAGGTGTGAGATGATATCTCATTGTGATTTTGATTTTACATTTCCCTGATTAGTGATGTTGGATATCTTTTCACATACCTGTTGGCCGTTTGTATGTCTTCACTGCAGAAATGTCTATTCAGGTTCTATGCCCATTTTAAAAATCTGGTTATCTGGTTTTTGCTATTGAGTTGTAAGAGTTACTTATATGTTTTAGATATTAACCCCTTATCAAATATATGGTTTGCAAATGTTTTCTCCCATCCTGTAGGTTCTCTTTTCAGTCTGTTGTTTCCTTTGCTATGAAGAAGCACTTTAATTTGATACAGTGCCACTTGTCTATTTTTGCTTTTATTCCCTGCATTTTTCATGTCATATTTAAGAACTCATCGTAATGAATTTAACTTTACTGCTTTTAATAGTACCAATCTGAAAATGAGTCTACATTGAGATTCCTTGCAGAAATAATTTATTTCATAATATTGTACTTTTGAAACTACCAAATTATGTACATTCATCTCTGACAAATAATATGAAGGGCATATAATTTGAGTATCAGAAGTGTAATTACCCAAACAAAAGATAACATTTATAAGCAATCTGCTTCATTTGGCAAGTGGAGCTGTTTCCATAGCAGGAATTAAGCCTTTCTGACCAAAATTAATCACCTTTTCATAGGATTAGTGGCCTCTTTTAGCACTTCACATTATAAATTGTTTTCAAGTGTTAACTCGTAAGTTCAATAACTTGGACAACTATGTACTGAGATTTTAGTTTATTCCACTGTATAGTTATCTCACTAAACTAGAACTTATTTACAGAAATTATTTTTTTCAGTTGGTTTCTTTTTTAACAGAGAACTAACAAACCATACATTTTATTCTTTACACATAGACTATTTGAAAATCATTATTAAAGTTTTAAAGGAGATGTGTCATTTAAGGTAGTATTTCACTTTTTTTTTTTTTGAGACAGAGTCTCACCCTGTCACCCAGGCTGGAGTGCAGTGGCGCGATCTCAACTCACTGCAACCTCCGCCTCCTGGGTTCAAGTGATTCTCCTGCCTCAGCCTCCCGAGTAGCTGGGATTACAGGTGCCCGCCACCACACCCAGCTAATTTTTGTATTTTTAGTAGAGATGGGGTTTCACCATGTTGGACAGGCTGGTCTCGATCTCAACCTCATGATCCGCCCGCCTTGGCCTCCTGAAGTGCTGGGATCACAGGCGTGAGCCACTGCACCTGGTCGTGTTTCACTTTTTTATAAGTGTTGAATTATAGAGTTAAATAGATTTTAGGATTTCACTGGCAAAGGTAGATCTTGTTAGTAATGTGAGAAAACAATTTCACAATTTTATGAAGTAATAAATATTAGGACCTAAGAAGTCAAATTAACATTTCATGTTAAATGATTTGACTTGTTCTTTATAATAAAGAACTGGCAGACACATCAATTTCCTATATAAGTAAAATTTTGACTACTTAATGAAACTGATAATTTAGGCACATTAGTTCTCAAAAAATAGATTTGACCTCTCAGTTAAGTTTTAAGTAGAGTATTGGTAGTTACCTTCCTTAAAGGACTGATTGCAGGGAGGTTTTCTTATTGAGACCCTTACGATCCCTTTCGATTAGAAGATACTGCCCTTGACTAGATCATAGCACCTTTATCTCAAAGAGGATTCCCTCTTCTCCTCACTCTTCATTCCTTCATTCCATAGAGTTGTGTTGAGACCTATGGGAGTTGAACCTTACAAGTTGGCCTGTGAGAGGTTATGTGGACAATTAAACTCTGACATGTGGGAACATATAATGACACTCTTTTTTGGTTGGGGAACTGTGGTATAGATTCTGTGTTCTTAGTTTTGTTGTTGCTGCTACTGCCATTCTCTCTGTTCTTCCAAGTTTTTTTAATCTCTGAAAATTTTAAGTACTCTTAGCCAAAACTCCTTTAAATAAAACTTTAAGAGACATTTTATTTATTTCTTTTTGCATTGTAGGAAGAGTCTTAAAAATTGCAGTTAGGTTATTTGGGCTGATACATGGCATTTTCAAATATTTGATATCTTATTTTGAATATTTATTGATTGAATTGTATTTTTGCATGAACAGATTATCAGACATTTGTCCTACTGATCAGAAGATCACTTTAGAATCTATTTATAAATATTCACATAAGAGTCAAGATTTAAGAGTTGTTGAGCTAGTTATCTTTTAAGGTTTCTTTAAATTCCAGATAGAATTCATGTTACTGTTAGCACAAATAATGTGCCTGAACACCTTTGTAACTTGGTTCCCTAAATTTGGGTAAGGAGTGGATGAGTGAGAGATAGTGGTGAAACTATGGCAGTCTTTTTTTCACTTTGTTTTTCATTGGGTAGGTAGCCATACTAGTCAGAAATACATGTTTGTGTGTGATTGGTAGCAGTGTGGCTTTTTATGAATGCTGATAGGAAGTAAACATCAAAAACAAGTTGTTATTTTTCTTTAATCTGAGCTGTACCTCCGTCTTCTTATTAAAGTAGGAACACTGTTGGTTACTTTCAGACCTGTTCTTACTTAGTCCTCACAAAACCTTCATGTAATAGGTAACATTATCACCAGATTTACAGATGAATAGCCTTACAAAGGTTAAGTAATTTGCCTATGTCTAGTAGTGCAGCTAAAATCCAAAGAAACCCATGTACCTTCTGTTCATGCTTTCCCTCTAAAATTTGGAGATAGTTCTTCCGTTGTCATTTTCTAGAATGAAAAATTTCACGTAATTACTTACAAACCTTCCATTTATGCAATTAGTACTATGCATGTTAGGAATTATTTTTATTCTAAAAGCTCAATGTGTTCAAGTATAACTAATCTTCTTCCCTTCAAAAATAACTCCTTCAGTTGATGGTATCAGTATTTTTCCAGTCTCCTAGATTTAAAACCTTAACATCATAATTTATTTATTCCATCATCTCCCTTGCCCCTCTGTGCCACGTATTCATGAGTTGACAAGACTCAACAGCTCTGTAACTATGTAGTATCTCTTACATTCATTTGCTTTTCTCCATCTTTATTTCTTTTACCCTAGTAAGAACCATATCCCTCCTTCTCTAATCTGTTAGCTAGTTTTAAACTAAAACTAGTCTGTTAGCTAGTTTTAAACTAAAACTAGTCTGTTAGCTAGTTTTACCAATTTTAATCCCTTCTCTGCTCCAGGCCATCTTAAAACTATTGCCAGAATAACCTTTGAAAAGCATAGTTCAGATGTTTAACCCTCCCTCAAAGGATCATTTTGTTAACTGGCAAGTATTTACAGGTCTTCAAAGCCTTAAACTCATCTTGCCTCATCTTCTACGTTACCTCTTTATATACCTCTCATGTCAAGACATGAGACCTGTCCTCTTTTCTCTGATGGATGCATTTCTAACCATTCTTTAGTAGCTAATTAAAACATGACTTCTTCTATAAAGCCTGCCTTGGTATACATTTCTACTAAAAGTAATCTTACTCTGCCTTGAACTTCACAGGTTTTAATCACTACCTCTCTTTGAGACCCTTATACTTTTCCTGCTTTTGGGGGAGTTTATTGTGTGTGTGGTTTGTTATGTTTTGTTTTGTTTCTTTTGGGGATAGGGTCTGCAGGCTGGAGTGCAGTGACATGATCATAGCTCACTGCAGCCTTGAACTTCTGGGCTTAACCAATCCTCCTGTATCAACCTCCCAAGTAGCTGGAACTGTAGACACAAGCCACTAAGCTGATTTTATTTTTTGTAGATACTGGGTCTGACTATGATGTCCAGGCTGGTCTCAAACTCCTGGCCTCAAGTGATGATCCTCCCACCTCAGTGTCCTAAAGTGCTGGGATTACAGACATGAGCTACCATACCTAGGTTTTTGTGTGTGTGTTTTTTTTAATATAACATTTTATGTATCTCTCTACCAGATTATTAGTTTATAGGAAAGAACTGAGTCTTATACCTTCTTATACAGTGCCTCTTCTAGTATTTTGCATATAAGAGACTTTCATTAAATATTTACAGATTGAATAAATAAATCTTAAAACAGATAAATGACACTGTATTTTCTTATGTATAGGATGAAGGTGACCAAGCAGCAAGTGTTGAAGAGCTGGAAAAACAGATCGAAAAACTGAGTAAAGTAAGCACTTTTCTGATTAACATTTAACATCTTCACAGTGTTTTAGAAATCTACATTGTATGGGGATTAGTTTTTCTGACTGCTAAGCAAAAACTAGCTTTTGGGGAGTAATTTAAAATGAAGATTCTGGATAGCATTTTTGTCACAAAAAAAATAAGATGAGGAACTCTAGAAACATTCTTACAATTGAACTTTACAAGCTTAATGCCAAGGTTAAAAGCCTGCCTCTTAAAACATGATATAGAACTTAATCAGAGCCTAGAAAGAAAATATTCTATATTCTTCAGCTCTTCATATAAATATGAAATATCAATTAAGGCATAGTTTTATTTCTTGGAATTAATTACTAAAAAATTCAGGTGAATTTCATAGTGACAGTTTCAGAATCTTAGGTCTTATTTTATGTTTGTGTATTTGTGGGTTTTATTTGCATTGGATTTGTAAACTGTACGTATTTACATACTTCTCATTAAAGAGAAGTGGTTTACGCCTATAATCTCAGCACTTTGGGAGGCTGAGGTGAGAGGATTGTTTGAGCCCAGGAGTTTGAGACAAGCCTGGGCAACATGGCGAGACCCCATCTCTATTTTTAAAAAAATTAAAATAAAAATAAATACTGAATTTCATAGCATTAGTGAAATTTAAGATGAGCTTTTTATAAGAACAAAAATGAGTTTTTTAAAGGTATTATGACATGCCTGTGTATGGTATTAATGTTAGATTCTTCACAGACTTATCCCAAAACTTAATTATATGTTGTCTAGGTTTACAACATGAGTGTAAAAATAGCCAAATACAGGTTTAGCCAATTACATATATATTATTTGGTTTTTGATTTGCTTTGCTTTTCGAAACAGTCTTGCTCTGTTACCTAGGCTGGAGTGAAATGGCATGATCACGGCAGCCTTGACCTCCCAGGCTCAAGTGATCCTCCCGCCTCCGCCTCCCTGGTAGCTGGAACTACAGGCATGTGCCACCACGCCCAGCGGATTTTTCATATTTTTTTTGTAGAGATGGGATGTCACTATGTTGCCGAGGCTGGTCTCTAATTCCTGGGTTTAAACGATCCACCCACCTCGGCCTCCCAGTGTGCTGGGATTACAGGCATGAGCCACTGTGCCTGGCCTATGTGTATTATTAGTTACATATTATAATCAATAAGAGTTGAATTGAACCAGTTTGCTTTGGCTCCATAAAATACTTGATCCCATTGTTTATTATCAAGTAAAAGGATAAGTTTTATTTTATCAGGTAACTTATCTTTTTACTCCATGGCAACAAAAATAATTATCCTTAAAATGATTTCTATCTTTATAAATGTTACTGAAATTGAAGTCAGACATGAATATTTAGCCCTTTTGCTCTTTTTCCATTAGTGAAATTTATGTGCTTAAAGGTATAAAAGTATAAAGTTACTTATACATTAATTTTTAAAGTATTTAACATCCCAAACCTAATTATATGTACCATTTTTTAACAGCAACAGAGTCAGTACAGAAGGAAGCTCTTTGATGCCTCTCACTCATTGCGTTCAGTGATGTTCGGCCAGGATCGTTACAGACGCCGGTACTGGATTCTTCCCCAATGTGGGGGGATTTTTGTAGAAGGCATGGAGAGTGGTGAAGGTAAGAACTAATAATCCGATACAAATTGTTAAATAAGAAACTATGTATTTATCTGTTACTTCTTCAATATATTTTATGTTCCCATAATCAATCTTTGGTAAACATATAAAACCTTAATTCTCATTCCTTTTGAACTCATAATGCCCCTTCACTGATCCACACTTCCTCCTAGCCCTTGATATTTCTTTGCTACTCTTTCTGACATCAGACATAAGCTGTTCTTTCTTTCTTTTGTGGACAAAGACTTGTATTTGTATCTATATTACCTTTTATAGCTGCTGCTCCATTTCTCTTTCTTCCCATTGTCAAACTTCCCAATAAGTGGTTTATTCTTTTAATAAGCATACATCCTGACAGTAACCCCCTGCAGGTAACTTGCTTAAATCTAAGATCATCATAATCCTCATTCCTTTTCAAATCTTGTTAATGTGTGAAGTTTGTGATCACTTCCTTCTCCTTCAAACTTCTTCCTTTTTTGAATTTTGTGTTACCGCAAATTCGTGACATTCTACCTTTAGACTTCTCTCTCTGGCTCCATTTCTGTTACATTAACTAGCAGAGTACATTGTGCATTTATGTGCTCAGTAAACCTTCTTGGATTTAACTTTTCAGAACTCCATGTCTGGACATTTTCAAATGCCAAATTCTGATGGGGACAAAAGTGTTATGTTAGTGCTTATAGATTTCAAAATGGCTATTGACTCATGTTGGTATAAGGAAGCAAAAATGTTTTTACATTCTGAAAATCTGTAAGCACTAACATTAACACTTTTGTCCCCATCAGACATGGAAGAAAAAACACATTTTTGAATGCCTGCTATGTGCTACACATTTCTAGGCACTGCAGGAGACACAAAGCTGTATAAAATAGAATCCATGTCATGTTTATAGTCCACTGGGGAGAGAAGACTGGCTAATCATATAGATGACTCTAATAGAAAATATAAATAAAGCAGTTGCTTTTAAGAGTTTTGTTTTTAGTAATGGGATCACGATTTTTTAAAATGAAAATGTTAATACAGAATCTCAACATCTGACAAAAACGAATTGTTCTGATTGATCTACTTGGGAGAATTTTCTAGCTTATACAAATAGACCTCTGTTCTATATACTTGCTTTCCGATTCAATAGTGACCCCAGAGGCATCTCTAATGATGTTAGGATTCTGCAATAAGAGTAAGCTCAGAACCTATGAAAGCAAAGTGCCTAGAGGGATCAAAGCTGAGAAACATTATGTACCTTACTTAACATTTTGTCATAATGTTTGGTACAGATGGCCATCTCTGCCACTAGACTGTGAGCTCTTGGAGAGCGAGATTAATTTTGGCAGGGGAACTACACTAAAATAGATAACCTGGCAGCAAAGTATGCATTGGATTGGAAGAAGAAGTAAAGAAACTGATTGTGCAACCGTTACAATAACCCAGCTGAGAAGTAGGGAGGCCATAACCTCAGGAGCAAACAGGGATAAAAGGAAGACAGAAAGAAGGATCTTCAAGGTTGAATTGCTGTAAGAAATTATTGAATATGATGTAGGAAAGTGGAAATTAGAGATAAATTTAATGACTTAATTCCCAATAGAAAATTTGTGGGCTAGACATGATGGCTCACATCTTTAATCCCAGCACTTTGGGAGGCCAAGACAGACAGATCACTTGAGGCCAGGAACTTGAGACCAACCTGGGCAACATGGCAAAACCTCGTCTCTAGCAAAAAATACAAAAATTAGCCAGGTGCAGTGACATATGCCTATAGTCCCAGCTACTCTGGAGGCTAAGGCACAAGAATCGCTTGAACCCGGGAGACAGAGGTTGCAATAAGCCAAGAGTGCACCACTGCACTCCAGCCTGGGTGACAGAGTGGACACTGTCTCAAAAATAAATAATACATATATACATACATAATAAAAGTTATGATACTTTGGCCAAGCACGGTGGCTCACACTTGTAATCCCAGCACTTTGGGAAGCCAACGCGGGCAGATCACCTGAGGTCAGGAGTCCAAGACCAGCCTGAACAACATGGAGAAACCCCATCTCTACTAAAAATACAAAAAAATTAGCCAGGTGTGGTGGCGCATGCCTGTAATCCCAGATACTCGGGAGGCTGAGGCAGTAGAATTGCTTGAACCCAGGAGGCAAGCAGAGGTTGCAGTGAGCTGAGATCATGCCATTGCACTCCAGCCTGGGCAACAGGAGTGAAGATCCGTCTCAAAACAGCAGCAACAAAAAATTATGGTACTTTAAAATGAATTAGAGCAGTCAATAGGAGGGGTTGTTTGAAATGAAATTAAGTCAAAGTTTTAGTATAGGATCTAATTTAAAATGACAAAATTCTGTGTCATTTAGAAGTACAGAGGCTGGGAGACTTAAGAGCAGAGTTTTTTTTTTTTTAATGCCCAGGTAAGTGGCTTTTTAACCTTAGGTGTAATTCGAATCACCTGAAAAGCCTAAGAAAACGACTAATCTGAGCCCTACCCCAGACCAGTTAAATATTCAATATGATTAAGAGCCACGTTCTTCTTAATCACTTGGGCATGTAAACTTGAAGTATCTAGGACATCAACTTTCCTTCAAAGTACCTGAAATCAGTCTCTTTGCAACACTCCTGAAATCAGTTCTTCGTCATTGTATATCTGGATTATTACACCTCTCCTCAACTTCTCTATATACAATTCCCTCCTTCCATCACATTCTGTCAACATATCATGTCTCTGCTCTGAAACCTTAAATGACTCTATAACCTGTAACATGAAGTAATAAATATATACTTAGTCTGGCATTCAAGACAGTATACAATTCTGACCCCAAGCTATCTTTACACTGTTCTCTTAATGAGAATTCACCTAGTCCAATCTACTCACTCAACACATGTGTGTTCCTCCCCTTGCATCTTTGCCAAATCTTGTTTATTATAATAATAAACTGCTTTTCTTCTACCATCTAAATTTCACCCATCCATCTTGATCCAGCTCAAATCCTAAGCTTTTCCACAAACTTCCCAGCTTATTTAAGTGAACCTTTTAATATATGTGAAATTGAACTCCCAGAAAAGCAGATAATTAATTAGACCATTATTTTAGCACATTAATATATATACTATTTCCTTATTTAAATCTTATAATCTTTATCTGTACTTCTAATTTTCCATAGTGTTGGAAGGATAGTACTTTATATATCACAGGCACACTTAAAATACTTTAAGATTCAAATAAACAAATAAATAATGTCTTTATAAGGTTTACAAGAATAGCTTATAGGACACAGTTTTGTTTTTTGTAATTTTAGGTCTTTCAGATTAACATAGATTGAATTTACGTATTAGACCTCCTTTTCCATCCAGGCTCTTCTATGTACCCTCTCTGGACCCTGATTTCCCTTTCTGCAAAAAAAATATTAATAAGCTGTATATGAATTCTTTGGTTGTTATAAGGATCATGTCAGATAATGGATCTAAATGAACTACAAAGTGATATATAAATAGCAGTTGTCCTTTATACTCTTATTTGTGGTCATTGCAGAGCAGGGAGAAGTAGGGATAATTTTTCACTTAGTTTATTTTCTTCTAAAGTTTTTTATTCATTAATAGATACATTAATAGACATTAATGAAATAATAAGGGAATATATGTCTGCTATATTCTATGTGCTATGAACTTAATAGGTAATAGATTCCTTCTCTTTATCTTACAGCTAATTAAAATGAGGAAAAAACTCAGATGATTTATTCATCTAGTGTTTATTTGCACCTGTATTGTGCCTTGTACTAAGTGCTGTGGAGATGCAAAAGAAGACCACGCTCACTGGTTCATGCCTGTATTCCTAGCACTTTCGGAGGCTGAGGCAGGAGGATTGCTTGAGCCCAGGAGTTCACAACGAGCCTGGGCAACATAGCAAGACCTTGTCTCTACTAAAAATCATATATATATATATATATATATATATATATATATATATAGGCACCTGTAATCTCAGTTAGTCAGGAGGCTAACATAGGGGGATCACTTGAACATAACAAGATGCAAAAGAATCAGTTAACCTGTCCCTATCCACAAAGAGCTCACAGTCTCATTGGAAAGATATAACACACATGAAGACAAATAGACCATACAAGTGTTTAATATGAGCAAGTAGTGCTCTGACAGGCAAGGCTGATAAGGATCAGTAAGTGTCAAACTAGTAGAAGCTACCATAAATAAATAGGTGCTGAAAGTTAATTCAACGTGAACAATATACATTATTGTCATCATCTTATTTATTACTTTTTTTTTTTTTTTTTTGAGACAGAGTCTCGCTCTGTTGCCCAGGCTGGAGTGCAGTGGAGTGATCTTGGCTCACTGCAAGCTCCACTTCCCGGGTTCATGCCATTCTCCTGCCTCAGCCTCCCAAGTAGCTGGGACTACAGGTGCTCGCCACCACTCCTGGCTAATTTTTTTTGTAGTTTTTTAGTAGAGACGGGGTTTCACTGTGTTAGCCAGAATGGTCTCGATCTCCTGACCTCATGATCTGCCTGCCTCTGCCTCCCAAAGTGCTGGGATTACAGGTGTGAGCCACCGCACCCGGCTGCTTATTTATTCCTTTTAAAAGTTCCTTAAAAGTATAATGTGTTCTTAATAAAGAAAGGTTAGATTTAACATTAAATATACAAGTTTTTTAAAAATACTTATAATAACATTAACATCAATTAATATAATGGGGAGAAGATATCAGACATTGGATTACCTTCACAGAAGAATATTAATTAAATCAAATTCATGTTGTACAAGAGGCAAGGTAATATATACCACAAGCAATACACATGGTGCTAATAACAACAACGTTTATTAGTGATGATAACTTCAGAGCAGATAAATAACAGAGCACATGGGATCTCTGAGCCCCTACAGTGGTTCCATAAGGGTGTGCCTTGTCCAGTTGGAGACTGGACAAGAAACAAGATTACTCAAAGAGAGAAAACTCTACCTTCATACCACTGTATATTTTGAGGTTAGTCCAAGTCCTTCATTATTCTAAGAAACAACATATATCTCAAAGGACCTCTGGGCCTAGGAACAACACTAGGAAGTATGCATTACAAAGGACCAGGGTCTACATACCAAGAACTTTGAGAACAGCAGCTAAAGACCCTACTGTTCCTCTGCAGATCAGCTCAATGGCTAAGCAGGTTTGCTGATGGGTCTTGGGAACGAGAGAAGGAAGAGAGCCCCCATGGCCATTTAGCTAAGACTGAGAGTTTATTCCTTCTCAGTCCACCCCTTGACCCTTGGTGTGACTCACTAGATAATAAGCGTCCTCATCTGAAATAGAAAGCAATTAGATTTTAAATGGGGCCTTCAGTGTTTGTTGAGAGTGCTGAGTCATTATATAGCCAAAGAAATTCCAAAACAAACAATATACCACAGCATTAGGAGATACAGAGCTCCCCTGAGCAATCTGGCTGCATATCCAACTAACAGTTCAAAGCTATGCAGTTCTCTAATATTACTCAGGTCAAGGAAGCAGTGCTAATTTGTTCAGTGATATGATCCCAGGCTCTCTTAATGGTAGCGTTTCCCACAATAGCAATTGCGGGTCATACCCTCAGCTTCATAGGTGTCTATTCAAGGCAAGAGCCCTTGTACAAAGTAATGAGAGCCTGTATCCTTGACACCTGCGGATAGGCTCTAATGCTAGCACTGGAGAGCACTGCTGGGAAAGTGACCAGTGTCTTAGATTTTGAGTCACTATTAAAGGTCTCATAGTATTTCCAAAATGTGCAGTGTTATGTACAGGTGGGAGGCAGGGAAAGCATGCCTTTCACATAAGACTAGTTCCATTGGATTACAGAGGTTTCATGCTACATTTTATATCCACTTGGCATTTATGTTTTCCTGGGGTTAACATGCTGTTGGCACGCTATCAGACTCAATTGCAGGTCTGAAGTGGAAGTATTTGGTTGAGAGTTTTATGCTGCTTTGGGATACTCCTAATGTGGGACATGGATCCACTGGGAGCCAAGATGTCAGAGTACATGTTTCTCTGCACCTGAGAAGATGAATAGAGTTTTACACAGTATGACTAGTAAGGGAAGAATTATGGAGGGCCAGGGCAAATGAGAACTCTGGGAGTAGAATTTCCAGAAGGTCCTCCACAGTTGAGTATGTTAAGCATAACAAATCCCACATTGTGATAGCTTTGCACTGAGTGTCATTGTGTGGGATTGCTGCACAGGATTATTTGGTACAGTTTGTTAATATCTGCAAGAAAGGTGAAGAGAGAGTCATTCATGCTCCAACCACCCTTTCACTTTTTTTGGTCAGGCACCTTTATGCCCAAAGCACAGTCCATTATCATCTTCAAGGACAACATATATGGTCTGTTCTTTCTTTCTGGAACAGTAAATTCCACATGAAAGCAGGAGTTGTACTTTCCCACCAGAGATACCCTGTGGATAGAATATACTACATGGATATAGAGACTGCAGCAAAATCTCCCACTTGCAGAATAAGCATACAACAGACATTTAGAATGTTTGGAATAAAGAGAGAATCAAAGTTGCTCTTCTGTAGGTGTAGCTAGCAAGTGTCATCAGGAAGTCAGGAGGGCATCCAAGTTTGTATCCATCCATTTGTCTGTAATATGAACACACAAACCTCTCAGCCACCTGTTGAAATTATGACAGGTACAAGGAAAGAACTATTGAGGTATAAAAACTCAGGTCTTGGCATATCAAGTAAATTCTGTCTGTTTCTGCTTTTTGACTCCCAGGTGCCAAGGAACTTCACCAAAGTGGAGGGACCTTTATGAGTATAAACAGCAGAGGTAACCCAGACCAGACAATCTTACAGAAGTCATTGTTAAAGGGATAGGCACAGCTGTCTTTCAGAATGCTGTTCCACCATTCTCTACTGCCTGTGGATAAGAGGGAGCCTAGAATAGCCACTTAGTACCATGTTGGCAATACCATTCTACATGGTCCCATTGTAGAATGCCAGCAGCTATGAAAGCACTTTCATTGCTTGTGTCATATCTGGAAACCCCAATATATAACAGTATGCCTCAGTCTTGATAGCATGTATATTATCTGCAAATGCAAGAGACACAGTAATTCCAAAGGTGTATACCATTCATTAGCTGGAGGAGATCAAACACCCAAAAACTAACACATGCCATCAGTGTCTCTGCCTGAGACCAGTCATAGATCACTTGTAGTTCTAGTGTCAAACAGGGTTAGGCAAACGGGTTTGTTAAATTGTGAAATGGTGTTGCACAGTACCCCTGCCTGAGTCTGTTCTTGTATAAGAAATGCAACCTGTTTCACCTCTAGGTGTGCAACACTGTCACATGATGTCTGCCAACCTTGTAAGTATAGGTGGATTTTGGCAACATATCTGGCCAACAGTTATAGAAGCTACCAACAGAAGTCACAAAAAAAAGGTCTAACTAAGGGCAAGGCATGGTGGCTTATACCTGTAATCCTAGCACTTTGGGAAGCTGAGGTGGGAGAATCAGTTGAGCCCAGGAGTTCAAGACCAGCCTGGGTGACATGGTGGAATCACATCTCTACAGAAAAATTAGCCAGGTATAGTTCCAGCTACTCAGGAGTTTGAGGTGGGAGAATCAGTTAAGCACAGGTGTTCGAGGCTACAGTGAGCCACAGTTGCATCACTGCACTTCAGCCTCGGGGACAGAGCAAGACCCTGTCTCAAAAAGAAGAAAAGTCCAACTGACATGTCGATTTAAATACCCCACCCTGATAAAGGAACAACTAAAGTTCACGCAAAAGGTCCAAAAGCCTTCATAGTGATTGTAATTCTAATCTTTCAGCCATAGGTAACACGGACTCCAAACCCCAGTTGAGGAATTTGTTTGCCACAGCTCTTTTGCAGTCTGGAATAATAGATACTGGTCCTCCATTTCTAGCAAACCCATAAATATTGGAGGCTGTTCTCTTTTCCAGCATAATCATCTAGGGTACATGGTTAGTGATCCCTTGGAAGAGATTAAAGGGGAATGAGCTCACCCATATTTCTCCTTTGAGTTTGAAAGGGCTCAGATTAGGAACAAAGAATCTTGGCTTCTAGAGTTGACTCAAATTCATAAAGTGGAACTGATGACTAGGAGCATTCCCACCAGCAATGCCACTTCCAGAGTCAAGGTAATGCAGGGTATCTCCCTGTCTCTATGTCCTTTTCTGGAGAGTCTCGAGATTGTGAGATCTTCCAAGTTTGTGTGGATGAAGCTTAATAGCCCTCGTCCTCCCCAGGGACCTTCTTCACGTAATCTTCTAGTGAATCCACCTCTCCCAATAATTACTCAAGCCTGTAAACTATTCAGTATCATGTTTCATCTCACATGTCCCTTTTCCACAGTCTCAGTGAGTCTTTTAACTTTTTGAGTAGGACCACACTCCCACACTCAAGAATTAGGCCACCTCTCAATTTCTGTCTTATTCCTTCTGAACAATACCACATTTATTGGTGTGAGGGAGACTGCCTGAAGTTGGGCCCATCTGTCTATTCCTTCTTTTGTTCCTTCTATCTTTATATTTTGGGCAGAAACCTCTGCATCTCATAAGACCCTGTCTCTTTCCATTTCCGCCCCTGCTGTGGGGCTTGTATGACCTAAAAGAACTATTTCATGTCCAACGTTGCCTCCCAGATGAAGGAATAAAGTCAAAGCCGTTGTCTGCTTAGGAGGACCTGCTCTGATTCGGTCATCCAACATTCTCTGCACCGAGAGCATGTTGTTAGGGATTCTGTACTCAAATTCTGGATTTTCTTATAATTATGCTAACACAGCCGGTTGTCTCAGAGTGTGTCCAAGTAACTACGCTATCTGTGGATCTAGTCCGCTTCACATTCAAGTCTCAGGAAAATCACCGCAATGGTAATATGTATTACCCATGCTACCAAGCATCCAGTTTAGAAGCAGGGTGACAACATCAGCCCCAGTATTATTCGTCAACCCAGACTGCTCACTGTTCAACCAGGCCATGTGTTTCCCTTTACTCAGCTTCACTTAACACCACTGTTGTCTCCTAACCATGCAAGTTAGCAGGCCAAGCCTCTGCTATCCCTACAGTAGTGAACCTATTAAGAGCCTTGCTCTTGCTCTGTATAATGCTGGATCTCCTCCTGCTGGTGTTCCCATTCAGGCTTCTGAACACTGTGCCTCACAGTAACTGGCTTCACATACAGCAGGACCAGTTGCCTCATATTGTAGATAAACAGTGGGAATTTGTCCCACCTTCCCTTCTAGGGAGACTACCACACCCTTTCTAGTGCACCCTACCCCTTTGTACTCCTGAAAATCTCTAAGTTGATAAGGAGAAGAGAAAGAACTTAATTTCAAGCCACTTTATTACACTGGAAACCCTCTTTACCACTTGAGGGCTTCTGCCATTCTCAGGCATAGCTGTTGAGACCATCCTAACTGCCAAGTGAATGACCACTGTGCCCAGGAGAAATTATTTGACCCATGGGTTCTCTTCTTTCAGAAAGCCATGACATCGGGACTTTGCTGGGCACCAACTGTAGTACAAGATGCATAGTTACACAAACCACTGACTCACATGGTGCTAATAGCAACAAAGTTTATTAGTGAGAGTAACCTACAAGCAGAGAAGTAACCGTACACAGGATTCCCAGCCTCCATAATGAGTCCACAGGACTTGGACATGCAACAAGACCACTCCAAGAAATGAAACACTGTACCCCACACCTTGCTCTGTATGCATTAGTGTGAGAAAGAGTAGAAAGCACTTAATTTCTGAGTAATGATAAACATTATCAAGGGACTTTTGGGTTTAGAAACAGTGCTAGGACATATGCATATCAAGGGTAAAAGTCCACATAGGGAGGACGCTGAGAACAGTGTTGACGTCAGCTGAAGGCCTTCTGACCTGCTGCTGCCTCTCAGGGAAGTGGGAAAGAAGAAAGCACCCATAGCCTTCCAGCCAAAACCAAGGATTTTTTTTCCAGTTCAGTTCACTGTTTTTGTTTGTTTGTTTTTTGTTTTGTTTTATTATACTGTAAGTTCTGAGATACAAGTGCAGAACGTACAGGTTTGTTACACAGGTATTCACGTGCCATGGTGGTTTGCTGCACCCATCAAACCGTCATCTACATTAGGTATTCCTCCTAATGCTATCCCTCCCCCAGACCCTCACCCCACCAACAGGCCCTGGTGTGTGATGTTCCCTTCCCTATGTCCATATGTTCTTATTGTTCAACTCCCACTTATGAGTGGGAACATGTGGTGTTTGGTTTTCTGTTCCTGTGTTAGTTTGCTGAGAGTGATGGTTTCCAGCTTCATCCATGTCCCTGCAAAGTACATGAACTCATCCTTTTTTATTTCTGCATAGTATTCCATGGTGTATATGTGCCACATTTTCTTTATCCTGTCTATCACTGATGGGCATTTGAGTTGGTTCCAAGTCTTTGCTATTGTGAACAGTGCTGCAATAAACATACATATGCATGTGTCTTTATAGTAGAATGATTTATAATCCTTTGGGTATATACCCAGTAATGGGATTGCTGGATCAAATTGTATTCCTGGCTCTAGATCCTTGATGAATCGCCACACAGTCTTCCACAATGGTTGAACTAATTTACATTCCCACCAACAGTGTAAAAGTGTTCCTATTTCTCCATATCCTCTCCAACATCTGTTGTTTCCTGACTTTTTAATGATTGCCATTCTAACTGGCATGAGATGGTATCTCATTGTGGTTTTGATTTGCATTTCTCTAATGACCAGTGATGATGAGTATTTTTTTTCATGTGTCTGTTGGCTGCATAAATATCTTCTCTTGAGAAGTGTCTGTTCATATCCTTTGCCCGCTTTTTGATGGGGTTATTTTTTTCTTATAAATTTGTTGAAGTTCCTTGTAGATTCTGGATATTAGCCCTTTGTCAGATGGATAGATTGCAAAAATTTTCTCTCATTTTGTATGTTGAGTTTGTTGAGAGTTTTTAGCATGAAGGCTGTTGAATTTTGTCAAAGGCCTTTTCTGCATCTATTGAGATAATCATGTGAGTTTTGTCATTGGTTCTGTTTATGTGATGGATTATGTTTATTGATTTCCGTATGTTGAAACAGCCTTGCATCCCAGGGATGAAGCCAACTTGATCGGTAGATAAGCTTTTTGATGTGCTGCTGGATTCAACTTGCCAGTATTTTATTGAGAATTTTCACATCAATGTTCATCCAGGATATTGGCCTGAAATTTTCTTTTTTGTTGTTGTTGTGTCTCTGCCAGGTTTTGGTATCAGGATGATGCTGGCCTTATAACATGAGTTAGGAAGGAGTCCCTCTTTTTCTATTGTTTGGAATAGTTTCAAAAGGAATGGTAGCAGCTCTTTTTTGTACCTCTGGTAAAATTTGGCTGTGAATCCGTCTGGTACTGAGCTTTTTTTGGCTGGTAGGCTATTAATTATTGCCTCAATTTCAGAACTTGTTATTGGTCTATTCAGGGATTCGACTTCTTCCTGATTTAGTCCCGGGAGAGTGTGTGTGTCCAGGAATTTATCAATTTCTTCCAGATTTTCTAGTTTATTTGTGTAGAGGTGTTTGTAGTATTCTCTGATGGTAGTTTATATTTCTGTAGGATCAGTGGTGATATCTACTCTATCATGTTTTATTGTGTCTATTTGATTCTTCTCTCTTTTCTTCTTTATTAGTCTGGCTAGCAGTCTATCTATTTTGTTGATCTTTTCAAAAAACCAGCTCCTGGATTCATTGATTTTTTTGAAGGGCCTTTTGTGTCTCTGTCTCCTTCAGTTCTGCTCTGATCTTAGTTATTTCTTGTGTTCTGCTAGCTTTTGAATTTGTTTGCTCTTGCCTGTCTAGTTCTTTTAATTGTGATGTTAAGGTGTCTATTTTAGATCTTTCCTGCTTTCTCTTACGGGCATTTAGTGCTATACATTTCCCTATAAACACTGCTTTGGCTGTGTCCCAGAGATTCTGGTACGTTGTGTCTTTGTTCTCATTAGTTTCAAATAACTTATTTATTTCTGCCTTCATTTCATTATTTACCCAGTAGTCATTCAGGCACAGGTTGTTTGGTTTCCATGTAGTTGTGTGGTTTTGAGTGAGTTTCTTAACCCTGAGTTATAATTTGATTGCACTGTGGTCTGAGAGACTGTTAGTTATTATTTCCGTGGTTTTGCATTTGCTGAGGAGTGTTTTATTTCCAATTATGTGGTCAATTTTAGAATAAGTGCGATGTGGTGCTGAGAAGAATGTATATTCTGTTGATTTGGGGTGGAGAGTTCTGTAGATGTGTATTAGGTCCCCTTGGTCCAGAGCTGAGTTCAAGTCCCGAATGTTCTTGTTAACTTTCTGTCTCGTTGATCTGTCTAACATTGACAGTGGAGTGTTAAAGTCTCCCACTATTATTATGTTAGAGTCTAAGTCTCTTTGTAGGTTTCTAAGAACTTGCTTTATTAATTTGGGTGCTGCTGTATTGGGTGCATATATATTTAGGATAGTTAGCTCTTCTTGTGTTGATCCCTTTACCATTATGTAATGCCTTTCTTTGTCTTTTTTTATCTTTGTTGGTTTAAAGTCTGTTTTATCAGAGACTACGATTGTAACGCCTGCATTTTTGCTTTCCATATGCTTGGTAAATATTCCTCCATCCCTTTGTTTTGAGCCCTATTTGTATCTTTTCGTGTGAGATGCGTCTCACATGCTGAATACAGCATACCAATGGGTCTTGACTCCTTATCCAATTTGCCAGTCTGTGTCTTTTAATTGGGGCATTTATCCTGTTTACATTTAAGTTTAATATTATTATATGTGTATTTTGATCCTGTCATTATGGTACTAGCTGGTTATTTTGCCCAATAGTTGATGCAGTTTCTTCGTAGTCTTGATGATGTTTACAATTTGTTATGTTTTTGCAGTGGCTGGTACCGATATTTCCTTTCCATGTTTAGTGCTTCCTTCAGGAGCTCTTGTAAGACAAGCCTGGTGGTGACAAAATCTCTCAGCATTTGCCTGTCTGTAAAGGATTTTATTTCTCCTTCACTTATGAAGCTGAGTTTGACTGGAGATGAAATTCTGGGTTGAAAATTCTTTTTGTTTGTTTGTTTGTTTGTTTGTTTTGCTTTTCAAACTTTATTATTATCAATAAGCAACTTTATGTGTTATCACAAACTCTTCTTTAACAGTACTTTTCCTGGCTGTATACTATTTCCAAAAAATGACCTAGCTACTCTTTTTTTTTTTTTTAATTATGCTTTACGTTCTAGGGTACATGTGCACAACGTGCAGGTTTGTTACATATGTATACATGTGCCATGTTGATGTGCTGCACCCATTAACTCGTCATTTACATTAGGCATATTTCCTAATGCTATCCCTCCCCTTTCCCCCCTCCCCACAATAGGCCCCGGTGTGTGATGTTCCCCTTCCTGTGTCCAAGTGATCTCATTGTTCAATTCCCACCTATGAGTGAGAACATGCGGTGTTTGGTTTTCTGTTCTTGTGATAGTTTGCTGAGAATGATGATTTCAGCCGGCCGCGGTGGCTCAAGCCTGTAATCCCAGCACTTTGGGAGGCCGAGACGGGCGGATCACGAGGTCAGGAGATCGAGAATGATGGTTTCCAGCTGCATCCATGTCCCTACAAAGGACATGAACTCATCCTTTTTTATGGCTGCATAGTATTCCATGGTGTATATGTACCACATTTTCTTAATCCAGTCTGTCACTGATGGACATTTGGGTTGATTCCAAGTCTTTGCTATTGTGAATAGTGCCGCAATAAACATATGTGTGCATGTGTCTTTATAGCAGCATGATTTATAATCCTTTGGGTGTATACCCAGTAATGGGATGGCTGAGTCAAATGGTATTTCTAGTTCTAGATCCTTGAGGAATCACCACACTCTCTTCCACAATGATTGAACTAGTTTACAGTCCCACCAATAGTGTAAAAGTGTTCCTGTTTCTCCACATCCTCTCCAGCACCTGTTGTTTCCTGACTTTTTTAATGGTCACCATTCTAACTGGTGTGAGATGGTATCTCATTGTGGTTTTGATTTGCATTTCTGTGATGGCGAGTGATGATGAGCATTTTTTCATGTGTCTGTTGGCTGTATAAATGTCTTCTTTTGAGAAGTGTCTGTTCATATCTTTTGCCCACTTTTTGATAGGGTTGTTTGTTTTTTTCTTGTAAATTTGTTTGAGTTCTTTGTAGGTTCTGGATGTTAGCCCTTTGTCAGATGAGTAGATTGCAAAAATTGTCTCCCATTCTGTAGGTTGCCTCTTCACTCTGATGGTAGTTTCTTTTGCTGTGTAGAAGCTCTTTAGTTTAATTAGATCCCATTTGTCAATTTTGGCTTTTGTTGCCATTGCTTTTGGTGTTTTAGACATGAAGTCCTTGCCCATGCCTATGTCCTGAATGGTATTACCTAGTTTTTCTTCTAGGGTTTTTATGGTTTTAGGTCTAACATTTAAGTCTCTAATCCATCTTGAATTAATTTTCATATAAGGACTAAGGAAAGGATCCAGTTTCAGCTTTCTACTTATGGCTAGCCATAAATTCTTTTCTTTAAGAATGTTGAATATTGGCCCCTGCTCTCTTCTGCCTTCTAGGGTTTCTGCAGAGAGATCCGCTGTTAGTCTGATGGATTTCCCTTTGTGGAACCCAACCCAACCCAACCCAGAGAAAAAACCCAACCCTTTTCTCTGGCTGCCCTTAACATTTTTTTCTTCATTTCAACCTTGGTGAATCTGATGATTATGTGTCTTGGGGTTGCACTTCTCAAGGAGTATCTTTGTGGTGTTCCCTGTATTTTGAGTATTGGTCTCTCTTGCTAGGTTGGGGAAGTTCTCCTGGTTAATATCCTGAAGTATGTTTTCCAGCTTAATTCCATTCTCCCCATCACTTTCAGGTACACCAATCAAACATAGGTTTGGTCTTTTCACATAGTCCCGTATTTCTTGGAAGCTTTTCTTTTCTTTTCATTTCTTTTCATTCTTTTTTCTCTAATCTTGTCTTCACACTTTATTTCATTAAGTTGATCTTCAATCATTGATATCCTTTCTTCTGTTTGATTCAGCTATTGCTACTTGTGTGTGCTTTCCAAAGTTCTCGTGCTGTGTTTTTCAGCTCCATCAGGTCATTTATGTCCTTCTGTAAACTGGTTATTCTAGTTAGCAATTCATCTAACCTTTTTTCAATATTCTTAGCTTCCTTGCATTGGGTTAGAACATGCTCCTTTAGCTCAGAGGAGTTTGTTATTACCCATCTTCTGAAGCCTACTTCTGTCAATTCGTCAAACTCATTCTCCATCCAGTTTTGTTCCCTTGCTGGCGAGGAGTTGTGATCCTTTGGAGGAGAAGAGGCGTTCCGGTTTTGGGAATTTTCAGCCTTTTTGTGCTGGTTTTTCCTCATCTTCGTGGATTTATCTACCTTTGGTCTTTGATGTTGGTGAGCTTCGGATGGAATTTCTGTGTGGACGTCCTTTTGATTGATGGTGATGCTATTCCTTTCTGTTTGTTAGTTTTCCTTCTAACAGTCAGGCCCCTCTGCTGCAGGTCTGCTGGAGTTTGCTGGAGATCCACTCCGGATCCTATTTGCCTTTATCACCAGTGGAGGCTGCAGAACAGCAAAGATTGCTACCTGTTCCTTCCTGTGGAACCTTCGTCCCACAGGGGCACCTGCCAGATGCCAACCAGAGCTCTCCTGTATGAGGTGTCTGTCGACCCCTGCTCTGAGGTGTCTCCCAATCAGGAGGCACGGGGGTCAGGGACTCAATTGAGGAGGCAGTCTGTCCCTTAGCAGAGCTGAAATACTGTGCTGGGAGATCCTCTGCTCTCTTCAGAGCCAGCAGGCAGGAACGTTTAAGTGTGCTGAAGCTGTGCCCACAGCTGTGTCTTCCCCCAGGGAGATGGGAGTTTGATCTATAAGCCCCTCACTGGGGCTGCTGTCTTTCTTTAAGAGATACCCTGCCCAGAGAGGAGGAATCTAGAGAGGCAGTCTGACTACAGCAGCTTCGCTGAGCTGCAGTGGGCTCCACCCAGTTCCAACCTCATGGCAGTTTTATTTATACTGTGAGGGGAAAACCAACTACTCAAGCCTCTGTAATGGCGGACGCCCCTCCCCACACCAAGCTCAACCATCCCAGGTTGACTTCAAACTGCTGTGCTTGCAGTGAGAATTTCAAGCCAGTGGATCTTAGTTTGCTCACCCTCTGTGAGGGTGAGATCTGCTGAGCTAGACCACTTGGCTTCCTGGCTTCACCCCCACTTTCCAGGGGAGTGAATGGTTCTGTCTTGCTGGCACTCCAGGCACCACTGGGGTATGAAAAAAACTCCTGTGGCTAGCTCAGTGTCTGCGCAAATGGCCACCCAGTTTTGTGCTTGAAACCCAGGGCCCTGGTGGCACAGGCACCGGAGGCAATCTCCTGGTCTGCAGATTACAAAGACTGTGGGAAAAGCATAGTATCTGGGCCGGGGTGCACCATTCTTCACAGCACAGTCCGTCATGGCTTCCCTTGGCTAGGAGAGGGAGTTCCCAGACCCCTTGCACTTCCCAGGTGAGGCGACGCCCCACCCTACTTGGGCTCACCCTCTGTGGGCTGCACCCACTCTCTAACCAGTCCCGATGAGATGAGCCAAGTACCTCAGTTGGAAATGCAGAAATCACCCACCTTCTGCGTTGATCGTGCTGGGAGCTGCAGACTGGAGCTATTGGTATTCAGCCATCTTGCCTGGAAGTAGTTCACTGTTTTTTAGAAAACCATTTGGAGTATGTTAGATTGTAGATAATTTATTCACTATTGGAAGGAAACTGAAACATTTATTGTTAATTATACTGTGATATGAATGCTATTCTTTCATTTTGTATTAGGATATAGTTACAGCATTAAGTTTGCAAGTATACAATGTAATTGCTACCATGGAAATATGAAAATCTTACCTTAAAGATAATGGTTTTATGTTATCATCTTAAAATTTTCACATCAGCCTGGAAAGGAACAGTCCTAAATAGACATAATAAGAATCTGCTTCCTTTAGTCTCTTCCGCAATAATCTCAAGATGCTTCCTAGCATCTTCCTTCCATGATCTTCAAGATGCTTCCTAGGAGCTGGTTTGTGGTAACACTGCCAACTGAAGACGGGAAAGCTCTGCAAGTACTCCTAAGGCTTAGCCGTACTGAATGGGTAGGGGCGCTTGAGCCCTAGAAAGAGGCCATTTGTGATTGAACCTCTCTTCAACCTGTACTGTAAATGCCAGTGTTTTTTGTTTTTTTTTGTTTTTTGAATATATGCGTATTTATTGATGAAAAGTTTGAGAGTCTAAAAAAAGGAAATATTAATTCTCTTGAATACTTAGAATTCTGAATAAGCTAGATGAAGAATAAAAGGTTTCAAATTACCCTGGCTAAGGACTAGAGAATAATAGTAGTTATAATTGTAGCAATACATTTATATAGGTATGTATAGAAGGTAGAATATTCTCATATATTATCTTGACTTGGGACAATATGAAACATGGCACAAGTATACATATGTAACAAACCTGCACGTTATGCACATGTACCCTAGAACTTAAAGTATAATAAAAATAAATAAATAAATAAATAAATTTTAACATTTAAAAAAAAAAAAAGAAAGAAAATGTGGAAAGGAGCCCATCATGGAAGGCCTGAATGTCAGGTAAGGAAAAGTGAAAGAAAGGAAGCCAGTTAATGCTTTTATGTAGCAAAACAGCAATTATGACCAGCTCAAACTATTAGACAAGCCTACAGACAGTCACGTGGGCCTGAATTAGGGAACATGTAATATTGCTTAGGTACAGTGCAAGGGCTTTAACACCAATGAATGTAAGAATCATAGGAAAGGAAGACCTGGAGGAAGTTAACACTGAAAAAACAGTAAATAGACAGAGGAGAAGCATATTTAGCAGATGAAGTCAGTCTTGAACGTGCTAGGTGGGAAGTAAAACTAAAGCCAGTGCTTTTACATTTCTTGCTTTTTCTGTTTCGCTTAGAGTTTAGTAAAGTCTCACTGAAAGTTTTAGCTTGCTTCAGTCCAACTAAGGAGAGCCAAAGGAAAGATGTTTCACTTGAACCAAAAATGGTGGAACCCCAGAATCCCGTGAGAACTATTAGGTGAACCAACAGGAGTCAGAGTGATTCTGGTAAAACTCAAGGAGACATAGCTTCTTTCCAGTAGCAAACTTTGCTACTTTTAGCATTTGTTTAAATTAGGAAATGCTATTTTGTCATTATGTGCTGCAGTTGCTGCCAGGGTAGTTAATTGAGGAGTACTTCCAATTTTCTCTCTTAGTTGTCTTCCTCTCCTTTCTTCTGCTTTGAAGATGGTTATTTATAGTCATTGACACATGTCAAAGAAGTAAGGACTGGAAAGACCAAGGGATTATATGAGATAAAAGATAGAAAACTATTTAAAATTGAAGAATCTCTTTACACTAAATATCCCATATATATTTTCAAATGATTAAAAGTAATTTTATGGCCAGAGGCGGTGGCTCACACCTGTAATCCCAGCACTTTGGGAGGCCGAGGCATGCAGATCATGGGAAGTCATGAGTTCGAGACCAGCCTGACCACCATTCGAATGTAAAAGTCAAAGATAGTCGTGACTTTTGAAATTACCATTAGCTCAATATTAGATACAAATAAGTCATCAATGAGTATCAAACTAGTAAAAAATGGTGTGTTTCTTATTTGTTTTAGAATATATGACAGCAATTTTTGAAATTTTTTTAGTTCTCAGAATGCAAATATTAGTACTCCCTTACTAGGTAATACATCACCTAAAGTTAAAAGGATTGGAACACACAGGTATATGAGGAGAATATTTGTGACTATTTTCACATGTGCCTAACTGGAGGTAAAAGTATGCATGCCTGCTAACTTTGATTGGGTGCCAGAGATTGTGACTTTTACCTTGTTGAGTGCTGGATATTGTTAAGTTCCTATATTCTTGACATTTGTTTAACCGAGGCACAGTTAAATTATATCCTTGGAAAAGTTCGATCCTTTCAAGTCTTGCATTTAAACGTTGTCAGGCAGAACTAGAACAGTGCTCATTCTAGGGCTGATTATCCCCTGCTACTAAAGCAAGATCCTTCTGAGTACTCTACCCAATGCCTATGAATCTTGAGGTTTCCCACTCTAGTGTGTAGGAACGGAAACTATTCCCAGCCTGTATGAGCACCTGGCACTTTCCCCTCTAATCCTTTAAGGTACTTTTTCCCCCCAAGTCTCACTCATATGTGCTGATCAGTATTTAGCTAAATACTCGAGGGGTTCCTCTGCAGATCACTGGAGTTCTCTGTGCAGCTTTCTCCCTTCCAGAATATTCTCCTGAGCACTCTAGTCGCTTTGGTCTCCCTGAGCTTTCAGTTCCATCTTCTCATCTTAGGGAGTTTGCCAGGCTCCACCTGGATTACTCCTCTCCTTATTGCTGTATCCTAGAAACTATCCCAAGGCACTAAGCTGGGGCAATCACAGGACTCACTGAGTTTGTTTTTCATCTTTGTTATTTGATGTTCAGTTTCCTGCAAACTGTTGTTTCATATATTTTTTCTGTTTCTGGTTGTTTCATACAAGAAGGTAATCTAGTCCCTGTTACTCTATATTGGTCAGAAGTACAAATCTGATGTATATGGATTTAATTTCAACTAGAAACTAATTTGAAGAGAAGGATGTGAGGGCTATGTCAAACATTAATAAAGGACTGGCTGGATAAATTATGGTATACCTATATAACAAAATTATGCAGCTGATCACAAAAATGAACTACAGATGAACTACAGCTACATGTTTTGGAAAGTTCTCTAAGAAATATTGTTAGTGAAAGAATTAAATTCATCCTTTTATTTCATTATTCAAGGAATATTTATTGAGCACCTCCTTTTGTTTTCTTTGGAGACAGGATCTCACTATGTTGCCCATGCTGGACTCAAACTCCTGGGCTCAAGCAATCCTTCCACCTCAGCGTCCCAAGTAGCTGGGACTACAGGTGCATGCCACTGTGCCTGGTTTATTGAGCCACTGTTTCGTAGTAGCCACCATGCTAAGCATTTAGAATCTAATAGCAAGATACAGACATTGACCAGGCGCAGTGGCTTATGCCTGAAATCCCAAAGTTCATGCCTATAACCTGCAGGTGGATTGCTTGAGCTCAGGAGTTTGAGACCAGCCTGGCAACAGAGTGAAACCTCTACAAAAAATACAAAAATTAGCTGGACATGGTAGCGTGCACCTGTAGTCCCAGCTACTTGGGAGGCTGAGTTGGGAGAATCACTTGAGCTTGGTAGGTTAAGGTTGCAGTAAGCCCTAATCATACCACTGCACTCCCGCCTGGGTGACAGAGTGAGACCCTGTCTCAGAAAAAAAAAAAAAAAAAAGATACAGACATTGCTCTGCCTTTAAACAAAGCTTGTTGATTTAAATTCTAGTACGTGGGAGGGGGAGGTAATAGAAAATAAACAAACATCATGATTAATGTTAAATTCTGTAAAGGAAATACATAGAATGACATTCTAAGATGAATGGGAGGTCCTAATTTTAGATAAGGTGATCAGAGAAAATCTCTGTAAGGAAATAACATTTGTTATCTGAGACATGAAGGATAAGGAGTCAGTCAACAAAACAGTATCCCATGCAGAGGGAAGAACAAGATCAAAGGCTCTGAGAAGGGCAAGAGCGTAGCATGTTCAAGAAGCTGAAAATACAGAGCAAGAACAGGAGCAGAGTTATCAAGGACAAGAGTGGTGCAGAGGTGGTGGAAGTTTTCAGGAACCAGATTACAGAATTTTGTAGGCCTCAGGAGTTTGGATTTTACTCTAAGCTGCAGAAAAGTGAATAGTAGTATTCCATTTATGTAATAATGCAAAACGATAGTCATAGATAATGTATATATGATTTTTGGGAAGATATTATATAGATGTAATTAACCATGGCTACCCCTGAAGTGTAAAAATAGAGACTGAAGGAATAGGTAGAAAGGCCTTTACTTTATGCCCTTAATGATTGAATATTTTAACTTGAGAGCATATTACTTTTCAAATTGAATAAAGTAGTGGATTTATGTTTTTAAAATAGTTCTTATAAATTATTTTTAAAACAATGAGCAAAAATATGAACCAGAAATTTACAAGAGAGAAATACCAATAAACCTATGAAAAGATATTCAGCCTTATTAATGACCAGAAATAATGCAATCTAGATTTTCACCTCAAAGACAAAAAATATTGACAGCCTCCAGTTTCAGTGAGGGTGGAGGCACACGGATGCTCTCAGGTACTTTAATATGGATATATATTGATCCAGACTTTCTAGAGGACAGTTTGACAATGTATTTCAAAAACTCTGAAAAGTACACATCTTAGTTTTTTTCTAGGAATTTATTTTAAGGAAGTAAATCGGGAAAACAAGTCTAAAAATATAGCTAAAAGGTCATTATTTACAGCATTGTTTAGAATAGTAAATAATTGGGACCAATTATATATCAGTAGAAGATTGTTTAAGTTATGATATAGTTCATTCTGTAGCCATTAAAATGTATGATGAAGTTATATGTTTATCGACATGTCAAGGTGTTTACAGGGTATTATTCAATAAAACCCTCTAGCAGTTTAGAATATTATGTATGTAGTAGAATTTCTTTCCTTAATTATGTGGACTTAAGTGTGTATGTATCACATAGAGAACTCCTAGAAGTTTAATACAAAAATATTAAGTGTAATTTTTGCTGTGTAGTAGGGCTTGTAATATTTTTTGTACTTTTAATATTTTTGGATTTTAATTTTTTATAACAAATATATGTTAATGCCAGCCGGGCGCAGTGGCTCACACCTGTAATCCCCACACTTTGGGAGGCAGAGGCGGGTGGATTACCTGACCTCAGGGATTGGAGACCAGCCTGGCTAACATGGTGAAACCCTGTTTCTACTAAAAATACAAAAAATTAGCCAGGCATGGTGGTGCGCCCTTGTAATCTCATTTACTCAGGAGGCTGAGGCAGGAGAATTGCTTGAACCCAGGAGGCAGAGGTTGCAGTGAGCTGAATTCGCGCTATTGCACTCCAGCCTGGCGGAAGAGTGAGACTCCATCCATCTCAAAATAAAATCAAAAAAAAAAAATATATATATATATATATATATATATATATATATATGTTAATTTTCCAGTGAGTGAAAGCTGTAATCCATAAAAAAGGAAAATACAGGGAGTAATAGGTAATATAGAAAAGTTTAAGTATTTATGCATGTAATTTGATAAAGAGTAATGAAATTTACAGTATTGGTTTGATCTGGAGTAACTGATCTTCATAATGCTTTTTGATTTTGTAGGACTAGAAGAAATTGCAAAAGAAAGAGAAAAACTAAAAAAGGCAGAAAGTGTCCAGATCAAAGAAGAAATGTTTGAGACTTCTGGGGACAGTTTAAATTGTTCAAATGTGGATCACTGTGAACAAAAGGAAGATCTTAAAGAAAAAGATAACACAAATCTATTCCTTCAGAAACCTGGCTCTTTTTCCAAATTAAGCAAGCTTTTAGAAGTAGCTAAGATGCCTCCTGAGTCAGAGGTTATAACCCCCAAACCAAATGCTGGTGCAAATGGGTGCACATTGTCTTATCAGAACAGTGGAAAACATTCACTGGGCAGTGTTCAGTCAACAGCAACACAAAGCAATGTGGAAAAGGCAGACTCGAATAATCTGTTTAATACTGGTTCAAGTGGTCCAGGGAAGTTCTACAGTCCTCTCCCCAGTGACCAGTTACTAAAAACGCTGACTGAAAAGAATAGGCAATGGTTTAGTCTTTTGCCACGAACGCCTTGTGATGACACTTCACTTACTCATGCCGATATGTCAACTGCTTCTTTGGTGACTCCTCAGTCTCAGCCACCATCTAAGTCACCTTCACCTGCCCCAGCTCCTCTTGGATCTTCTACTCAGAATCCTGTTGGCTTAAATCCATTTGCCTTATCACCTCTTCAGGTTAGTACTGCTAACTGTAACTCATTTTTATATTGCTTTATGTAATCTTTGACCCCATGGAGATTTTCGCTCTAGGGGGATTACTCAAATAGTTAAAATATTCCTGCTACAGTTTGAAAACTGAAGCAAGTCAGAATTTCTGTCACTAAGGTTCATTAGAACTACTGATTTCTAGCCTTGGTCTAAGTCTTTAATTACTTTTTAACTTATTACTATAACAGTATATCCAAAAGGAAAATTACTTTGGGGAACAAATAAGAACATGGAATTTAACATTTTTGTTGCTAATGTATTTCATTTTCCTCTAATTGTAATAAATGAAAGAATATTTTTCAGAATTTGAAAAATAATTTCATACTCCAAACATTTTTCCTAACTTCTTAATTTACTTTTCATTAATAAATGTTTTCTTCTTGCAGGTGAAAGGTGGAGTATCTATGATGGGACTTCAGTTTTGTGGGTGGCCCACTGGTGTGCTTACTTCTAATATTCCATTTGCATCATCTGTACCTGGTCTAGGATCAGGGTTAGGGTTATCAGAAGGAAACGGTAATTCGCTCTTGACTTCCACTGTTGCTTTGAGTAAAAGTGAGTCTCCAGTACCACAGAATGAAAAGGCCACTTCAGCTCAACCTGCAGCTGTTGAAGTAGCAAAACCAGTAGATTTTCCTAGTCCAAAACCTATTCCAGAAGGTAGGTACATTGAGATGGTTTATAGCAACTTACTCAGTTTCAGTATTATGGATTCCTATATTGTAACTGAATATTTGATGGTTCTATATGTAGTTAATAAATCTTTTTATTTCCATGGTATCATTTCCTATTCAAACTATTTGTAAAAGATCTACTTATTTATCTTGACTTAGAAATGAAGTTTGGTTGGTGGAGAATTATTGACCCAGAGGACCTAAAAGCTTTGCTCAAAGTGCTACATCTCAGAGGAATAAGAGAAAAGGCATTACAAAAACAAATTCAGAAACATTTGGATTATATTACTCAAGCCTGCATCAAGAATAAGGATGGTATGTACCTAAAAGAGATTTCAGGCCGGGCGCGGTGGCTCAAGCCTGTAATCCCAGCACTTTGGGAGGCCGAGACGGGCGGATCACGAGGTCAGGAGATCGAGACCATCCTGGCTAATACGGTGAAACCCTGTCTCTACTTAAAAAATACAAAAAAACTAGCCGGGCGATGAGGCGGGCGCCTGTAGTCCCAGCTGCTCGGGAGGCTGAGGCAGGAGAATGGCGTAAACCCGGGAGGCGGAGCTTGCAGTGAGCTGAGATCCGGCCACTGCACTCCAGCCTGGGTGGCAGAGCAAGACTCCGTCTCAAAAAAAAAGAGATTTCAGCTTTCTTTCTTGCTTAGTTATTAGAATTAATTATTTTATTCTCAAGTATATTTTAGTACAGTCTACTGGTCCTTCATATTCATGAGTTCCACATCTGTGGATTCAACCAATCACATATCAAACAGAGTCAAAGAAAAGAAAGATGGGTGCATCTGTACTAAACATATACAGACTTTATTTTTCTTATTCTTCCCTAAATAATATAGTATAACAACTATTTCCATAGCATCTACATTGTCTTAGGTACTGTGAGTAACCTAGAAATAACTTAAAGCATATGGGAGGATGTACATAGATTACATGCAAATAGTACACCTTTTTTTTTTTTTGGTGAGAGAGTCTTGCTCTGTCACCTAGGCTGGAGAACGGTGGTGCAGTCATAGCTGACTGCATTCTCAAAGTCCTAGGCTCAAGCAATCCTCCTGCCTCAGCCTTCTGAGTAGCTGGGACTACAGGCACATGCCCCCACACCCAGCTAGTTTTTTTTATTTGATGTAGAGACAGGGTCTCACTATGTTGCCCAGGCTGGTCTCGAACTCCTGGCCTCAAGTGATCCTCTCACCTCAGCTTCCCAAAGTGCTAAGATCATGAGCCACCACTCCTGGCCAACACCATTTTATATAAGGGATGTGAACATCAAAAGGTTTTGGTATTCATGGGGGCGGGGAGTGGTCCTAGAACCAATTCCCCACAGATAACAAGAGAGAAATGATATCTTAATGCACTACTATTTTTTTCTGTTTTACTCAACAAACTATTTATCTTTTTTAAATTGGTGTTACTGTCTTGTAATTTTTTACACCTGCAGACATACTGTTTTATGTTTCTTAGCATGTTTCTACTTTTAAGAGTAAGCTGTGTGTATATACACAAGTGCATTTGTGTGTGTTAAGTTAGATGTACATGGCTCCCCTAGAATTTTATTCACTTTCTGGAAGAAATCTCTGAGGAGAAAAACTTAATAAGTGGATTTTTAAATTAATTTCTTTTTAAATGTAGTTGCTATTATTGAACTGAATGAAAATGAAGAAAACCAAGTAACTCGAGATATTGTGGAGAACTGGTCAGTAGAAGAACAAGCAATGGAAATGGATTTGAGTGTCCTTCAACAGGTAGAAGATCTAGAAAGGAGAGTTGCATCAGCAAGTTTGCAAGTGAAGGTAAAATCGACTTGGAATAAAATCTGTTTTTAGGATAATGGAAGGTAACTAATGTTTATTACATGCCTAATATATGCTAGCTAATGTGCTAAATGTTCTTACTTTATCTCGTTTAATTCTGAAAACAATCCTGGATTAATTTGCCCCATCTGGTAAGGAATCAGGCTCAGAGTAAGTAATGTGCCAATGGTCATATAGTAAGTGCCTAAATGTGCATTTAAACCAAGTCTGACTCCAAAGCCCATGTTCTTTTTAGTAATCTTGCTACCTCCTTAATGGTATTCAGAAGTATTATTTCTGATGTGCAGTTCTTTACTACCAGCAGAATTCCAGTTTCACTGAGATGAATGTGATGATCCAGTACAACATTCTCAATAGAAGTTATCAAACTCCTATTGTAGTGTTTCATATAAGACCATGAACTTCCTTATATACAAGCCATGTTATGTGTCAGACTTTTACACTATATAGTTTAATTTGGAGACCAATATAGATATATCCAAATATATGTTATAGAGCATTATGATATACTGTCACATGCACATATACCCTACATATATATGTAAAGTTTTTATATACTGATTTATTCATTTCTTCATGTATCTGCTGGACATTATCATATCACAGGTAATGATCAGAACTGGTTTCCAGTGAACAAACAGAAGGAAAGCTTTACCCTTGTGCAAGAATTTTTGGTTTTGTGAAGAGGCGTATAATGGTCTCCTTAAAAGCATGAAAGGTTTAGAACCTGCTAAGGTTCTGTTTTGGTTTTTGTTTTTGTTTGTTTGTTTGTTTGTTTGTTTTTTCTTTTTTTGAGATGGAGTCTCACTCTGTCACCCAGGCTGGAGAGTAGTGGCACAATCTCGGCTCACTGCAACCTCCACCTCCAGGTTCAAGTGATTCTCCTGCCTCAGGCTTCCAAAGTACATGCCATGACGCCCCACTCATTTTTGCATTTTTAGTAGATATGGGGTTTTGCTACGTTGGCCAGGCTGGTCTCAAACTCCTGACCTCAAGTGATCCACCCGCTTTGGCCTCCCAAAATGCTGGGATGACAGGCATGAGCCACTGCACCTGGCTAGAACCTGCTAAGGTTCTAAAGGTTTAGAAAACTTAATCTCCATGTAATTTGATTTGAAATGCCTTGCTTTATTCAGAATGAGAAATTTATGGCATAATGCTATCCTATTTAATAATTGAGATTTTGCTTCATAATTAGTTTAACATAGGCATTTGGACACTTTTAAGGATCTCAAAAAATGTAGTTTTCCAGAGCTAATAAAATATACCTTTCTTGTGACAAACATAATTACCAACCTTGGGAAGCAAAAATTTATTATCAACTATTGTGCTATAATACAGTATATAATACAGTATAAAATGGTTCTATAATACAGTATAAAAGAGCCTCATGTATTGTCATCTTTCTGGCATCTTCAACAAATGAACCCTTTCACACTATTTTATTTTCTGGAGAAATGAAAATTATTCCATTTAGTGCTGGAATGTTTTAACATGTTTTTGGATCACTTATGTTACACATTTCACTGAAAATAACAAACCTGTTTAAATTATCATGGTGGCACAGAATCATCAGTATGAAGATCAATTATTAGACAATAATTCCCTCACGAAATGAGAAGAGGTTTGGCACCTAACCTAAATTATCTTAGTGTGCTTTGCTTTTAAACTGCTACATCCACTTTCTATAACCTGTGATTGCCCTTTCAGATTGTCAGTTGATACTACTTGGTGATTTAAATTTGATTGGTTCCACAAGAACTATTTTCCTCCAGCTTTTTCCCAACTCATTTGCCAATTCTAACTGACAGTTGGTTGGGAAAGTGTATCATCAGGCTTTTAAAAAATATGTGTAAAGTCAGAGTGTGGGCCTGAAACATTTTCCTGAAGACATACTCAGATTTTGGTCCTTTGGCCTTATCACATTGCTGGCTGCTTAAGTGTTCTTGGCTGTGTTATCAGTAGCTAAGTAGAATTTGCTTCATAAATCGTTTTAAATTCATGAATAATAATGTACAGTATCATGGAGTACATGGTGATGTTTTGGTACATATAATGTATACTGATCAGATCAGAGTAATTAGCATATTCATTATCTGAAACATTTACCATTTTTTTCTGTTAAGAATAATATCCTCCTTTAGCTACTTGAAACAATATATATCATTAACTGTAGTCATCCTACAGTGGTATAGAGCACTAGAACTTATTTCTCCTACCTACCAGTAATTTTGTTTTTTGTTTTTTGTTTTTGACACCGAGTTTTGCTCTTTTTGCCCAGGCTAGAGTGCAGTGGCGCGATCTTGGCCCAGGCTGGAGTGCAGTGGTGCGATCTCAGCTCAGGCACCACAACCTCCA